>NC_137618.1:32078957-32348957 GCF_963280865.1 Gymnoscopelus braueri
CACATTTCAAATTTCTTTGAAGTCCATCAGTCATAATGCTGCGGCGTAAGCAGGGTAGTCAAGTTGAGGTTTGCCCATCCCGGGGAGGAGGATGTAGGCTAAGGGCGGCTGGAGTCCCGCTGAGGGCCAGCCCGTACAGTTACAGGGGATCATGTAGCCCGGGTTTCCCGGGGACGGGTGCGAGTGAGTGTGCGCTCCGATCCCGCTGCTAGCTCCAGAGAACGCCGTCGCGCCGCCCGCGTGGTACCCCAGCGGAGAGGCGTACGAAAAGGACGGCTGCGACAGTTCGGTCATCTTCGATCCCAGGTCAAAAAACGAATAGGGGTTCGTGGACATGCCCGACATGGACGGGTGGTTGAAGAACACCCGGGCCGCCGCGGCCGCCGCCGCCGCCGCAGCCTTGTCGGGGTTCCCCATGTGAGACATGAGGGACTCGGTTAGTCCACTGGTAAGACCGCTGACTTTAAGCGCCTCGTGCTCTCCGAGGTTGTAGGGCACGGGGAAAGAAAACTTGTCTTTTTTCATCAGGGTCTTGGGCTTCCGTCTGGGTCTGTATTTATAGTCTGGGTGTTCCTTCATGTGCATGGCTCTCAGTCGCTTCGCCTCGTCGATGAATGGCCTTTTCTCTGACTCGGTGAGAAGTTTCCACTCGGCTCCCAATCTCTTGCTGATCTCCGAGTTGTGCATTTTGGGGTTCTCCTGAGCCATTTTTCTGCGCTGGGCTCTGGACCAAACCATGAAAGCATTCATTGGGCGTTTGACGTGATCCATTGGTTTAGACATGTTGGCACAAAGTTTTGCCTGGAAAAAAGAAACGCCACAGAACAAGAAGTTACAGTGTGCGCCGCTTATACTGAATGAATGGGGGCAAATTACAAGGAACACTTCTCTATAAAGTTAAATAATGTATCACTGCCATAATAATCATTAACTAGCCTATTTCAATGAGATATAATGCATTTTCTATGAATTGAATACACAGGACCCAATGGAAACAACTTAAACAAGCCACAGTGCTTTCTTGCATGGGTTTAATCCTTTTTAGCATCCCTTTGAATAGAACTGTACTTTCTGCGCGTTCTTTGCAAACTGCTAAATAAAGTATTCAATCAATCAATCCATCAAATGATCGCGGGCTACTTACTTTTAATTCTTCATCCCACCGACGGAGATCGTCTGGAAAATACAAGTTGGCACCGTCCTCCTTATAAGTGTAGAACTTATGTTTTTTGATTCATGATGGCATCCATAAAGTGTTATTATGCCAGAAGAAGCAGAGAAGAGAGTTAAAAAGGCTGTCTTGTTTTCCTCCTGTCGCTTGAGACTGCTAACCACCACTCAGCACCAGCATTTACGCAAGTGAATGATAACTCCCAGTTGTCCCATGTGAAATACAGCCTTGTGTGGCAGGTAGTGAAAGTGCCGCTGAGGCACATGCGCAGTAGGTGCTCTGACACTCTAGAGCGCTCTTTAATCCACTGTTTCCCAAACACCGGGTCGGGACCCATTTGTGGGTCGCGGACACATTTGTATGGGTCACGACGAGTAAATGTCCCCTTTCATGAATTAAAAACAAATTCAATGGTTTTGATCAAAAGAATTTCATGAATAAATAAAAAAATAAAATCTAAGAAATGCCATGAATTCGAAAACAAATGTTTAAGAAGTGGTGAAAATAGCAGATCTACAAGCTCAGGCGGTTGTGAGCTTGTAGATCTGCTATGTTCACTAGCTTGAGTTCATGGGAAAACTTCACATTTCTCTTTTGGGTCTTCTTGAGCTAAAAAGTTTGGGAACCAGAGCTTTAATCTCACCCTGAGCATCACGGGGAGCGACATCCAGGGAAACATACCCCACACTCTGTATCTCCGTCTCATACAAAACTCTTTTAACTCACAACCCCAAACTGTTACAACTCTAAATAATAGGCTATAGTCTATAGACTTCTTTTTTTATATCGGTTAAAAAATAAATATAAGTATATGCTGTAGAGTGTAGACCTATTTATTTACAGTATTTTGATACTAGATTGTCTCAAATTGATGTTGTATATGAAGACATCAATTTGAGACAATCTGTTTGTATACTTCATATTATGAACTAGGCCTACTTAAAGATGGCAACACAAATAGGCCTACTAAAGACGGGTGTTTGATTATTATTTTTTTAAAGATCGTTGGAGTTAAAGTTTGCAAAATGCCAGGCAGGTGCATTCATTATGTCGGAGTCGGCTGCCAGCTTGCACAGCATCCCAATGTCAGCCCACTAGCCTACTGACTGACTGGACTTTAATTGGAGTGGGGATTGTATGGATGCATGAGGTCCGTCTCATTTAAACACTGATTATTAGATGGGTTGCCTTATTCCTCTGCTGCTCCACCACCAGTCTTTCTCACCCCGTGTGTCTTTTCTTCTGTTATTTGATAAAAAAAATTGCCAATCAAAGGTCAGTATAGGCCATTGGTTCTCAAAGTGAGGTCCGGGGACCCCCAGGGGTCCTCGGAGGGGTACCAGGGGGTCCCCAGCACAATTTGTTAATATATACTTTTAACCACGTTAACCATATGTTATAGTTTGGCTATTCAAAAATAGTAGATACGAGCTCATAGCATGTGCTATGAGCTTGTAGATCTGCTATTTTTGAAGAATCTTGAAAATGTGTGCAAATCTCAGGTCTATATATTTAAAAAAAGAAAAAAACATTTTTAACTCAAATATTTTCTTCTGGAGGTCCCTGGCACAATTTGTTTTTAGATGGGGGTCCGCTGCCAAATACATATCATTTTGGGGGTCCTGGACATGAAAAAGTGAGGCTATTCCTCTATTGCAGCCTGTTTCACATCTTTCATCTTCATCAGTATCCTCCTCCATTCAACATTGGTGGCACTGGCACTAAAAAGAAGCTCCATGTCTAGACGACAGCGAGCTATAGCCTAGGCTACTATATAGCCTGTATTCTTCCTTAATTTTCGGATATTGTGCATTTTGTCATAAATGCGCCTAAATATTGAGGAGGGCTGAAGTGTTTCTAATCGTGCTTATAGTGAAATTAATTATTTTCCTGAAATCCCCCTTTCACTTTCACTTCAAAGGACTTTCCCAAGGGCAGCGAATCGACAACTGAAATTAGGTTGTCGAATATTCAACTAAGCAATTACAGTTTATCTAAAAAGACTTGTTGAGTAAATTGTACGTTTAAGTGGTTTGTTTCCCGCACCTTCTCTGTTGTATATAATTATCAAAAGGAAACAGAGAAAAGCTGCATCCAACAATATTGTCATTGTCGAATTAGCTATAGCCTAGGTCTTGCGTTTAAATTACGAAATGGGTGTCAATTTCAATTCAATAGACAGTTCTTTTTTTAATTATTTAACCTATATGCAAATTTTCGTACCTACTGTGCACATAGGCTACTAAGCCTCCCCTTTAAAGAACGATTAACAAATAAATGGTATTGGCCTCTTATTAGCATATTGCTATTGTTAGGCTATATTATTATTACTGCCTAATTATTAGGCTTATTAATATTATTATTATTGTTATTATTATTAATAAATAATAAAAATTGTCTTGGGATCATGTAAGTAATATAAATATATATTAGATAGAAACACGTTGTAGCTATAAATTATAAGGCGATCCTATCCCTGTAGGATGGATGTACAATTTTGAAAAGGCAGCGCTACATTCACTTGTTTTTTTGTTGTTGTTTTTTTTACCTCTCTTTTCCGGAGCAACAGACTATGAGTTTCTTTTTCGGTCTAATGAAACGAACGAGCGAGATCGGTGTTGTTTTATCCTGATAGAGCAGTGTTCCCAAACTTTTTAGCTCAAGTCAAGACCCAAAAGAGATATTAGACGTTTGTACATGGGACCCAAACTAGTGAAAATAGCAGATCTTCAAGCTCACAATGCGTGGCTTCGTGCCACTTTATGAGCTTGTAGATCTGCTATTTTCACTACTTCTTAAACGTTTTTTAATTTATTCATGGGAATGATTTAATTTATTAAAATTTATTTATGAAAAATATGTTGGGATTCATTTAATTGATGAAAAGTAGTGATTCTTTTGTGGGGGACTTTTTTTTAAATCTTTTGAAATATACAAATAAATGTTTTAATGGAAGACACAAAAGAATAGATATTTACTCACGACCCATAAAAATTGCTCTGTGACCCAAACATGGGTCCCAGCCCACTGTTTGGGAAACAGTGTACTAGAGAAAGCTCTGAGAGGTCGGCTCTTTTGTCTCAAGTAGGTAACCTGATGACAAGGTGGATGTGATGCTGCACCCGAAGGACCAGCAGCCGATGATTGACAGGAAGACAACTTGCTGCCTAAACTGAGCACCCGCTTCTCTCATCACCGCGTGCCTCCTTTGTAAGGTTGTCATTGACTTCGATAACATTCCAGCAATGAAGAAGCACTCGAATCACTCCGCATGGAGCCTCTCCTCCAGTGACACACAAACTGGCGCAATATTGCAGTGAATTATATGAATAACTTACGGGGGGAGTTCTTATCAGATTCAGGACCCGGGAGTTGATAAATGTCCACTGCACTGAGCACACAATGCTATGCTTTTCAGGCCCTTACCCTCTCATGAGATTTCCTTTAAAAAAAAAAATCCAAAGGAATTCTTATAGTATTTTGGGTGTATTTGATGTTTGATGTTTGTGCTGGATTATTGTTCCTTTTCTTGTTCTTTTTCAGATGATAAATACGCCTAATGTATTAGAGCACAAATTCAGAGGACTATAGCTATAACCTGACATATCTTTCTTTGATCACCAGAAAGTCAGTGACACATTATATCTTCTTAATGAACTAATGCGATATTTTACAGCATGAACAAAAAAACACCCAAAAACATGTAATTTAATTAAGATCTGATAAATCAAAACAAATAACATTGGTATTTTTCTTCCTTCCCTGCACATTTATCTTTGCTCGGGTCCTAGAAATAACACTTAATAATTCAAGATGAGTTAGTGAGAGAGGGAGAATTACCAGCCGATAAAAGCCTGGGTCCAGTCTCTGAGACGGAGCCAGCGTTCCCACCTCACAGCACACTGATGATAAGACTGAATAGAAAAATATCATGCAAATAGAAGGCAGACAGCAGCACAACAAGCCCATGGGGACATTTTCCAACCCAGAGAGATCACACACAGTTCACTCTAAAGTGCTAAAGCCATCACTCTGAAATGGAAGCCCCCTGGAGGTGCAAGAATCTTCAAGATAGCGCCAACTGGTTATTCTGTTCAACACTCCACTAACTCTTGGAGAACGCACAACAAATTTCATAGAGTGAGTTGATTAGGTTCCCTTGATAATCCCAGTTTGCCTAAATAAGCACCTGATGTACAAAGAGCCTTGTCAGACATGTACCCCCCACCCCTGTTTACTGTCATTCTCAACAGGAAAGACAAACGAGTAAAGCACAAGCACACAAGCAAACAAACAAGAACAATTTGGAGGAAGTTGTGGGGTCAAACATTTCCTATAAAATCAATTGTTTTCAAGAGGACATCTGTTGAGCTCTTTGAGTTGGCTATTGCACTGTGAAATCCCAGTGTTAATTCAACTCAGAAGAGTGTACATAATGGAACCAAATGGACCCTCATTTGTACACGCTTCTGAGTTCAAATAAGACACAGGATTTTACTGCGTACAATCAGTTTTTCCTTTGACAAAATAAAGAAGGCGAACATGCGGTAAACAACAACATGGACTATCAGCCACTTCAGAATCCACAGACCGGAGAGCATTTACGGCTACATGAAAGTTTGCTCATTATCTGGGAGGTTTGGGGAGAGGGAGAGGGCGGAGGTCCTGATTGTGCACCTGATGTGGTCCTTTCTGCTTGTCTGATCACAGCACTGCCTTCCGCCCCCACGGATCATCCCCCTTCCTGTCACCTACAGTATAGGGCAGGCTCAGGCTGCACCCAGTGGTGGACAAAGTATACTCAAGTAAATACTCGAGTATTCAAAAGTACTACATTCCCGAAGTACATTTTCTTTTTGAATGTCAATGGGTTGCTGCATTGAAATCAAGGACATTTCCAAACATTTCCGACTATATTTGAAAAAATAGGGGAGATAACAGATCTACAAGCTCACAACACACCAGAATGTGACACGCTGTGATCTTGTAGATCTGCTATTTTCAGGTTATTTGAAATAGGGCTTAAGTGGTTAATTCATAATATATTTATAAGAGTCTCTTCCTCAAAATGTAGTGGAGTCAAAAGTACAATATTTCTATTTGAAATGTAGCCGAGTGTACAGAAAAAAAAGAGAAGTGAAGGTACAGGGAAAAAAAGAAAAAGAAAACCCAAAATGTACTGAAGTTACTGGCCACCACTGGCTGCACCATGGCCAGACACAGTAAAATCCTCAGTGTTCATTTAACCATGAGTGTGAAAAACGAACATACTGTATAAGAGCTTACATTAAATGATGATTTTACGGTGCATATGGAATAGATGCACACCTCACCACAGTCAACATAGTCATCTCACATTAAGAAGGTGTGTGGGTGAGAGAGAGAGAGAGAGAGATATAGATAGCCTTTATATAGGATATATCTATATCTAGAGAGAGAGAGAGAGAGAGAGAGAGAAAGAGAGAGAAAGAGAGAGAGAGAGAGAGAGAGAGAGAGTGTGTGTGTGTGTGTGTGTGTGTGTGTGTGTGTGTGTGTGTGTGTGTGTGTGTGTGTGTGTGTGTGTGTGTGTGTGTGTGTGTGTGTGTGTGTGTGTGTGTGTGTGTGTGTGTGTGTGTGTGTGTGTGTGTGTGTGAGAGCGAGAGAGAGAGAGAGAGGGTGTGCATGCATGCGTGCATACATTTGTGTGTGTGTGTGTGTGTGTGGTGTGTGCGTGCGTGCGTCCGTGCGTGCGTGCGTGCGTGCATGCGTGTTTGTGTGTGTTTAATGGCTTTCATTAATCCATATCTGCCTATGCCAACTGCTCCACTTTTTACAGATGATTTTCAGATTAAGGACTTAAAGATATACAGAGAAACATCGTAATATTCCATTAAAAATGTATTAATAAACCAATTTATAAGCATCATTGATAATATGATATTGAAGCTGAGAAGGGGGAAATATAAACTGGTTCCAGACATTGTCTGAAACAAAATTCTATTACAGTTAATTGTTTTACTGATGTGGCCTAGTTTTGTTTAGACTGTAGTTGCTTGAAATAATTTGCCATTGTTGAAGATTTAGAAAGATGCCAGTCAAAAAAAGGTGCCAGTCACAGTCAGACATTTTTAATTAAATGTTTATAATTCATTTTACAAGGTCAGCAAATCAGAATTATAAGTACTATTTACAAAACATATGAAATATGTTGTAGAACAAATGCTCATGATCTCGAGAGCCGGTATTGAAAGTCAATTTGTCACTATCACATGCCTTTAGCAAGAGAATGTTATCTTAAGTGAGCCCTTGATATAGTGCTAATGACAAACAGTTTAGTCTTGTGAGGAATCCAATTGATTACTATTTAAAGATGTTTGCGTTTAGATTAAAAGTCATTTTGTCTAATGGGGCTCCTTTATACTTTCTTACAATACGTAGAAAATATGCTTAAGTGCAAAGCGACATAATGACAGGATTGGTAAATAAACAATACACACTTCCGTGTTACTTAAAATGAGTCACACAGAATGTCAGAATAAATCCATAATTAATGTGAATAAAGTTAATATTTTGTTGTGATTTAAAATTGTGACCTATTTTGAACGTTGTGTTCTGCAAATATATTCAATAAATGCCAAATTAGTTGTGCAGTTCTGTAATCATTGTAATTATACAGTCTTTATTGCTCCTTAGGGCAGACTTTCACGTCTTTGTCTCAGTGGGAATTATTTTGGTGAAGAACCAAAATATTTACTCTACCACAACCTAAATATTATGCATATCAAGAGGAATTCAGAAATAATCCTCTCATAGAGCACAGTATTAACTTAATCACATTAGTGAAAATACTATTGATAGTGGTCATGATCCTTAGTGAGGGAATCGCTACCCTCACAATAAAACTGCCATACAAGATAGAACACATTGCACCATGTATTTAAAGACTGGGGACCGGAACTGGGTATTGGCCCTGAGGAGTGTGTGTGTGTGTGTGTGTGTGTGTGTGTGTGTGTGTGTGTGTGTGTGTGTGTGTGTGTGTGTGTGTGTGTGTGTGTGTGTGTGTGTGTGTGTGTGTGTGTGTGTGTGTGTGTGTGTGTGTGTGTGTGTGTGTGTGTGTGTGTGTGTGTGTATACATTGTATGAACATGCATGAGGATGGGTGTGGAGATTCAAGGGCGATTGTCAGTCCGATCTTTGAGGATAGGAATTGTCACATACAACAAACTTTGAAAGCGCATTCTAAAAGGAGAATAGCTATACATAACGATGAGGAGTCCACAAGATTGATAAGAGCTTAATCTTTAAACCATGTCTCGTCAATGGCATTATGTGTAATCTCCCACTGCCAAATACCTCCACACCTCGAGGGGGCAAACAAAATAACAGCAGCAGTCAAATAGACTTCCTGGATCATTAAAGTACGGCCTTCCAGCCCTTTGTCAGAAGTCAGATTTCCAAACACTGATTGCTGCTAACGTTACCACCCAGGGGGCAGTATGTTTGGCTTACACCTTCCACGTCTTCCCTGTCCCTGAATCCTGTGGTTTAAAGCCAGTGATACTTGTTTCCCTGCAGGCACCCCGATGACTTTTCCCATGATAAACTATTTTCAACCATTTAGACGGGATACATTATCGCTGGCCCTTTTTCCTCATTATATTGCCCTTATCGGCACAGCATCACTGCAAAGCCCCAAATAGAGAGTTGTAATTACCCAGACTGCCATCTGATATCAGCTCCTCTATCAGCTTCATCACTGCAGGTCCTGCTAACTCATCATAGGGACAGAGGGAAGAAAAGGCCTGCTTGTGGCACAGCCCGCCACAGATAGCTCATCTCTCAGATACATTTATAGTTCCAGTTAGGATCAGAGGTAACTGATGCATCCAGGCAATTTTTTATCCAGCCCTCTCCTCCTGGCCCCACAAAGACTGCTCTCTCTCAGTCCTCTGCTAGTCCTGCTCGCTCTTTATGTGGAGGCAGAATTGAAACCGCTCAGCAAACAAAAAGTGATCCAATCTCCTTGAACCTGTGGCAGTGCACTGACATGCTATTTGGGCCTTCATAGTGTGCCATCGTCCTTCAGAAAGAAGAAAGCGAATAGGCGCCTTGTTCATCTTTGACATTTTGTGCGAGCTCAAAGACAGTACAAGGGAACGCTTGCATCCCTAAAGGTTATAGTGCTCCTCGCTTTTAAACAAACTTTTTGCTTTCATCAACACTTTCTCTGGTATTATGGAAGCTATATGGTATTAGGGATGTGGACACTTGGCACTCATGAGTTGAGCAAAAGTAAAGACCCTTGAGTAAGCTTTTCACATTTTTTACCAGGCTAGTAAGAATAAAAGCCAATAAAAAGATAGACTTAGAATCTGACATTCTGACACAAGACATCTACATGGTCTATGAATGAATGGGTTAACCTACATACAGTCTATCAATAATATAAGTATAAATATAGACTATCAACAGTGAATATGGGAATATGAATATAATTACAGTGTCAACAGGCCTTCAACAGTGAGCAGTATCTGGGTAATATAGGTTATGTACATCTAGCCTCTATCAACAGCTAATATATTAATATATGTACAGTCTATCCCCAGTGAATATATGAGTGAATTTAAGTAAGGCTCTCTTACATCCTAGTTGTCCTAGAGTCAGAAATCCAAAAGAACAGACAATGCAAGTCAAATCAGTATTTGATAAGGCAGACCTTCATCTTTAACTCTTACCACACCCTCATCATTGTACCCATGCACGCACACATGTGTGTTATAACTCATTTTTGTCTTTTATACACGATTTTGCTCCTGATTGTATTTCTTCATTGTTCATTTTGGACAACTGTGACGACACACAAAGAGAGCATGCAAAACATACACCATGACAGAGGAGAACTCATTTGTAATATTTGACAAAATGCAATTGCGCTATTGTCATGTCCTTTCTATACCCACGTCTGTCCAGTGAGACACAATAGTCCATCAGAGAGCAACTTGGAGTGCATGTGTACTTGTAGAATCATACATGGCATGCTCAGTTACATCTCTTCCCTCCACTATCCTGCATTGTGGATGTGTCCATGCCCTACTCTGTTATAACACTGAAAGGGCCTTTGTACATCTACTCATCAGTATGTCAGCGTGACTGTGACCTCTATCAAATAGAGAAATTGCACGGATGCATTGGAACTCTATAGTTCCCATGGCCTGGATGCCTTCTAACAGAGGCACTCTAACGCTGTCTGAAAGGAGAAATAAATCTTATTTGAGGAGATTAAGTGACCAGGATAATAACCATGTCATTGAGAGAGAAAAAAACTCCCCACTTTTCAATGGAGAGAAATAACAGAGTTCCTGCAGATGGCTCATTGTTGCAGCTGAATGTCACATCTCTCAAGGTAAACCCATTATAGTAATGTTGTCTGACATGCCAGAGGGACAAAACATGAGGACACTTGGTACATTGTGACATATTTGAGTTGTAACAAGCAGTGCAAGGGTTCATCACACCAGAAACATAACATTGCATCTCGCTGCCTTGTTTCTATCTGAGGGTACATATACACGAGGTTGTACTTGTTTCATTTGTGTGTGTGTGTGTGTGTGTGTGTGTGTGTGTGTGTGTGTGTGTGTGTGTGTGTGTGTGTGTGTGTGTGTGTGTGTGTGTGTGTGTGTGTGTGTGTGTGTGTGTGTGTGTGTGTTCATCTCTAACGTGGGCTTGAATGACAATGTGATCAATGGGAGGGCAAGTGTCCTGTCAGCACGTCCTGTTTGAAGGGGTAATGACAGTGCCTGTCTCAGGTGATCTCATTATTTGATGGACACAGCAGTGGAGAGGCTACATTCATGCTAGCCTCTCTCGTGTCGCTTAATCAACCCATTATTCATGCAGAGCACATGAGACACTTATGGGAATTATTGATCATATTTTGACAGAGTATTCTCCTCTCCATAATCAGCAATACATTACTGCCACACTGCCTCTGTGCACAAACACATGCGCACGCGCACACACACACACACACACACACACACACACACACACACACACACACACACACACACACACACACACACACACACACACACACACACACACACACACACACACACACACACACACACCGCATTAGATGCCACGGGAGAAGGGATACACTTATCAGTATTCCAAAGGAGGCAGTCTGTGTTTGTGGGTTAAGATAATGTTTGCCTAATGATTTAAATAATCTGTTTATTTCCTATGTTTATCTAAAGAGCCTGCACGGGGAGGGGTTGCAAAGGAACAGGAACTGGGGCTTTTTATAAATCAAAGACTTCAAAGCACTAATCGGGTGCGTCAAGATTAACGAAGGACTATTGTGAACGCTCCTCTTTGACGCTCCTCTTTGGTTTTTGTACCATGGCAGCTTTTATGTTTGGCCACAAAAAAAGTGGATAGTCGACCTAAATAGCTGACTATACCCAAAAGGCCAGGACCCCAAAAGAGTCCGATGATTGACCCACGGGATGCTTTGGCTAAAGACGGCTGTGACACGCCTAGAGAGCAAGGCTGCAACAGGCCCCCTGGGGCTGTTTGCCTTCGACAGCATGAGCCAAATGTGTCTGCTCCGACCAAATTAAGCCTTGCCAAGGGTCAAGTCAAATCAATAAGGTAATGCATAAATTGTCTCTTGTGATAATTACTACGAGGAACAGTAATTACAAAAGACATTCATTCACTGCTTAGATTTTGTGCCAGCGGAGGGGTTCACGTGGTCCTGATTCATCTGTGGGCAAACAATTGATGGAGGAAGCGTCCTCTTTTTTTTATCAAAGCAGCAGTCGATTCTTTTAAGGAACAGTAGGTGCACACTAGCCCAGGGTCAAAGCAGATTTGGGTATGCCCAGGAGTTGTTTGAAGGTTTTTGAACCCCTGTGTAGTTTGCTCCAGGGTTCTTACATTGATCAGTCACTTATGTAGCGATGACAAGGGTTTCACAAAATACACACTTTTGTTCCCCCCCGACAATACTTCTCGGACATTAGCATAATAAAACAAAAAAATCTATAGGGACTATTTAGGGATAAAACCTTGATGTCCTCAGCTCCGCTATAGACACAAAGAGCCCCATAGAAACGCCACACTGCTTTAGCAGGGGAGACAACCTGTATACATTTTGATCTTTCTTTCTTCCCAGCCACTTTGAGGCATGGCACAAACATTGTACAGGCATTCTATTCTAAGCCCCAGGTTGCAGCTGGTCTGCCACTTGCTGTGCACTGCCAAGTGCAAGGAATGGCTCTCTTTTATCAGAATGGAGCAAATCTGGGCTAATGTGTCTGCAAGAGAGAGTCCCAGGGAGCCTCGCTCTTCCATTCTTTGGCCATTCTTTCCACTTTTCTCCTCTCCTGCACTTGGGATAATTGCAGTTTAATTGGGTGACAAGAAATGAAAACTGTGTCCACATTATCTAGGATTATCTCTTTTTCCTCCAGCCTGCCATCAATTCAAAGAAGCCCATTTATCAGAGTAGGGAGGCTGATGCTTGGTCAGCGGTGGAGAAGCTTTGAGCACCAGTTAGCAAAATGAAGAGAGAACGGAGCCGTGAGCAATGGGAGGGGGGGGCTCTGACAGCTAAGAAAAATGCTCTTTGTATCTTATCCTAAACGTACATTCATCTTCAAGATGCATATCTTTACAGCACTCAGAATCAATAGAAATACAGTAATACTATTCTAAAGAACAATTTCCTTCCCCCCACCCAAAAAAAGAAATATGGGAAAACAGTATCAGTTTTACTACTGTCAGTTTGCTGACTGAAATTCAACGGCAATATTTTGTATCGTTGAAAGCCTGTATTTAATAATCTGAAAACATTTCACAAAACGTTGAGATACGCCACATCACTTTAGCAACCGCCACAAAAACTGTCCATGAATACCAATAAGTCCCCTTGCATTGTGGTTCTGGATGTGCTCTGTAGCCAGTTCCATTCATTTGTATTCATCCATTCCTCAGCGTTCTTGAATTCTGCATGGCGAGGTTATAAACATCGAGTCATTCTCAGGCCAGAGCAAGCCTACCTTCCCTTTTGTCTGAGCTGTACTCAGCCTTAAAAGCCCCTTTCAGGGGGCATGAATGCACTTCATTTTCTCTCTAAGAACTTTTCATTGATAGCTGCAAAAGCGAAGGTTGTTTAGAGAAGGAAGGAGAGACAATGAGAACAAAAATGAAAGCTTTCAGATTCCATTATGAGCATTGCCCTCCATTCTTTTCAGCTGTTTATACGTTTTCCTCACAATAATGCCCCTTTGCCGTAATATGCTACGCGGACTGCTGGAGACGACTCTAAATGGGCCTTGCATAAGGGTTATGGTAATAAATACTGGAGAAATGATGGAGAGACTTTGTAGGCTGGCATCCTGGGAGAGGATCAAGGTAAAAGGGACTAGATCAGAAAACGGCTTCGTTAATACTTCTTCAGCCTATGTATGCAGGCAGATGAAAGAAAACAGACCTTGCCAGTGCACTATATACCTATTCAGACTCAGATGCATTGTGTAAAAATTTAATCGTTTGGTGGAAAGAGCAGGCTTTGTGCAGCGCTGAAGCACTGAAATCTGCTGTACAATGACGTTGCTGGAGTGCTTTCTGTTCAGAATTCTACAGGGGTCCTTCCTCTAAACACAATAATATGAAGGTTACAGGATATATTGTTTGCTCTTAGGTGTGTTTGTGAGTGTGTACTGTACATGTGTATATGCACGTGTAGGGTATGTGTGTGGACACGTGTGTTTGTGTCGTAATATTGATTTGCATCCTTATTCATGCGGTGCAAAGTGTTCATGAAACTTTATGTGGTACTCCTTAGCTATTTTTCTCTTATTTCTATTATCCTACTCAATAATTTAAATGGACACATTCTCAAATGATAACCGACAAACACGTAGCACTTAAAATGTTTGAACGTGTGCATTAGCGACAGTGGCCCCGCAAGATTGACATGTAGTGTGTCTAGTATAAATAAATGGTAGGAACGGAGAAAATGCATACGTTGATTGCTTTGGGCTAGTTTGGCCAGCAAAGTGTGTGATACGATCAAACCTTGTGGAGAGTTGTTGGTCTCAGCTTTTGGGAGGTGAAAGGGACCACTGTTTTGCTGAGTCAGCCAGTCACACAAACTGGGTGGCCCAACACAAACAATACAGTATCCTCAAGAACACCCCTAGCTCACAGCTCTCTCTCTCACAGCCTTCAAGTCTCCACACGGGGCAAACTGACAACCGCAGTGTGAAGACAAGGAGTACATTTTATGATGCACACAGTATGTTTACTAACTTACTTAAATTCTACCTGACAAGAACAAATGACCTAAATCATCACAGCCTTTAAGGCTATATACCTGCATTAAATATAGGCCTATCCTTCAACAGTTACCATTACATTACAACCATTACAGTCAAAATGGTGCTGGCCAGGCTGATAGTGGTGGAAAGGGCTGTTTCATGACCGAGGTCCATGCTGGGATATTGCTGTGGTAAACGGCTTCCACATTCATTCAGGCCGTGTTAATCATTTTTACACCGGGCGGGCAGCAGTATAACATTGCTAAAGGAGAATTGCTTCAACCTGGTCAGTGCAGGGAGCAGTTCGTCTAATCAGGGTGCAAATAAGGTTTGATCACTGTCCAGCGTAATCTAGCCCACAAGCAGCATTTAAAGCAGTAAATCAAGCGTCGAGGAAGCTGCAGGTGCTGCCTCACAGACAGACCTCCCCCTGGGGGCCCTAGACTAGGGGAATAAACAGCAAATAAATGGCAGTGCTGCTGAGAGCGATGAGGTGATTAACTCACCACAGGGCAGTTTCTCATTATCCCCTTAACCCAGACGGAGACCTACCCAATCTTTACACCCTGTCTCACGTACAGTAGGGAGCTGGCTAATGCCATGCTGACTGACACTGTCTGGGCTATAGTTACAATGAGATAAAGTTTGTACACGACGCATGCAGTTGATGTGTGAAGAAGCGGGGATGGATGTGTGGGTGTGTGTGTGTGTGTGTGTGTGTGTGTGCACGTCCACCATATGTGTCGCGTACGCCGTCTCTAGGGAGAGTGCTAATGTGTCACTTCCATGGCTCATTTCTTTCAATTACTGTGGCTGGACCTGGAGAGGCCACCAGCAGTCCACTGACAGCTCCATATGGGTCCCATCACCGCTTATCATGGGCCACTCATGGACAATTAATTTACCCTTCATTGGACGTGACATATTAACACCAACACCACAGAGTAAAATCCTCTGTGTTAATTTAACTCAGACTGTACACAAGTATACACTCTCAGAGTTACACATGGGTGAATTAACACAGTTATGTAGCAGTCATACATCATACCACGCACACTTTGTTAATTAATGCCAGGCTTTCAAAAAAAGTCACTAGACATTATGAAATTCAAGTGTGTTTATATTTACACAATCACATTTGAATCTCGTCTCTCAAATAGACACTATAAAGACATTATCATACATGGTTTGGTATAATGCACAGAATGAACAAATGTTACAAAAGTAAAGGACGGGGGGGGGGGGGGGGGGGGGGTTTGTTTGAAGACAAAATTCAAGTGATGCAAACTCACTTTATACATTTCTGGTGCTCCAGAGAAACAAAGTGAATATTCTATTGAAAAATGTTGATTTAGCCCATCGCCTGAATATAAAGCGGCATCCGACATACTTTGAAATGAGCTGCACTGTTTTCCATTGTGCTTTTCCCCTTGGTTTCAAAGCAAATTAATTAACATGATACAGAAAAAAGGTAGAATGCAAATGTTGGAACCCGCACTTTAAGCCTGGGTATCCTTTTGTTCCCCTTTATTGTACCAAATTATTTAATTGGGTCTCTCTGATTGTGCACAGACACAGGAAGGAACACAGGCCATTGTTGGCTCCATACAAGCCACAATATGGTATCAAATTCAATTCCCATCAAAACGGCAGGCTGCCATAGAGCCCACAGCGGCCCTGGAGATTAATGAAGATCTGCATCAAGGCAAAGCGCTGGTCTGAGATGGGAGATTTCGCCCCAAATAAAAGACCCCTTCACCAAGAACAAAGGGGGCCCTGAAAAGCAACGGGATGTTCTGAGAGGATGAAATAAATCAAAACAAACAAAGGAGTTTGGGAGGGGAGGGAAAACGGCTCTGGAATAAAGTAATTTCTTTCCTTGTCATTCGATTTACTTTACTTAATCAACAGGTTGAAGTGCCACATGGTGATGTTTTTGATACATAACAAAGAGATGATTGCTTTGTATTGTACAGGGATTGAAACAGTTATGCAAATATCAATGTAAACATTTCAATATTTGATCATTTTTACAGAAACAAATTCTAGGTAATAGTCTATTGTCTACTTACATTCCATATAAATAGAAGAAAATGGCATACTCTGCCTAAAACGTATTAGCTTTTATGGTACGTGCTAAGCTTTGTGTAAGACCTGCTTAGCCTCCCATAAAGCAAGCAAATCATAGCCTATGTTGATTGTGGTGCATTCATGGAGGTATTACGAAGAACTAATATGAAACGTCAACAGAGGAGAGAAAACAATGACTGACAGTCTGAATTGAATTAATACGTAGCTTTTCTCCTCTTTGTCCTTTGAAATAACAGTCATCTGCAGGGAGACACACTTCAACTGTATTGAAAGAGTGTGAATTGATTTCTTTTCTTCCTCTTTTTTTGGGGTACAACTTCAACAACTGGATGACTAGCTCTCTGAATGCAGGGTGTCGACAGGTGGGCTCTTTCAGTGGAGGGTAGCACAACACCCTCGTTTTTGTCAGAGACATTTCACTTTCAGTATTTGCCTCTGTTCATGTTTTGAGCTGTCGATTGCCACAAGTAAGTTACATTATTCATGTCTCGACTCAGAACTGTTAAATTTTCATACCCTAATTGCATTAGATTTTTAATGTGTTGCACTTGCATAAGCACGACTGTACAGTAGGGATTCTAAAACAATTTGACAATGTTTAGACCTCCATTTCAGGTGAAATATGACAATGTCTCATTGTAAATGCATGATATGAATGGATTTGTCTCATTCTGAAAAAAAAGATTAAACTGAGATCACAAAGCAATATTGAATCCTAAACTTTTTGCCCACTGCCACCCAGACAGTGCACTCCACTCTTTTCACATTCTGCACATGGTGTGTCTCAGCCCACCATATTGACTTAATTTCCCACCATTCATAGATGCTGCTCGCTGGACCAGAACATTCCAGCTGCCACCTCGACATCTCATTATTTTTTTGAAATATCAAGCTTGTATCTTCTTGATAAATAATTCGCAGTAGTATAATGTATCAGACTAAAACATATTTTCAGGGGGGCACAGAGGTTAAAGTGCCAATCTCACCTTTTTAATTTTTTTTCGCCCTGAAGACAGGGATTTCCATATATAGAGTGACCATGGTTTGTGTTCAACATGAGCAATCGGGATGAAGCGTGCGGCGACACATATTGCTGTCAGAGATTGGAAATGAGGCCTGCTAACCTGTAGGCAGCCTTCCCAGACCAATCAGCTTTGCACATTGCCAATGCCTTTACCGCCTCTAAAAAGAATTGTGACTGTGAAGTTTTTATCGGAGTCGTTGACAAACATTACTCTTTAATGCAGTTTTGTAGAAATGCATTCTTATCCCTCTTGGAAGGCATTTATCTACTTGAAACCTGCAAAATGGTTGCCACGGGGAAGGATTTCTTTTAATAGACTACAATAGGCCCAGTATGGGACACATTCTGATGTTTGTGAGAGATAGGGGGCCTGGCCGTATATTCATGGGAAATTGTTTATCTTCAAGCAAGAGGAGTGAAAAGGGCATTTTACAATAGCATTTTAACTTTCATCTGAAATGATTCTTTTCACTCATATAAATTGTCCTTTAGAATTTCAGACAGATGCTTTTCAGAGAAAATACCCATCTGCTGAAGGAGACATCATTGAAAATGAATACAAACCACCCAAGGTATTAAATA
Source organism: Gymnoscopelus braueri (assembly GCF_963280865.1). Taxonomy (NCBI): domain Eukaryota; kingdom Metazoa; phylum Chordata; class Actinopteri; order Myctophiformes; family Myctophidae; genus Gymnoscopelus; species Gymnoscopelus braueri. The sequence continues at coordinate 32,097,135 of NC_137618.1, forward strand.
AAATACAACACTGGCTACCTAAGACATTAACCACACTGCTAGGATGAATGATAGATGGATAGACAATCAATCAATCAATCAATCAATCACTACTTGAGCTCAAGAATATTCAATGCAATTCAAAGGAGCTTTATTGGCATGAGAAAACATACGTCTACATTGTCAAAGCAAGTGTCAAAATATATAAAAAACAATTCATGAAAAAAAATATCTGCCACAGGTTTTAGTTTATATTGCACATCTCTATTATTTATTTATTTTTGACACAAAAACTGCTTAAAACTTATGTCTACAAATACATCCTCTTTGTGAGGGTCTCTAAATGAATTAACCATCTAGGAGAAAGTGCTCAGTGTGAAGCAAATGATGCATGGAACGTCCCATTCAGGAATAGCCACATTGTGCAAGGGTGCTGTCTCTCATGCCTTGGTGCAGTTTTGGGGTTCTTTCTTGTGAGGTCCTTGTGATGGTTGGGCAGGGCAAATCCCTGGCCCTATCTCTGTAACAGGGGCCGGGCAACCAGGCCACACAATGCAAGAGCAGGGCCTGAAGACGGGGGGCCTTGTGCTCTCTTAACGCCACTCTCAGGAAACGGGGACAATAAATCAATAGACTGTCCCTCTCCGGCAGGGGCCAAATGTAAACAAATTGAAAAGAATCGAGAACAAAACAGATTGGTGACTGAAACACACAGACTCAATGGGGGGACTCCTAAAACTGGAATGCCTTTGTGGCGCTTTCCTTACAGCTTGCAAACTGATTTGTGCCATTCACGGCAACATGACAGTTTATTAAATTAATTTCAGTGTGAAAAACATACAGTCTTGACTGATTAACCAAAAAAAACAAAACCAAAAAATAGGTAGCAAACAGTCATACAATATAATCTGTAAGGCTACAAAATGTATTCCATTTTGTGGAGTCTAGTGTGTTATACTTCTCAGCAACTTCTCCATATGAGCGGCAGCAGCATCTTACACTGTACAATCCTGCGTATTAATTTAACTCTGAGGGTGTACAAAAGGACCCTTTTGAGTTAATGTGTACCCTCTCAAGAGTTGATGAACACTCAGGATTTGACAGCGTACACCGTACAGCATCCAGCACTCAGGGGCACAAACACAGAACATGTCAGGGCTGTACGCCACAAGTTCCGTTAATGAACCTGTAAAAGGTTTAGTTTTTTTTTCTTCTTTTTTTAATGAGAGAATCTGTTATCAAACCTCTTCATATTTCACTGAGGTGGAATGGTGCACCACATTTGCGAGGCAGAACTAATGCTATATAAATCTCAAGTAATAAGCAGGCCCCGGGGACATCATCTAAATGAAGATTTTACACCAATTTGAACCTGTCTGCAATTTGAATCCCGCCTTAAGTGCATTTTGTTTAACAGGTGCTTGAGATGCAAGCATTTCCGAAAGTGTCGCTATGTCTTCTTTATTAATTTCGGGATGGTGAGTGGGCGGGGGGGTATGAAGAGAAAGGGGAGTTGACAAACTCTAATCAAAGGTTCAGAGGGGGCTGCACTCCGCCATAGAACCAATGTACTTTTTGCTTCATTTGCAAACTAATGATTTAAACCCCTGCAATCTGTTTGGGGTCAGCTCCTGTGTATTTTGGATACGCTTGGCTATTAGCATCACTGAAAGCTTCAGATGTGTCAAGTCTGCTTCCCTCCAGTGATAGTCACCTACTTTAATTTCCCTGCAGGCCTCAGAGGGGGATGAATTCAACTAAAATCACAAGCTGTTTTGTTGGCAATCCTTTGTGACCTATAATGAATCTAATGAATATAAAGAGAGGGGGAGGGAAGGGGGGGGAGGGATAGAGGCGAATACATTTCGACCACGCTGTGTGGCTTTTACTTGACGATTTGTGACCCTCCACAATGGGACAATGGCGAGTGTTTTTGTAGCCTTAATTTGCCTTTGTGTTTCAGCTTCATCACTTTCACCGGCAAGCATTGAAAGTCGTCAGTCGAAGAATAACTGCTGACTCCACGGTCTGTCAGACAAAGGGGAGGCTTTAAGATGAATCCCTAACTATCACTCCAGCCAGCCGTGCAGAAAGAGAAAGGGGGCTCAAAGAAAAACAACAGACAAGTCAAAAGTAGTATCTGCCGGGGTTCCCAAACACACCCGGAGCACTTCCTCTCTCGTCCAACACGCCACAAACAGGGCTTATAGGTACCCAGTCACCATTCTATAAGATGGAGAACCCCCCCCCCCCCCCCCATCCACCCCAGGAGTAGTTTGGCACGTTAATTAAAGTGGCTCATCTGATAGGAACCAGGGCTGGTGCGGGTTGAGGCCCAGTGGAGCTGTGGCACTGCTGTTAGAGCCGCGTGTTTCTCAGTGCACTGATTTCACAGGCCCCTCAGGTGGCAGGATCGTATTAACAGCCTCATTGTTCACCCCACCAGCCCACATTCAGGTCAGGACTTTAAAGTTAGAGGAACTTTAACAAATGCCTCTTAACACCTGTGTCTGACTCAACAATCGACTTGGACGAAACGAAGCGCAAGCCGCAGAGTGACCAAAGCTAAACTGTGCGGTACCCACAGTTTAGGTACATGAAAATGTAAGTGCTGTGGTGTACACTGGGTAGATGATAAAAAAAAAAGTTCAGTGTCACTGGTCCATGCCGGCATGCTCCCCCGTCCCTGTAATGATTTCTATTCATAAACATGCAGTGTGCTATCCTCCACCTGGCAGCTGCCTCTGTGCATATGAGATTACCATTATGCATCCTTCAGTCCCAAGGATAAACATCTCTCCACTTTTAAAGTTTGCAAGCATGAGGCATATTTTAATGCCATATGACTTAAGCATCCCTTCAGGTATCACTTGCAATCTTTTTTCATTCTATATACATTGTTCAACTTTAATGGGTATCTAATTTGTGTTATCAGCTTACAGGGCAGTAAGTAATAATTTGCATGACTGCCCTAAGCAAATGTGCTTCCATAAGCAGCCTATAGCATAGACAGTGGAATGGATTAACCTCCATATTGGCTATGCCCCGATGATCAATGCTTTTTTAGAAATAAGGAGAACAGATAGTTTGTTGGATTTGTTGGCAATCAGGCTGTAAAACTGCTTGGGGTTTAACCCCCCCTACCTTGCTTTTTGATACTGTTTGGGATAAAGACCTTTAGTCCAAAGCAATAGTCAAATGACATCTCACCTGAAAATCTTCCAGTGGATCTATATTCCTGGCAATGTCAATGACGGTAAAGCACAGTAACCTGAACAAACCCATAATATGGATTTGTACTTATTATGTACTTATTCCCTTCCATCCAATCTCTGCTCTGTAATAAAACCACCATGATCAAATACAGTGTGTATTGCCGCAAGTGCCTCTTAGTCCTCTGGTTAAATTATGCTGCCCTCTATGCTGGCCCACGTTTAAAAAAAAAAAGAAATAGAACATGCAGTATTTCTTTGGTTGGATTTGGCTGGTCTGCTATCTGTGAATCTGCAAAGGTATTCAGGCATTTTCAAGTTATTATTCTTTTCATGCCATATTCTTTCTAGCCGATGATAACAAGCCTGAGCAGAGTGAAGGTCAGTGTGATTACTTGAACATGTCAGCTTTACACATTAAAGGCTATCACTGCTGATAACCCCTGTGACTCTCACCATACAACTAATACACTTAAGACACTGAGACAGGCTGCGGCCCCACTGAATTATGTCGGAATCCATTTCCCGCTGATAAGACTCGCTTGTCTCATACACGGAGAATTGTAGATCAGACACTCTCAAACTGTCATACTGTATATGCACTTACAATATATACACACTATATATAACAAATATGCTTTAAATGTGTGAATAATGCCTAATCTATCCGTTGTTACGCGGTGGTGTTGCTCAGTGTCGTGCAACGATGTATAATTAGGCTTAAAACACACAAGGAAGTGTCAAGGAGGCTGAAAACTCCAGAACACCAACCACATTGAACACAAGCTAGTACAGTACATGGACACAGCCTCAACAGCGGCACTGCAGGGTAAATGGGGATACAGCTTGATATTTGACTGGCTTGCATCAGGCATGTATGTTACGCTCATTAGCTTAGTTGACAGCTAATTGCCATGGTGGGTGGTTATAGTGCTAGGAGCGTGATCTTAGGAATATGTCACAATTGTTAATCGGACATGAATGCAAATACAGAATGACAGACTGTGACCGAGTCTCTCGGAACAAAAATAATGTTAACTTTAGAAATGTTCTTGGCTCAGAAATATTACTGTATAAAGACTATAAAAGCAAACCATTGTTCTATTTATTTATTTTGTTCACTTACTCCTGTTCATGGGCCAACACAACAAAATACATGTATAACAGAAATCCTTTTGGTTTAGTAGTATGCCAAACCATGCTTTGCTGTGGATCTTTCTATAATCCGAGGTTGGTTAGGAGTTGCTGCCCCTTATACATTAAGTGGCATAAGGTTGGCCTATACAATACAGAGAATGCATGCAAGGCAACTGAATTTTGGACTGCTGCATATAAAGTGCATAGCATTACCACTAGGGATGTGCAACCTAATTCATATTCCTAGAATGATTTGCAATTTGCAAAACTTATCATATATCTGACAGCAGGGTGCTGCCTCTTTAAAACTGTGCTATTCAAACTTGCATACAGGCTGAAAAAGCTTGTCCATAAAGATTGATTAAGGTTCTAAAGATTTTGTATCAAAAGGGACTCTGATTAAAGCTATCTGCCATAGAGATGACACTCTTTTGCATCTGTCTTGTAATCTCTCTCACTTGGTGAAAATTGTTGTTAATGCGAAAATAATATCAATGCAAACTATATTAATAACCATGATGTGAGAAGTTGGGGAAATGTCACTTAATCAATGAAAACAAATCAAGTAAACCTTGCTATGATTATCTGGAGGAGTGTGAATATTAATGCCTCGGTCCAAATCAATGTCGGGTTGCATATATTGCCACCTGTGTTTACTCATGGTTAAGACATTTCTTTCTTTCCTATTTCCGCTGCATCTCTGAGGGTGATCAATAAAATGCTAAATAGTGATATGATACCAGCTATCACAGTAATTCAACAACAAGAGGAACAAAACAACAGTGATTGTATTATTGTAAACTAGAAAGATGGGATGTTCAAATTTCAATTAACTTTGGTTTGTATTTGCTGATATTAATTAAGAGGGTTTGCAGAAGGACACAAAGGAGACAGGTTCATTGTCTCGGATTATTCTCATGAAAGTAGCATTAGTATGTATTGCAACACTAGTTAATTAACTGGTATGAGAGGCGAGACATTACAGCGGAAACCTTTTGATTTGGGGGAGGTAATAGCATTGGGCAAGAAATAGATTCTTTATTTCATTATTTGATAAGAAGGCCCTTAATGGAAATATCAGCCAGGAGCAAAGCGAGTCAACACAGCTACTTTAGTTAAAAGAAGAAAAAAGAAAGTCCTCCAAGGAGAATTGTTGCAAGCAATGAATTACCATACGACTACAGTTCATTAAATATAAACTGAACACACATGGTGGGCTAATGGAGGTCGAATGAAATACCATGTGCATAAGGTTTGTGACAATTACAAACAAAACAACATACTGTCCCACTCGGGCAGGTTAACCACTTGAACCCCAGCATCCCTATTATGGGGAGGACATAGCAGATCTACAAGCTCTTGTAGATCGGCTATTTTTTAGAAAAGAGAATTGGTGGAGACAGAAAAAAGCAATCCAACTACAGCGACTCCAACCACAGTCCGTTTCACTAAGACTATAGTGTTTAAGTGGTTAATGAGATCCCTACTGCTGAAGCTCTCCTGAATATTCCTGTGGTGAAATGTTACTCAGTCATATCATGAACATGCCGTCTCCTCCAGTTTGCCCGTAGTTAGGAACCAGCTATCTAGGTGTGTAACGTGACATTGTATCAGTGTCACGGAGAGCAATCATAACATTCCTTTCCTCAGGGTCTGCTGCTTGTTGTAAATTCCCTTGGCAGCAGAATGCTTTAGGGGGGTCAAACACACCAAATCTCTGAACAATAATGGCCCTACTATCGGTTACATCTCTCACCTGTAATCACTGGCCGGCATTAAAAGCATCTTTTTTTTCCCCCTCAGCACAGTGGAGTTCTGCATACTTGACTGTGACTGCTTTTGAACTGAGTATAATGTAATCTGTGCAGTAGATATCTTGTGCTTTTGTGTATCTATCCAAGGAGTGAATGGTTAGGCCTATCAGTTACTGTCTGGAGGTGATGTATATGCTCTCTAGAACAATGTTACAAACAGATAAAGACAATGATATGCTGCCCATTCGCGCTCTCATTTTACAGACGTTTTCTTTTCTTTGTCCGAAACATTTCAAGTCTTGCCAACATTCTCCAGATGAGGACAAAAAACATGAGCTTATCTTGGGATCAAAATTGACTCAACTTAAGAAATAATATCTCCCAAGTGCCTGGCAACAACGTCCAAATGACGGAACAGTTTAGCAACTTACCAACTGAAGTTAGCCAAGAGTTACCAGCCTATAAACTTTACTGCCAAACAGAAGCAGTGACAGCTCAAGGCACCACAGACAAAAGCAGTATACTGCTATACATAGCAAGGTTATAAAGGAGAGAAACCAATGCAAAACACGTGTGGCTTTGCTTGTTATCTTTTTAACAATCGACAGATCCAATTAAGTTAAAAACCAGAAATCCATATTGCAGGTCACCGATGGGAGTCATGACACAAACCATATCATTTTGATATTATCTTAACATTTTTGAAGTTTGTATTCTTTTATTCTGGCCGTGATGTGTGTCAGCTTATCCACCTGGGTATCAATCTGCATTAGCCTTTCATTTTCACACTGATGGTTTGAAGAATAAAGACACAGGGCTTAAATACATCTACCCAGTGTACAAACATAATTCACCAGATGTGCACCAGATAGTGTCAGTCATTTTTTTTTATCGTTTAGAAGCACAGGAATGTATATTTAGCTGGAAATAAAGAGCAATGATCTTCACAGACAATGACATACAACCGACTTTGAAGGAAACTTTATCGCTTTGTTTACTCAGTATTAACTTAACCCAAAGTTAAATTGGGTCAATTGTTACACTCTCAGAATTCAATTAAAGCTGACGATTTCACTTTGTACCCAAAGTTTACCAACTGTAGCACCTCGATTACTCTTTTCTTTTCTTTTTCTTAATTTTTTTTCTTTAAAATGGAAATGCAGCACAACATTAGACAGTTGGTAAAAAATATATATGTCAAGTGTAGGAGATGTCTCTTTTACAACAGACGGAAGACTGCATACTTAGTAACATCAGTGTTAATTAAACTCAAATGGACTCTTACGGGTGCACATTTGCACACTCTTTGGAGTTAATTAAGGATTTTACTGTGCATGAGGCTGCATGCAGAGAGAGGAAACATTCATGTACTGAGGAGCAGAAGCTGCTTGATAATTTAGAGTAACGTGAAATGGGCCAGTTAGTTAGTATACTCTCACTTTGTCAGGCATCTACACAATTGTCTATGGGGAGTTAACTTTTAGACTGTTTACTAGCTGAAAGGCCAGGCATGCATCTGAAGCCACATAGCCAAGATAATGTATCCCAGGCTACAAAAGCAGGCAAATCACTGCACACTAAGACTGGACAGACAAAAGGCAACAATGGCTTGCATAAACACTATTTAGAACTATTCACATGCCATTGAAGAGATGGGCGTCGACTCGCTATTGCTGCAAAGGCGGCGCATTGTGCCGAGGTGAAAAGAAGTCTAATGAACAGGAAGCCTTATTTGAGAGAGCTGACAGTAACCATACAACGGCCGCATTGTGAGCTTGCCACCAACCCTGTGGGTCTCTACATTAGGAAAAATGATGAGAAAGTAACCCCAAAAGACACAGTGGGTCCTTGGAATCACATAAATGCGACCCGACAATAACTGTGGACACAAGCTGTCTCCACCTTCACCCAAAGCTCCTCCACGTTTACATGCACAGAACATCAGCAGCGCGCTCTCATTGCCAAGGATAAAAGCCATGATCGGACCAGACGAAACCTTGAAGAGAATTTTGGGTTAATTTAAGACTGTGATTTGTAGTTCAGCAGTACTTAAAATGTATTCTGTATACTTAAAATGTATTTGACATATTTTAAATAAGATCAAGCTCGGTCTGGGAAAAAAGGTAATAGACCGAGCTCGCGCGCACGCACACACACACACACACACACACACACACACACACACACACACACACACACAGGCCCCTGCCTCAAGCTCCATCAATCTTCCACAAAGGGATGACATCACCAATAAGCATTCCCCTTTAAAGCTTTAAGCAATAAGCTTTATTTACTGATGAGATAAGCCTTCCGCTATTGTTTAGCTCACCACTTTGCTGAGTTCTTTCGCAGCTGAAGAATCAAACAGCATCTTTCTAAGGTGACAGAGCATGCCCAGGGTTTAGGGCTAAAGCATGCAGAGAGTTTCCTATTTGATGGCCTTTCCACGAAACACATTAATGAGTTCACCTAAGATCTTTGTTTTCCCATACAACATCCTGTTTTTTTCTTTCCACTTAACTTAAAAGTGGAAAATAAATCCTGCATTAAAATTGTACCAGTATTTTAAAAATACTGTATGTACGTACACAGTAGATGGATTGCCATTATGTTCAGTACCTATACTTCAAGGCAAAAAAGTTTAGAGGTTTTGTTGATCAATTTGTATAAGGGATTTCCATTCTGGAGGTGGAATATTATCCACACTCCCCAGTCCCCATAGTCTAAAAAGTAGTATACTGTACCATACCACAGCCAGGAGAGTGTACCGTGCCTAATAATCAAGTACACCCGTCACCCATAATTACAGTTTGTAGCGGAATTAGTGGTTGCGTCTATAGGTCAATTTGGGATAGTCACTAAACTGCTGAGACATCATGATACAGTAGGACAGTATTAAACCCTGAATGTTTGCCTATTATGGGGATTCAACATTGTTTATTTGCTGAAAGATATACATGACCAAAGTGAGATGGCTATAGTTACAAATCATGTGGTATAATCTTGTTGTTTTAATTGTTTAGTCACAGGAAAAACAACAACCTAGGTTAAACCAGGTTGTTGTTTTTCTATCTAGAAAATATAGCATCAACATATTTCAAATTGAGAAGGCGGAATTCTCTATTTTCAACTAGATGAAAAGCAACTTTCTCTCATACTACATACAGTGCCACCATATGTACCTTAAAAAAGGTGCTATTTGTTGTTTTCTTTTCTTCCCACTACACAGGGAGTCATGTCAGTCCTTGGGAGCTTGTCAGATATTTAGTTTGCAGTCACTTTGGAAAGGCTGAGCGCATGGTCTCTGGGGATTCGCTCGAGTCCCCCCCACCACCCCCCACATGTCACCAGCCAGGAACAAAGCCGCCATAGTCAATTCTCCTAATTTCACTGCTGCCTGTCGAAATCCTGTTCTCCTTTCTCCCTCTCCTCAACAAGTACTTTATTCCGGGATCAGTCAGGTCTGAGTTGCCCACAAAAACTTGAGGCTCTGCCTCCATCGTCTTTCAGCGCCAAGTTTGACACTCCCAACTCGCTGCTATTCAGATCCCTACACCATGCAATTTGTTTCCATTTGTCAAACAGCACTATCCTTCACAAAAGGAAATGCTGGCATGACAGAAAGTAAAAAAAAGAAGATAAAAATAAAAACATTGTATTTTAAGCCAAAAATGGCTGTCTGGCTACTTCTGTATTAGCCCATAACAAAACAACTTATAGCAATTTACAACACCAGTTGTTATACTTCTTCTTCTTCTTACAATATGCTTCCCTCAATTGACAATAAAACACCTTTGACTGAATGGAACATGTATCACATCCTCAAATCAGTGCAGTCGTATCACTGGTCTCTCTTAAAAGTGCGGATGGACCGACAGCTTGAATTCATCCATCATCTCATTCACACCCTCCTCATTGTGCCGACTCCCATTTTGCATTTTATTTCTTTGGGATTAACTCCATTGTGCGGCCAGCCAGGTTTCTCTTGTTATTGCATAGACATGTATTTATTAAAGCCACATCAGCACAACGTTGGCTGCATTGCTATTCGCGCACCTATTCAGATATGTTTTAAAATGGCCCTATTATGAGAGGCGTTGGAAGGTATCAGGTTAATAATACTTATTGTGCAAACTTTGTTGTCACTATTCTTGTGTTGGCTGTTATCGAAGGGGGAGCAGAGAGGATATATGCTGACTCTGATGTAGATAGTGCCCTGGGTATTCATATTGTGGCGGATGCTGTGTGGTGTAGTCCCAGATAGGACTTAGAATGCTGTCAATGCTGTGTCAGGTGCATTTGCACCTCGGAGACCCACAATGCTCCAGCTGCTATATGCCTGCGCCTCGCCGGGGCCCTGGCCGCCAGCCTGACACCCGACACAAAGTAATCACAGATCACAGCGTTTAATCACTGAAACAAGCACTCCAGAGGACCCCACTGTCAATATCCGACTCTCTCATTATCTGTTTGGATTGCACATCCACACTGTCAGATAAACAGAGTGGAAAATTAAGATTAAAAATATGGTAATTTCATTTCAGGCAGCAGGCTCCTCTCACTGGCCCATTATGCTATTGATTACCTCTGAATTCAATTTCTCTTTTCAATGTAAACTTTAATCTATTCGCAACCCAACAATTCAACTCCCCAGGGGCCATTTGAGAGTAAGTAACCATTTAATATGACGCTGGCTGAAGATTCACTGGCTTTAATGAATTGTGTAAATCACTCAGCTTTAAAAAGGAACTGATGGCCCTGTTCATGACTCAAATCTGAGCCCTGGTTAAATACTGCCTTTTATACAGGGCTAAATGTTTACCGACAGTGATCTCTGAATGTGGATCATTGGCTTTAATTGTTGTCAGTTTTGAAGGGGAATAAAGCAGCTCTTATTGCAACTGAGCTGGTGATGTCAATATATTATCCTAATTAAGACATGTCTAGCATAATATGTAGAAATAATGATCCAAAAAGGCCCAACACGCACGATAACAATGAAACGTAATTTTCAAGAAATGGAAAAACTCTGGATAGTAGGCGAAATAGAGTAATCGGTTGTTGATTACACTATCCAGGTCTTGCTCGTGTTATTAAATTTAGAGAACTAATGTGCTATTGGCAGATGTTTTAGTTGTATCTTTTATCGTTGTGGTTGTGTTTGTCTCATTCTGTTATTTATACTATGTACCTCTGCTTTGGTCCCGTTTTAGCCAGGACTCACTTGTAAGAGAGGTTTCATACCTCAATGTGATTTATTTCCTGGTTAAATAAAGGTTACAATAGATTAGAGAGTTTTAGTCTTAGTCACTTACCATGGTGGAGTGTCGGGGCAGTAGGTCAGGTGTAACCTTAGGCAAAACACAACAGTACAGTAACATTCAAACTTAGTAAGAACAATGGTTAATGAATTATAACATAAATAGACATTGCTACAGTACATAGGCACAACAAATACTGGTGAAATATGCATGTAATATGGTTTTATTCATTGAATACAGTCAGCACACAATGGAAGTGTGCCTGTGCTAATGCTCGGGGCATCAAAACGTTGTGTTTGGTGCATCAGTATAGAAGATAAACTTAGTATAACAGTATAGATACCCTGATGGTACACAGTAAAGAGTGTACGTTTGCTGCTTTTTAAGTTAACTTTTTTATTTTTTTGCACTTGAACACCATTTGACAGCACAGATGTCTTACATTAAAGATAACATTTCTGCATTGATTTCAGCATGTGGACTGGGTTTACAGTTTTTCTAGCCCAAAGACATTGGTGTCCCTTTGGTATCTCTATGGCTGACATCTTAAATTCAATCAATGAATTACAGTACATTCAAATTGTGTCTTGGTGTTTTGCATGGCTTATTGATAACTAAAACAAAATATGCACACGGAAAGGTGAAGTCAAGTCAAACTGGATTTTATGAAAAATTAAGAAAAGCTTTTCAGAGACCTTACATGCTCTTAAACTGACATTGAGTCAGTTTAAGACACTGACTCATGCAAGAAAATAAAACTTTTCATTTGACCATTGTTGCTGTCATTTAATGACTGAGAGACAAGGTAGCAATAACATTGCTATAGCCATTCAAGTCAGTGCACGAAGTACAATCAGATTTTAGACAATCAATGAATGAATACAATTACAAGGAATCGAAACTCTGACCAAGGCACCATAATTAGTGAAAACATTAGTGCCTATTTTCAGGTTCATGCTGTCTCCAAGCGAATTCCAATTAACTAAACGTCACAGAGAGACTGGGTCCTAAAGAATACATTAATAACATCTTAACTTAAATAACTTAAGCCAGCCATAATTTATTGCTCTAAGATAAACACATGCAATATCTCAACACTTCCTAGTGCCAGAGTAGGATTGACGCTACCCTAGAGACTGAGACGCATACATAGTGGAGAGGGTAATCAATAAACAGCCACACAGTAATATTCTGCCAATAAAGGCACAACCTGCCTTGCACACTTGCTTCTTTTCTGTTCTAGTCCAAAGGACAGTGCCAATCGAACATAACACATACTTTGAGAAGACCTGTAGAGCGTCTAATAAGATTTTCTCTTTTTTTTACCATAAAGGACCAATATGATTTTGGTCACTTTACATAGTAAGGGATTTGGTCAGTGATGGCAAAGCGCAATGTCACAGTGCAGGGTCAGAGCGACTCTCCAAGCCGTCAAAGTGATGTCTCAAAGATGACATGGACCTCCTCAGCACAGCACGTGTCTGTCACTCCGTTAGGCAGACTAGGACGGCTTTTGTTCGTGTAAACCTGGAAGGGTATCAGGGAAGCAGTGTCATAGATTATGAACGCACAGCCCAATCTGAGCTGAGATCTGATTTATGACAGATTCTGAACCGCAGCGAAGAGATTTGATACCCACCAGAGCATGCAAAACGTGGTTTATTTAGTCTTGAAACAACTGTGAAATTCAGTATTTGAGATAATCACTGAAATTTTCCACAGACTTCATTTTCTCCAACAGTGGCTTCTAAACTGAGCAATGTGACACAATTTGTAAATCAGCTCAGAAGATAGTGATGCTCATTCGAAATGTCCATGGAATGCTTGTGATTTCCTAACACAAAAAGGCTACGGCAAACCAACAATTTCCATTGTGCAAAAGTCATGAAAAAGGGGGTGAAACAGGTGAAAACAGGTTTGCCCCAGCATCAGATATACCGCCAACTCTGGGATTCTCATTCAGGTCCGACAAAGAGGCGAGGGGTTCGTATCAGATTATTTAATGTATTTAAACCTTGACTGACAACTATAGAAACTTCACACTCTGCTTGTGGACCATCTCAGTATTTAATAAGTGGTGCTAGACAGTTATGGATGTTGCAGTAATCTGATCTAAGGAGAGCACCCTACAATAAAGAATGGTAACGTAAGGGCTTGAACAATGTCAGTACCAATCCACCAGTGTGCAGGGTAAGACGATACCAAATAATACCACAGTGTGCTGAGTCTTTGAAATCAGTATTTCACCCATTTCACTCTCCGGCTGAGGAGATACAGTTTTGCTGATAAATTTGTGCGAGGGACAGAGAGAAAATGAAAGGATGCCTACTTTTTCTTATTTCACAAAGACCTGTTTGAAGTTGCAATATGGTATCTGTAGTCCCAGACAGATGCACATAAAAATGGAATTGAACAATGAATAGCCAGCTCTTATCTTAACAGAATGTCTGAAGGGGAATACATCACAAATGAATTTCACAGGGGGGAAAATATGGACATTCTCTATTACAGTAATCCCCATAGAAAGTTTATCCCAAATCGCAATGAAGTTAAACCCAATATTTCAAAATAGATATAAGGCAAAGAAAGCTGCTTTTCTAGAATCATCTCAGAAATGATCTCAAAATTACATTTTGGGAAAAGAAGATTACATGGAGGGCTTCCAAGATAACATCGGAGGATGTAAATCTACAAAGGGGCAATTTCTCTCATGAAATGAATGTTATGGTGCCGAAATGCTCCAAGTAGGCATTTTAAATTAAAATTGTACTCAAGCCTCTTTGCATTGTCAGGGTTATACACATGGCTGTATTATTTTGGAGGTGAGCAATGGAGTCTGGAGTTTAGACGCAGAGTCTGGGATTAGTGTGCCATGGCTGGACTGTGTTCGGTGACAGCACAGGGAGGGTGCGGTTACCTGTTTGGCTGTGCGGAGCAGGGAGGCAGCCTCAGCCTTGCCTGTCTGCTGGACCATCTGGTAGAACGCTCCATCCTGGTTCTGAAGCAGCACATAAGGCTCATCATACTCCTGGATCCTGCCGGCATCCAGAACCTGCAATCACACACACACAAGGCAGGGTGTGTGTGCCGCCACCTGTATACTTTAGTGCTTGAAAACTAACATTTCAGCTGTTTCAGTGCTGAGTGATGCATGCAGACAGTGCCGGGCGAGAGGGGAAACAGTAGTTCTCTGCACCTTGGAACCCTCCATTTTATGTGACTCATGCTGACAGCAAACACTGGGGGCCTGTGTTGTGCTGTGTAGAGACACGGACAACGTGCATCGCCTGTTAGCAGTGTGAAAGTGTAGTGCGCTGACACTGACAGACTGGAGATCAGTCATTTATCCATGCATTTACCCAGGCATTTCAGCAGCTCAAGGGTGGTCCTCAGTCAAATCCAACAATGACACCTTCCACACACTCGAGAAAATGACCATAATTTCTCTGTCATCACATGCCATGTAAACCACTCAAAGACTAGCTTTAATTCAAGAAGCGATGAAAGGAGTGCCATTATATTAGAGACAAATTTAAACAAGAACGATCCTCCTTACAATGAATGAGTGATTGCTTTGTATCAATTGAAGCCTCATTTTACAGAGCATTGAGTTATGAAAGGGAGAATTCTGCAGACAAAGCTATAATCGACAGTTTAGTAGAGGGGTAGGCCACGCTGCTTCCATTCTTGGGGGTGGAGTGGGGCGTGAGGGGGAGTAGGGTGGTAGAAACATTCCAAATGTTACGTCATTCAATGTCAAAACTACGCCACAGCCCTTTATGAATTTATGACGAGGCAACTCAGGTGTTATCTGTCAGCCTGTTCTCCCAGACAGCATGGCAATCTGGGGGCCGTTTAACACAAGCGTAGGTGTGGAACAGTCCCTGCTGTGTGATATTTGACTTTTCTCTTCAGTCCTCTCAATGACCAAGTGGCCAGGAGGTCAGTCCCTGCCCTCATGGACAGCAAACAAATGCTGCCACAAATGGCACTAATTGGCACCTCTGCAGGCAGTGGCAAGAAAAGGCCAAAGATCAAGTGGCACGGGGCACATGCTGGGCTGCTAGCTGTGCGGGAGCGCATATTGTGAGGGGCGATATTGGCTCATACAGAAAACATCAAATATTATTCAAATCTCCGGAGAGGCTGAGTACTACACTGATAGGAAGAAGTCACTGTCAGATGGTATACTCAAGTTTATTTTGATATCTACTCTTCTGTAATTGGCCTGAATGCGAGATGGGCATCTTGAGGGACTTTATAGTGCATCTTGTTTTGAATATATATTTGAATATATGGTATAGCATATGGTATATGGTATAGCAACATGCAGCATCACTTTGAGGGCAAGGTGAAAGCTTTTTTCAGTGACTTTTACAGTTCAATATGTGCTATTAAAACAGCTTGTATGAGAGGAATAGGTACAACTGGCCAAACTAAAGTTTTTGTCTGCCTCTCAGCTGCTTCTTGTCTCCGTTATCTACTTCCCTTTAACCCCATTATTGATCATGAGTAGTCTCTCATTTAAACTTTATTAATATGAGCTACAAAATTGATACACTTTCCCCATTGTGTTCTTAGGCCTAATTAAGGCTTCAGCGACAATAATAACTGAACATTTTCAATGCATCACTTTTTTTCAGTTTAATATACATTATGTTTGCCGCGCAACTTGCAGCACAACATTTTGCTGGCGCGGCATAAATCAGGGTTTACTTACCAGTATTCTGTCACAGTCAATGATAGTGTTGAGTCGGTGAGCGATGGTGAGGACAGTGCATTCCCGAAATTTGTCCCGGATAGTCTGCTGGATGAGGCTGTCGGTTCTAAAAGGACGAAGGGGAACAAAACACCTCAGCAGAAACAAAATTCTCTTCCTATAGAGCCTGAAGGCAATGGCTTTACTTGACACAAGACAATGGCACAAAGCAAAGGTATGTGCAGCTGTACAGACGTTTGTAAAGTAGAATACTAGAAGACCTTGATTTCACAAAGATGCAAGTTGGAGATTATATCGAGTTACATTGTTGCAGCGCGGCTTCTACACTTGGACGTAATGAGCCCCCTTTTGTGTTGTTGTTAAGTAAGGATAATAGCTGATTAGAAGTGCATTAGATATTGGTATGTTACATGTATAAAGTATAGGAACGCTGTGATCGATTTGGCCACTGACAGGTATTGACGTTACAGTGAAAAGAAGATTGATGATCATGTTTTGCATCGGCCTACTCTACTGTTCCAATCTGATTTTGAGGATCAGGAAATGCATCCTTTTGCACCAGACTTGTGGTGTTGTTGTTTTACATGCAACTGATAACGGTGAAATTCTTCAGGTTGCAGGATTTCTTTTCACTCATCAGGACCCGGGGCCAAAAAATAATTAATGATTAAAACAAAGTCAAATAATTTTTTTAACTGCACTACTTAAATAAATCCATCCGTGAAAGATGAATAAATAAAAATTGGACTGATTTACTTAAAATGTCAGAGGTTTGTGTCACCTAAAACAATTCCACATGGATTGTCCGAGCAATGACATCACTGCAAGCTCAAGTGCCCTCTGACCTTGGGTCCACATTAGCTGTGGCTTCATCAATGACGAGAATGCGGTTTTTCCGTAGTATGGCCCTGGCGAGACACATCAGCTGCCTCTGGCCCATGCTGAAGTTTGAACCTGACTCGGCCAGCACCGTCTCCAGCTTATCAGGCAGCTCCACCACCGTGGCCCTCAGTTGCACCTGCAGAGAGGGAGACCAGAGCCCCAACCCTTCATTACGCCTGCATAAAAGGCCTCGTGTGAGGATGTCTTTAAAGAGCCATCCAAACACACCCATTAAGCGCCTGGCACAATGCAGGGCCAGGTCCTCTGATGACCCTGGTCAGTGCTCTCTTGTGGCCAGCCTCGAGCTTTAATCCAGGCCACCAAACCCATTCAAACGCAGGACCATGAGCTGGAGCCCTTCACTGTGGGGAGAACCTTCATCCCCAGTTGGCCTGACTGCCCAAACATATCTTCCCCCTGCATTTTCAATGGTTCCCAGTTACAAGCCGCACATTGAGCTGGGCCCCATGGCCCCTAATGGGATTTCCCCCCATGACTTGTGGCGAGCAGGGAGGCTGAATGGCAGCATTGTGCAGGGGGACAGAGGGATCCCCCCCTGGGCCGGGTAAGGGGGAATCATTCAGAGACACGCTGGAGTACCTCTTGGAGTGCATTCCACAGGTCCTCATCTGTGTGCTGGCTGAAAGGGTCCAGATTCACCCTCACGGTGCCCGTGAAGAGAACCGGGTCCTGGGGATGGATGGATATAGAAAGAGAAGGCCGTGGCCGGTTAAGATAATGACAAGGGGGAAGATGTTTGAAAGGGTTAAGACAGGCTTTGTAGAGCACCGCTAGGCTATGTGTGAGGGAGAGATGTTCACAAAGGACTTGCTACACTCGGGAGCCCTATTCAATACCCTGGCCCACTATGCTTCAATAAGTTGATCTTTTTACTTCTAAAAACTATGTTTTGTACCGTGGTCTCAGTTGAAAGAATCTGTGCAGAGGTGGTCAGACCACGGAAGCCGAATATATAATGGAATACAAAAAGACGCCATTGGGTCAGTGTTAAGTTACAGAGCAGTGTTCGTGTTTGTTTGTTTGTTTACAAAACAAAAGAACCTTACAGTGTCAGATACACTGAATTGTGTCAAACACACCAGAAACCATCAGGAGGGGTTATCACATTAGCTGACTGTCTTTGTTAAAGGACAGGCTGAGGTCTCAAGCAGCTAGGATTCCTTGCATACAGTATGTATTTATGGTGAGCCACACACCTGTATCAAGGTTCAGCCACACAGTCGTCTTTAAGAAAGCAAATAAAGCTCTTTATTACAGTGCAGAGGGAACAGTCTGCCGGTCTACAGGCACTGTTCTCGCACGCCTCTCTGTTTCCTGTCAACCTGATAAACAGAAGCAGACCTCTTTACGCCAGGTCCTATATTTATTCAGAAATCCTGTTCCAACATTTAAGTGATTTATTGAACACTTACTGGGACTCTCCTACCAGACCATAAACAGAACGTCATTCCCCCTTTGAGGAACAATATAACTTCTAGATAAGGCTTTCATAGCATAATTTCCTCATTGTTTTATCAATGAGCAAATACAGCGGGGTTTTCTTCTGCAACACAGCCCTGAATTTATGGCACTTTAATGAGCATAATAATCATTTGAAAAAACATTAACGAGTGTGAATGGGTCCATAAGAGCAAGAGATAAAACAGGGTAACCAGCAACTGTCCCCACTGAGCCCACATCCACTACTGTCAGGGAGCCATTGTGTCTTTAGTACAGGCAGGGTATGTGATAAATCATGCTTACACAAGACATTAATCTGACCTGAAATCAAGATAAGAATATTCACCTGGCAACTGCAAGATTAGGTCAGGAGCAATAGTCAAGTATAATTTTGTAAAATCCTGGGGTGTCCCATATTTAGATAAATTACTCCTACAAAATGCTGAGTGTCCCTTTAACTTACGGGTACATTTTTACACTTTCTGGGGCAAAAGGCCGCTAAACCTGCACAAATAAGACAAAAAGAAAACGTGTAGTTCTCAAGGCACCCGCAAAGGGTGAGATGCAAGGAAATAACATCTTGCTGCTCCAGTGCTACAGTAGTTGCACATATATTATATTAGATAATACTAGACCTGTGCCCGTTGCCTGGCCTACTCGGGGACAATGCATGAAAAGCCTGCCCCACCCAGTTATGCAAACCCGTTGTTCCCATCTGTCTGTCCCCTACTCCCCTATATTGGGTTCTGTGTCAGGCATGGCCAAATATGGAGTCCGTATGACATCAGTACTATGATGTCACACTGACGATATCACGGTACTCCATGTATGAGGATTTGCGGATGTATCTATATTTTCTTCTACCCGTCTGTCTGCCTGAGTCCCTTTTTCTCATAAGTGGAGTTCCCTGATGTCATATGTCCATGCCCAATTAAGGGCATATCGGTCGGTTCGGTGGTTCTGGACAACTGAATATCAATATATGGGCATAATGGTTGGATCGGCGGCTCTGTACAACCACACTCCCTCATGTCTTTGCTGGACAGCCGCTTCTCTGACCGACTGGAGGCCAGGCACGGCAGTCCCTCTTGTTGTTGGCAACGCACATGCAGTTTGAAGTCGGTCGTTTGGACGGTTCTCGAGATACGTGAACTACAGACTGACAGACACAGTTACAGTTAAAACTAGAAAATGTGCTCCTCGGAGCACAGGTCTCCGCCAGGCGAGTACTGTTCCTGATTAATCCTGTCTTACCTATTTGCCAGACCCAAGGGGTCGGCTTACATGAGGCTTTGTACCTGTTTCGTCCAATACATGGGCATGGTCACTTTGTCCTTAGGCCCCAGCCATAAAAGTCTGTCCCCCTTTTGTCCATACACGGGCATGTTTTGTACCTCTTTTCCCCATACATGGGCATGGTCACTTTGTCCTTAGGCCCCAGCCATAAAAGTCTGTCCCCCTTTCGTCCATACATGGGCATAGACACAGGCTGACACGTCATGTGAAGTCTGGATCTGGCAGAACCAGGTCTCCTGGTCTTGTTATATTACATATTGTCACGTGTCTTCGGCCTGGCGGAGACAACAAAAATCACACCCAGTGTGAAGTGAGCGGTGTTATTTAGACAACAGTGGTCATCACAGTGATGGAAGCTCACTTAAAAAAATAAGGATTTTTTGAAGTGTGTGGTGCTATTTATAGGTTATTATTTCATCATGCGTCTCGCTAGCCAATCAAAGCAAAGGGTCTGAATAGAGTCAGCCAATCACGGTACAATATTACATATTGTCACGTGTCACGTGAAGCTTGACCAATGTTAGCTTGGCTGAGACGGACACACACACAGAGGGTAAAACATACTCTCAATTATTATTAGCATCTTCATTTATTATTTATCAGTGATAAAAGGCAGCAGTGAAGGCATCATCATGCCAGACATGCTCGTGAGCAGATAGTTTGAAGAAGAAACTCTATTTTTGATTTAACTGCGACAACAATAAATGTATGTGCAATTCATACTTTGTCATGTGTGTACACAGGAGCTTTCAGTCTGCACGGTCCAAGCAACAGCCTTTCAATGCGACAACAACATGCGCTCAATGGCAGAGCGATTGTGCGCATGATGCTGTTAATACGGTTATGGCTATCTATAAATGCAATGTTGTGTGTGTGTGTGTGTGTGTGTGTGTGTGTGTGTGTGTGTGTGTGTGTGTGTGTCTCGCGCATAACTCAAAAACCATCTTCTTCAAACTTAGCATGCGTATCGCCATGGCAGTTGTGCTGAGTGAGAAGTCGGACCGGCGGTTGTCCAGAATCGAAAATACTAAAATGTCTGTATCTGTCTGTCTGTGTCTCTGAGTCTCTTTTATGCCCATATTTGGAGATCTCTGTCTGTCTGTCTCTCTGTCTGTCTCTTTTATGCCCATATGTGGAGATCCCAGATGTCATCAATATGATGACATAATACTGAAGTCAGCTCCCCACTTATTCTGTGATGGGTTTTGGACTCAAACCCTAGGAACAATTATGGATTCAAATGAAATCCATTATTGTGCAGGGTTTCCTCAGTCAAGGTGGCCGCAGGTAGTCCTGAAAGTGCAGGAAGAAGGGTGTACAAGATGTGGCTTCCCAACATGTGTACCTAGATTCACCAGTAAATGGAGCTATGTAATTATAAGTAACTAGACCGATTCCTGCCTACTCGTGGACCAAGCAATCCTGGAACGCATGGCCCACCAGTTATGCAATACCCGTTGAACCTGTTGTCAGAGTACTCACTGTACACATTGTTAGAGTACCCAGTGCGGTACCCGTTACTACAGTACTAATAACGTTAGATATTACAATCAACAGGTTATTTATATGAAGGGGCAGTTGCCTATTCGGGTACGATGCAGTTGCCCCATCAGTTTATGCCATACCCGTTATATTTGTTGTCAGAGTAGCCAGTGAACCTGTTGTCAGAGTAGCCAGTGCGATACCCACTACCATGTAACCGATCGACTAAATGGAGATATGGGGATCTTCATATTTTCAGTACCCTTTCATTTATGCCCACTTATATCGGCGCAGCAGCACAAACGTGACGCAAAGCTCTACCAATCCATGAAGCAGACGGGTCGGGTTGGCAAATCAGGGACACCAGTGCCTACACTCCCCCGAGCACACAGAGATTTGGTGCGTCCTCCACAGACCCACGGACAAACAGATACAGACATTTGTGTGGCGCTTGCCGAGTTTTAAGTCAGTCGGTCCAATATATGCGCATGAACATATATGGGCAAAACGGTCGGATCTGTGGCTCTGTACAACCGGATCTCCATATATGCTTATATATTCAAGCACTGTCTGTAACATCGTTCATGAATAGTCCAATTTCCAGAAGTAGCCTAATTGAAAGAAATGATTAAGCACAGCCCATCTGCTCAACCAGAGAACTTGCAGCGCAGTATAAAATATTTTTTGGGGACAAAAGAGTGTCAAATTGCAAATGGATGAGTCCATTAGCTCTAATAAAATTTACCGTTTTGATTACTACACTGGCATTGTCAGTGCTTTTGCTTGGCACCAGCTCCATAAGCTCCTCTGTGGCAGTCATAGAGGCATTAGCACATCACCAATAGTGTGTGGCACAAAGCCACCATTTATACTTTGGCACATGGATAATTGCAATCAGACGCAAAACTCAGGTAAATTGCAGTCAGCTGCAAAACTTTATGGCCGTGTTTGCACTGTGATATTATTAGCGCAATAATATTCTTTTGTTAATAAGACCTTGAGAAGGGGCTGATAAGCGTTGCTAATGATGGTAGTACAGTATCAGTGGCCGACTGGCCACAATCCATTCTTTGTGAATTCTCCCATCAGAGTTAAATTAGGCTTTTACAGTGTACCGTGGTCATAATTTGGTAGGTCATAGAAATAGAGGTCATAGAAACAGAGCCAATGATGTGACTACAATGTAGTGTTAACAAGCATGTAATTTGTGATCATCTGCAACCAGCACCCGGTTTGCGCTTTTTGGACCAACAGACAAACTGGCTGACCAACTGACCGACTGAGTGGCTTAAACTAGCTGTGTGGTCACAGTAAAAAATACACATCTCAACACATCATCACATGGGACCAGAGACTTTGGAGTAACAACCATTTCTGACCAATCCCATGGAAACAGAAGAAATTAAGCTTTCAGTTGTTCATCCTGATTTCTTTTGCCTTAGAAAATGTTCCACCTCCTTACTTCCAATGAGCTTTTCCCTCTGTCACCAGAAGACTGCCTTGTCATTAAGCCAGCTGAAGTCCCAATTCAAACTAGTGACACACTTTAATTGAGGATTCAGTGTTAGGTTGGAAAAACTGCTTTCAAGAACAGCTTTCCATAGGCCGATTATGTGCTCCAACAATTCGAATCCCCCTGTTTGCCACAGAATTCTTTTTTTCTCTCTCTCTCTCTCTCTCTTTTAATACTAAGAAGTCATTCCTGAGAATTCAATAGAATCTGAAATGGATCCTTTTTAATGTCACGTGCTAATAAAAGTTTATCATAATCAAATCTGTGGGTAGGAGGGCACATAATGAAACTCCTCACTGGCAATGTATGGAATACATATCAGAATCTGACGATTCCACATCACAAGGTGCGGCAACAAGCATTTTGTATAAAGATATTTTCCATTTCCAAGGCTGACTGAATATCACTTTAACTCTGAGATAAGGCAAGAGAATAAAAAGGTTTCCAAATGTATATTTGTAGAAACCTCTTTTCATACAGGGAAGCTTTGAAAAATGGAGACAGAAAAAAGGGAGAATCTGCTCTTAGTAATACTGGTAATACCCCATATCATCTTAATACAGTACCGCTTGGTTATGTGGCGCGGCTGCTCGAGTGTTCAAAGTTATAATAATAACCCCTACAACCCCCAACCTGCCACTTTGTGTAACTCTCTCCCCATCGCAGAGAAACAGACAGTAAACATCACATGAAGCATGCATCACAACCATCTCAAAACTAGTTTGGAACAGGAGGTAAAACTTTATCGGAAGCCAAAAGCCACAAACCTATCAAAGCCACAGAAAAAGCATTAATAAACCTTTTTTCATTTTTGGCTGCACTCTACAAAATGTTTAACCCATTCGATCCGGGAACGCATCTGTGTCACTGTAGATTTCTTTGGCTATTCAAAACTAGTAGATATACAAGCTCATAGCACGGCATCGAGCGCGCTATGAGCTTGTAGATCTGCTATTTTTGGAGAAAATAAATCGTGAAAATGTGTGCAAATCTTTGAATATATATATACTGGTATCTTTTTTTTTTACTCAAATCTTTGCTTCTGGGGGTCCCTGGAACAAAATATTTTGAGATGGGGGTCCGCGGACAAATACATATCATTTTGGGGGTTCTTGACATGAAAAAAGTTTGAGAACCACTGATATTATAGCAACATAATTTTTTTTTTTTTTAAACTGTTAGGATTTAGAAGACATTTGTTGAATCCCCAGAAGCAAAGATTTGAGATCCGTTCCCGGTCTTAATGGGCTAAGACTTTGGCTAAGTGACGGTGTACAGGGGAGACTATATCACTGAGGATGGGGGGTGGAGTTGGGGGTGGGGGGGGGGGTTCTTCTAAGCAGCTTTCCCATGTTTGGGGGGTAGAGGGCTAATCCTCTGTCAGGGATGGGGAGCTGCTCTCTTCGCAGTACAGGCCGTGGGAGTATTCTCCCCTCCCTCCTCTCCGCTGACACTCACCCGCAGGCTGGCATTTTCTTAATGCCGTATCACTTTCAACAAGCGGAAATAAAGTTAAACTGTCTCAAGGCATCTGTTTGTCTCACTTTCAGAAATCCCCATGAGTGACGACTGTAATTCTCCTCACCCGTTTTAGTTTTTTTTCTTTTTTTAAAAGAAAAAAAAAAGGCATATAAAATAGCAGGCCGAGGCGTGGAGGTTACTGTTGCATAGTGTTGATCTGACAGTGACTATGAAACTTGACTGGGGGAATGGCAGAGATATACTGTTGATACTTCAAGAAGAAGGATTTACTGTAAGATCTGAAATCCTGAGTTTCAATTTCACACAGGTCGTTTCTACACTGAGAGTGTAGAAATGAGCCTTTCCGGGACCATTTTTACACTCTCAGAAAAAAAAATTGGAAGTTTGTGGAAAGACAAATAGTACTGCATGCTACAGTACATTATACGCAGTATGGCACGCCATTACACACAATGCAGGCTAAAAGTGAGTGCTTAACTACCTAGACATCTCTGATAACACCGTTTTTTTTTTAGCTTTTTAAGCTAATCGTATCCGGCTATAGCCTTTGGTTACTGTATACAGTTTCACATGCTAAGACAGAGCAGCTGGGACTGCAGTATATATGTGTCAGCTCAAAGAGGATACCTGTGGGATGATGGACATTTTCTGGCGCAGGGTGTGAAGACCAATCTCCGAAGTCAGAACACCATCCACTGCAATTCTGCCTCCAGGCTCTGCCAGCCGAAATAGGGCAGAGATGAGCGAACTTTTACCGGCACCAGTACGTCCCACAATGCCAACCTATATTAAGAGAGATGAGAGAGAGATCATTCATGTGTTTTAATGATCTTTTCCTGCAATTCCAGCATCTACAGTATGACTTCTTTACACAATATTGGAGTATTGGCTCTGCCAATGCTCCAATATTATGGTTCTATTTTTTTATTTCATACAAAATATCACACTTGCATTTGCCATATTTTGTGGCTACTTTACAACCATAGCTTTTACCATCCTTGCTCTGATTTTGTTTACCACTAATTTATCAATTACTCTATCCCGTTTCTTGAATTTATCACTTCAAGGTCTGTTCCTTGTGTTTTCCCTGTTTTGCCTGATACAGTATGCATCCTGCTACCTGTCTTAGTCCTAAATGGGTTGCCACAAAAGAAGCAAATTTCCACAAATTCATGCACCTGAGACATTGAATTTCTCTGCTCCAACTATATTTACCACTAATGATCCTTTGCACATGTTGTGCTGTGCAAAGGCTCCATGATGAAAACTAGAAAAAGTGCTCCTCGGAGCACAGGTCTCCGCCAGGTCAGGTAGGCTATTGTGGCCTCCTGGTGGCGCTATAATAGGCCAATGTGAAAAGGGTGCCATTTGTTCTTAGGCCTTGCACGACAATTGGACCCTGACTGCATTCATGATTTGAGGCATTTTGTTAAAAACACTTGTTTTGCTAAATTAGACCTGCTGGTGGCGCTATAACAGGCCAGCTATAACAGGCCAATGTTAAAAGGGTGGCATTTGTTCCTCAACATAGTGTGAATGTGCGTGCAAAGTTTGACCGCAATCGGACAGTGCGTTCATGATTTGCAGAATTTTGTTCAAAACAAGCCAATAATGCAAACTTTAGATGTCAATCTTAGCCAATCAGGATAGAATATGAAAAATCAAACACATCCGTCTTGATCACATGACTATAGACATCATGTGTACCGATTTGCGTGAAATTTGGATAAAATTGGAAGGTATAAAATAATGTGTTTTACATAAGTCGACCTCCTGGTGGCGCTATAAAAGGCAGATGTGAAAAATGCAGGGCAATGTTTTTTTGTTGACCTCTAGGGAGTGTGCATACAAAGTTTTACACAGATTGGTGCAGTTATAGGTAAAACACGAATCGGCCTGTTATAGCGCCACCATGAGGCTGATTGGAAAATTTTCAAGTGGCATTTCTTCCTCGGCCTAATGGGAATGTGCGTGCAACACTTCACGGAAATTGCATGCTGTGTTCATGATTTGAGGCATTTTGTTCAAAACAGAGCACTCCTGCAAACTTTGGAAGACATTTTTAGCCAATCAGGATGGAATAAGAAAATTCTGAAAGAGCCGTTTCGTTTAATGACTTTAGAGATACTTTGTAGCGATTTGTGTGATTTTTGGACAAAATCTGTAGGAGTACTGTCAAAAAATGTTTTGCACAAATCGGCCTCCTGGTGGCGCTATAAAAGGGCCATGAGAAATATTTGGGGCAGAGGTTCTGAATTGGCATCCAGGGAGTGTGTGTGCCTGAGATTAGCTGCTCACAGACAGATGGACGGACGGACACACACACGGACACACGGACGGACAGGGTGAAAAACATACTCTCTCGTATCCTGGCGGAGACAACTACAAAACATGCATGACTGGATCACATAACAGAAAATAAACCTTTAAAAAGGTCCTATGACATGCTGTTAAAAATATATAATTCAAGGTCCTTCCAAAGTGTTTTAAAATATTTTATTTACTATATCCGTTCATTTCCACACACGCATGCATGCAAACCCGGAAGCCGTTTCCATATCCGTTTTAGACCGGAACTGCAACCCGGAAAGCGAATTGATCCCTATCTACTTTCACACACAACCGTAGCCCCTTTCGCTAGTCACTTACTTTGGGCGCTTTCTTAGTTTCATCATTAGAAATAAATGAACTACCACCACAGAGCTTGTGGGTTCGAATCCACCGTGGTGCATCCGGATATGTCTATGCAAACACAATTGGCCCGCTTTCGGGGAAGGGAAGCCTGGGCGGGGAGGGTGATATTGGTCATTGCACGTACTCCTACGGGCTGGGGCAGCACCTGTCAGCAGGGAGTGTTGGGCGGGAGGAGTAGGACGAAGGCTCTACGTCCTCCTGGTGGGGGCTCCTCACTGGCAAGTGAGTCAGTAGGATGCGACAGCAGTGACAACACCGAAATGTGTGTGGGGAGGAGAATCAATTGCGATAACGACTAAATTGTGGAGAAAAAGGGCAAAAAAATTGTTGGCTACTCTAAAAGAAGAAGAAATAAACGAACTGCGCTTCACAGTGGTACTGATTGCTACAATGCTTATGTAACTAAGACATTTGTGAGGAATCAGAGGCCTGTTTGAGTTCTCATTATTCAGAAATGCCCTGACCACAAATAAACCACTGAGTGTTCAAATTTCTGGCTTTTTTTTTGTAGAATTGATGTCAGAGAACCATCAAAAATACCCAGAAAATACAAAAAAGGGAAATTTCATGTCAATTCTAATTTTATCCTGAGATGCTGCCCCTGACTCTACTTTGCATGGTCTTCGTCAGAGAGGAGATGCTCTCCCTCTTGTCAAATCAGTAGTTAACGAGACAGTCAATGAACTCCAGTGACATTAAAAAGAACAGCAAACCACTAAGCTTTACGACACAGAATTTGATACCATCGTAAAATATGCAGAATTCTTGTGCTATCAACATTGTTCACGCAAAGATCAGACACACTTTCTTTTACTTTCACCGACACTGGTGAAAAGATGAGAAATGGGAAGGGCTGATGGAATATGACATTGCTCTCTCAATTCAGACAAAGACTACAAAGAGGTGTCTAAACTTATAATCTGCGAAACACATTCTACAATCACTGTTTATCTATACTGAAATGTCAGAGCAGCAACTGCATCTTTCATCTTGGTATCAAATATCCTTTCGCTTAGGTTACGTCTGTACCAAGCAGTTTCTCTGCGGGCTTAGGTGTAGGCTATGTGGTATTGTGCCGTGTGTGTGTGTGTTTTCTTTTTGTATAATTATTATGAATGTGTTTGCGGTGAGGAATGGAGCAAGAACAATCTTGTAAGTGGTAGGTGCAGGTTTCCTTGTGAAAAGGGTCTCAGGGGGACTGTCAGGATGCACAAAGCCTTTCAGCCCCACGGCATGCGGTGAAGATCCCTCCCATGGGCTGTCAGAGCCGGGGCCCCTCCACTTATCAACCCATCCATTGTGAAATCAGCCGCCCTGGCCAACCGTGGCCATGCAAAATACACCCCCTGCATTAAACACAATTTCAATCATCCTCAACCATCTCCCTCTCTTCCTGCCTCTCTCTGGCTGCTATTTTTTACTCCCCTCTCCCTTCTCCTCATCCCTGTCTACTCCCTCTCTCGCTCTCTCTTATAGTGAATAAACAGTTGTCACCACCAGGTAACTCAGAATGCAAATTGGAACAAATGGATCCACTTGAACAGTCTTAATTACATGATATGTATTCCATGAATCACAAATGGTATAGTCACCGAGATTCGGCGGCACAATATGTTGTCCCCTCAATAATTGATTTGAAAAATAATGACACCTAAAAAAGAGCAGCACATCATACCCCCTACACACAAAACAACTGCATATCAATGTAAGTCACTGGATTGCACGCAACCAGCGACCACAGATAGTTGAATATGGATAGAAACCTTCTCTCTGGATCTGAAGACAGCGTTCAGCTTCTTGAGGACCAGAGGCCCGTTGGCACTGTAAGAGAAGTCCACTTGGTCAAAGGTGATGGAACCATTCTTGGGCCAGTCACTGGGAGGCTCTTTGTCCGTTTCCCAGGGTGCTTCACTCTCCAACTCTGTGTACTCAACCACTCTCTCTACTGAGGTCATCTGCAGAAATTGAGGACTCTCTTTAATGAATTCACCACACTTAATAATAATTATTCTTTGGTGAACATTTGTCTCTGCTCTGCTGTCGGGCAGAAACCAGCTAACTCCAAAATGTAACATTTTCAAGAAATGACAAAAACAAAAGGAAAAGTGGAGTTTGGAGGTTTTGTTCATCATTGATAAGAACAGCTGAATGGACCTCCAAGCTCACAATGAGGTTGGAGGTCAAAAGGGGGTGGAGCCTGGAGTCAGCAAAACCAGCTAACTCCACCCCCCTTTTGAGGATCCAATGGAGTTAACTGGTTTTGGCAGAAGCGCTTTTTAATACTTTTCATTGGTTCAATATTTTTTTTATCAACACACAGACGTAAAGGGTGTTCAATAGCACTGATTTATGGAAAAAAAATGCAAAAGCGGGAAAATGGAGTTAGCTGATTGTTAAACTGATTGTACAATCAAATCCATGGCAGTCTAAAATCTGATTTATACTTTGCCATATGACGGTGTTGCACACCTCACAAAGCATTGCGATGCAATGCATTGAGAGTGTGCAACACCATCATGCAACGGAGTATACGTTTGTCATAACTATAAGTGTTTGTTCTTACCATGTTTTCCACCTCTGCACTCTGTCGGACCCCCCACTGGAACATGCCCATGAGGGTTACTGCATAGGACAAAGCAAGGCCGACAGACCCTGACTCCATGTCTGTGACATCGGAAAAGAGAAGAACCGTCACAATCACACATTTATGTGTTGATTTTCAAACTTCAAAACTTCATTGCCAAAGGTCAATACATACAAAAAAATAGTACATTTTTCATCAAACAGTACCATCTCTGAGGTAAAGGCAGCCAAACACAGTGATGGTGACAAACACTGAGCAGATCCCATCAAGACGAACAGCAAACCAACGCGAGGTGGTCAAAAATAAGAACCAGGCCTCTGTCACAAACAAAGCAAGCACACAGCTTATGTTTCACTGAGACTGTTTACAGACCAGACACTGATGTCATTACTAAGGGTAAAACCAAGGCAGTGTTTCTGTGAATGGAGAAATTCAAGAGCCTTAAGCCTGACTTATACTTGTTGCATGCAGGTGTCGTGCAAGTTGCACACGGGTGTCACACAAAATAGCCGATCTACAAGCTCACAAGAATATGTTCTGAGCTATTTTGAGTATCACACTTGCCCGCAACTAATCATAAATGAGGCTTAAATCTGTGAGCCCTTAAACTTAAGCATAATGTCTTTTAACCTGTGTGGAGATCTTGGCATGCATCAAACATTTCTTGGAACCTTTGTTGAGCTTTGAAGGCACGGATGGTCCACAGGCCTTGGAGTGACGAGGAAAGGTGGGAGAATACAGGACTCCGTGCTATAAGACATATAGAACAGAGTTACAGTATCACTGTGTGAATAATAAGATATGAACAAATAAGCATTGGCAAAATTAGCCATTCATTTAGTATATCTGGATTCTTGTTTCATTTCATTTCTCAAAAAGAGCATAAATACGTTTTTTTCATTTGTCTCCTTTCTTAAAATATTAGCCCAACAAAGATTGTTTTGGTGAAACACACATGTTTTTATGATAACATTATTATACAAACATTGAAAATGCCCCTAATACCAAAAACATTTTCTACAAAAAGGAAGAGTTGCCATTGAGAGGTCTTTTGTTTGGATTTGGTAGGTTTACAAAGGCGAAAACAAAGCCTCAATGTTTTCTGGGAGCCGTTTAATAGAACTTTTGTTCTTGAAGATGATGGAACCTGTCCTCCCCTGTGCATTTGGGCTCTCCGCCCAGAATAAGGAGGATGAACTAGACCCACTTGGGCATTTTCCCCCATTGTATGTGATGTCATGAACTCCCAGCCCTTCAGGAAACTGTGTGTGGGCAAGTCATGGGCCACCACCACCTTTAGCCTTTATGCTAATGACTGAGGCTTTCTTCAATGGTCTATTAGCATTCCCGTGCTCAGCCTTTATCTCCCCACCACAAATGGGCATGTCCCTAGCAGCAAAAAAAAAACACCTACTAGTGGACTCCAAGCGCTTGACGTCTCTGGAGGTCTGCAGGAAGTAGCGTCGCAAGAACAGGAAGGCGACGAGCAAAGGGACCACAGGGATTAGGATCCAGGGGATGACAGCGATCGCTACGGCTATTACCCCCAGAATCTGGAGGAACACCTGGAACACACAGGCGACACAAGAATGAGGGTGGTGTGCGTGTGTGTGCGTGTGTGCGTGTGTGCGCGTAACCAGCAGAAACCCAACAAACAGCTGAGTCAAAATCCCCGCTGCTGCAATGTGGGCTACCGCCGGGGCACTGCACTGAGTCCCATTTCCTGAGCCTGGATGTGAGAAACTCGGCCAGTTGTTATTGTGTGGGTTCCTCGCTGCTATACAGAGGGGCTGAGTAAGGCTGTGGGACGGAGGTTGTGTGACTTGCAGTGTGAAAGGAAAGAGGGCACCGTGCTAATTCTCACTTAGTAGCAGGTGAGAACTTACCACTTGGCCACTGCGGCTCGTATCCCTGTTGCTCTCGTGGGCATTCCCTTCAACACCTCTGGCCTAATAAGCCTCCCTGGCAGAGTGGCCAGGCACGGTCACAGTGACTGGCAGAGAGGGCTCTGGGAACCACACTGTGGATGTCTGAGACAGCACACCCCAAACCGCACAGACCTCAACAACACAATGACTCGTCACTCTTGTTAATGGCTACCTGACACATCTAGACCACTGGCCACGTGAAATCTGATGCCTTAACGGGAGCGAGGGCAATGAGTCGGACGACCCCAAAACATTGTTAAAACTGCAACCTGACCAGTAAGTGGAGGAAAATAAAAGTACCACTCATTATTTGTGATGTTGTGTATGTTGTTATGTGAATACACTGCAGTGTTCAATCTAAAAAAAAAGAAAGAAAACTATGACAGCTGTATTTCTGTTGTGGTATAGTTTAAAAGAATACACTTTATTTAATCGGGAGAATAACCAAGTAGCTGCAGCAATATCGGAAAACAATTTAATTGAACTTTTGAAAAGTGCTTAACTGATATGATAAATCTGTGTGGGAGTACTTCAATCTAAAAGGTATACAGTGTTGCACATTTCATATTCGATTGACAGGTGATCAAATTGAAACCTCACACCCTGAAATTAGAGACAACCTAAGAGATGACTCCTAAGAGATGCGAGATTAGGATCATACTGCTACCTTCACTGGTCTCAGACCAGCCCACAGAGATGAAAATTTAATTTAGCACCTTAATTATGGATGTTATCAGTCGCTTAAGCGCACATTTAAGCATGATCACTTTCAATGTAGTTTTATGATGAAAAGCCACTCAATTCCATTTAAGGTTCAGATAAGAGGGTATTACTAGTCTAACCATCTCCGCAGCAGAGCCAACACAATCAAGCAGTGAGTGGAAACTACTGAGCACAACTGATCCCAAGAATTTCACAGTACATAAGTTTCAATCTTAGCCTTGATGGAAGGCTACCGGGCAGAGTGAGATGGCGGCACGCAGGCTATTACTCTTACATGTTATCCAATCTCGCCCAGTCGGGTTCAGATATTAACCTAACATGCATTTACTTTCCTCCTCGTTAAATTCACGCCGGGTTCCTTTCAATCTTCTTTCGCTTGATGTGCGTACGTACAGCACGTTGACTTACTGTACTGTATTTACAATAGCTCGGGTCATTTTATTTCCAGCTCCGTCCCAATCATCCCTGGAGCCGAGGATGGCAGGGTCAGGCCAGAGTGAACTGACACTGAGGGGTCATCTAAGGGGAAGGGGGAAGGAACGGGAACCATTAGATAGGAGTGTTGCCTCCTCCTGGTCCCCAGGGCCGACTGCCGCCAAGGCCTCCCCGTTTGATGTGATCCATTTGCCTGGTCTGCCGCTTATCATGTCAGTATCAGAGAACACCAAGCCCCCCACCCACACTACACACAGATGAGTCCGATAAGTAGCGATCCAGCCAACCCCCCCCCCCCCCCTCCCTTGCTCCCGTTCATCCCCACGACTCACCCAACACCACCCCTCGGCTCATATCCACATCACCACACAGGAACAGACAACTCCCCAAGTCACAGCCGACTGCACATAAAAGTGGATAAAAGCTTTTGTATACAAACAGTTTAAATAAAGTATTACCTCTAATTGCTCTTTAGCGAGAAAAGAAAGCCCTTTGCACGCATGTGATTCAGTCATTCAGGCTAACTGGGCACACTGCCGCGTTCCAAAGACCATTCAGATCTCTTGCTGACCCTAATTGCTTTATTTTCTAAGCGATACCATCAGGGTCTTTGATGTCCGAATAAATTCAGAAAATTGAAGTTAATTGCTATATTTGTGTTCAACGCAGATAGCCACTGTTGTTCCACAGCGGAGAGTAAACACTTCCCTTTAATTAAACATCCCTCCGGACACAGGGAATCAGACTGTTTCTTTACAACCCCTTTTCTCATCCTCCTTCTATTTACGGATGGTCTGCGATGGACGCTGCCACTCCGGGGAAAACAAAAAGCACAAACAGAAATGAAGGGAGGACGGGTTAAAAGTGAAGAAGCCCTTGCTGTCATCGCTGGAATTTTCTCACTCCACACTTTGTCTGACAGTGTGGCACAATGAGTTGCGGGGGTCAGTGGTATTGAAACAAAAACAGGGCCGTTCCACTTGGGCTCTGGAACAATAGGAGTGACCTGATACATTCTGCTCAATGCCTTTGGGCTTTATTTTAGCATTAAATGTCCAGATGCGGTGGCCTTTCTTTGGGAGAAACGACTTTGGACGCCTCCTCCACATTTTCCCTTTCGGGGGCCATTTTCACTTCATAAAGCTGCAGTCAATGTGTTTTGTGTGCGGTGAGGAGGGGCTGACACATACTGTGGTGGTCTCAGGCGCTGTCTACATTGGTGGCTCAAGTAGTCGCAGGATTAGGCTTTTGTGCGCCGTGAAAAGGTAAAAGAAGTCACTTATTTGGGCTCAGTCAAGCTGCTGATTTCCAACCTCCCCCCCCCCCATTTTGGAAATAAGAGAAAGGCTTTGAAATGCAGTCTCTCTCTCCCTCTCTCTCTCACCCCTATAAATCACTGTGTCCACCAAAAAAGCAACTGTCCAGCACTCGGCATGGCATCACATCCCTCCTCTGTGTCTCTACAAAGTTATAGAGAAAAAAAAAATGTTGGCACTGTACTGTTAGGTGACAAACAAAACAAAATCCTGTAGGTCACAAATACAAGAGTCACTCACACAAAATACAGAATTCATTATAGCGTCATCATATTGACGTGGTATGGCTCTAGATTAGCGTAAATCTATTATGTACGTTTCCAGGCTCACAGAACCAAGTGTCCTCTCTTGTAGTGTCTGAGTCAGGACAGGTGAGGTGCCAGACCTCAGCACAGCGGAAAACCACACGTACATAGTAAAACCCAGAGTGTTGATTTCACTCCGAGTGTTCTTACACTCTGGTAGTTAAATTAACACTCTGGCTTTTCCTGTGTGTAACAGTGGTAGAGGCTTTTTCTGGCCAATGCCCGCCATCAAATGCCCATGTGCGGTATTGCTTGGAGATCAAATTCATACCCTGCGTAAACACAAACACATTTTTTTTTTTAAATCAGTAGGGGGGGGGGGGGGGGGGTGTTATTTGATGTTCTTCTCACTCTAATATACGGTGAACCAGTACAACCCAAAATACTTAGGCTAGGTCACCCCCTCGGCCTCTCACCTTTCTGTGTCACCGTTGTGTTTTTCCACCACACGCACGAAGACAATGGCCGTTGTCAGATAACAATGTTCAGAGGGGGATTTACGGCATATATATATTTCCATACCGGCCTGTGTCTCCTGTGTTTCTCGGACAAACCTGGTATGTGCGATGCCTGGAGCCAGTGCATTCCTCCCTTCCTCTGTCACCCGCTTGGTAAAAAGCACCAGAGAAAGCCGGTGAAATCCCATCCTACAGCGCACACGGTTACGTCAGCAATTCTCATATCCCACAAAGCCACAGAAAAAGCCTGACACACAATGTGCCACAATATACACTCACACAACGATCCACCCGCCAGTGTTTTCAAACAATAGGCCATCTTTGCTCCCTGTGTGTCTTCACTGCTTCTCTGGGCTCGAGTCTTCAGTATTAGGGCGGGCACACACACACACACACACACACACACACACACACACACACACACACACACACACACACACACACACACACACACACACACACACACACACACACACACACACACACACACACACACACACACACACACACACACACACACACACACACACACACACACACACACACACACACACACAATAAATATTACTGATAAAATAATATGTCCTACTAAGAGGTAAAGTCAGAGTCAGGCTGATTTAATTACTCCAAAATTGAGCTTTGAAATTAATCCGCAACTAGACTTAATCCTAATACAATCGCTAAAAATGTTCAAAAATACTAGTCGTCATTGTTCAAGTGTAGCTGGTGTTTTAGTACAATGATACTGACAAACTCAATTTGAATGGATGGTTGAGAAGACCAATGAATGCAGCCATGGACCCCACAGTTAGAGGTGTGACTTGGTCAAGAGCCTTCACAAGGAATCCTCCACTGAAAGGCCCCAGTACCCCCCTTATTGTCTTGCCCTCCTCTGCCCCCTCTGTGAAAACAGAGGCAAACCCAGGATTTAAAGGTCAAGTCCGCACAAAAGCGGTCCGTCCCTGAACCCTGAGGTGTTTTTAATTGACATTTCTGTCTTTGTCCCCCAAACCATGAAGGGGTGAGAGAAAAGGGCACTTTTTTCAATATACTAAATTGCCACTAAATGAGACCTGTGAAAAAAATAAAATAAAATAGAGCACCGGGATGCAAGCAGGTTCGCCCTGCTTGGGGGAATCCCCTTGTTTAGGCGTGTATGGGTGGAGTGCTGAGTGCTGTGAAGTGCTTACTCCACCATAAAGGGCCGTGCTCTGATGCAAATCCCCACACAGAGGCAGCCTCTCCCCATAGAGGGAGAGATAAACCAGTTAGGGCATTGTTTATGAAGTTTCACTTTATTCCCCCCTGACAACCATTTAAACAATGACTGTGGGGAAATGTCCCTCTGCTAAAGAGCAACAATGGTCAGGATCAGTAGCTTTTCTCTCTGGCTAATACTTTGATAAAAAAGAGCTGAAAATCTCCCTTCCTGAAAGAATTAAAGGGTGCTCCATGAAAGACACCTGCAAACAAGAGCAGACAGAAGCCCAAACAAAAGTACTTTGTCCAAACGATGCCACCTTTGTCCCCCGGCACAATCAGCTCCCATTTTCTATTGCACATTTTGCACAGCATACACAATGTGGTTATCGCACAGCAAATCTGATTGGAACGGTTTGTTCAAGTGCTGTTCTAGTTTCTTAAGTGTTGTTTCTCACTGCGATACGGAAGCACTTGGCAGTGGACAAAATAATGCTGCAAATTAAAGAATAAAGTTAGCTTTTCCAGAAAAAAATACTTCAAATCGGAGGGAACAGATAGGCCGCGATGTAAGCAATGTATATGTTACAGCATGTACACATGTGCAACACAAGCCTCTTTTTTGTTATGACCTAGTATGCTTTCGCTGGTATTCAGTTGGACCTACAGGCCTTCCGCAACGTTATTATTTTACTTTCCCCATTATTCACCTTATTATCAAAATGGGGGGGGAACTATAGTGGACAAAAACCTTTTGTGGGTATGATCTTTTGTGCTTTCAGCATTTAAGATGGCTTTTGTCTCCTGTGAGATGGGTATCTGCCACAAACATCACTCAGGCATTGTGGAAGGGGGATTCATTTTCAGCACTGCTTTGTTCCATTCTTTGGCCCTAACCAAGGAGCCACGCCTGCTCCTCTACCTCGAATTGTGCGGCGAACATTCCCTTCTTTGTGGCGCTAGGTGAGCATGAGCTGGGCTCCTTCTCCGCGGGCTTTCGTGGGAGATGATTGTCGCGGTGGCACGGTGGCATTCGGTAACCCAACCTGCCTATGTGTCAGGGTGGCCCTTGGCGACCAGACCTGTAATACTGTAGAAGCAGGAGGTGAATGGTGGCGAGAGGGGCAAGTCCCCCAACCCCACCCCGCTCTGTATCTGTTTCCACTAACCTGTCCCCCTCCCCCCTCTTCCATGCTTCCAGTGCTACTACTCTCACTCTCTTTCTCTCTCTTCCTCTCTCTCTCTCTCTCCACTCCTGCAAACACATCACACGCCTGCTGCTCACACTTCTTCTTCTTCTTCTTCTTCCTCCTCGCCACTCCAGAGATCGCCCCTTGTCATTCCTTTCCTGCCTCCCTCACCGTCTCCCTCCACTTCCCTGCGTCGGGCGCCCATCTTCCTGTAGCCATTATTTCCTTCTGTGGTAACCTTTCTCTCTCCCAATCACTTGCGTAGTCCCCACACTCATTCTCCGGCGAAAGCCGCCTCTGTGTTGCCAACACTGAGGAGAGCCACGCCCTCAGCCTATGTGCAGACACTTTTATTAAATCTGTGCAGGCGCTGGGCCGCGCTGGCGGGTAATCCTACAGTAATTGTTTCCAGATTAGGGGACCCGGACCACAAAGCAGGCCTAGCCAGGCATGAAATGGCCTCCCCATGCTGCAGCGGCAGCAACCAAACCTGCCGAGGTGAGACTCACCTGGATAAAGTCCACGAATGTCCATGGCAGCAAGGAGTCCAGGAGACCAATGTCCTTAGAGAACCTGTTGAGGATTCTTCCTGATGGGCGAGACAATAGGTGCATTTATATTAGATTGGGACATCTGTAGGACCTCTGTAGCATTTCTTTTGTAATGGTTTTTATGCATGTGATTCAGCCTTACTGGAAAGAAATATGAGTAAATGGAGGGTTGAATCTTTTGGAAAAAAGCAGTAATAAATGGAAAAAATTATAGAATGTATAGATATGGCATATTCCACATGGCCATGTCATATTTATAATTTCTTGGATCTTGCCTTAAATACCGTCTCATGTGGAGTTTGAAAGAACAAAGCCCCGTCAATTGGAGACACGTTTAAATCCATTAGCTAGCCTAATCTATCTGCAGATAGCACAAGACAATTTTTTCAAATCTCTCACTTGAGTCACTCGGGTCTATTCAATAACTGTTACCCAAGTCTCCTCTATATTAATACCACACAGCCTATACATTGTGGGCGATATCAGATGGAAAAATAGAGAGGCCTATCTAGATTAAACAATGAATCATTATTTGGCCTGCATTTCATAAAGACTGCCCTACTCTAGACTGAATACATCGGGGAGCCTTTTGTTTGGGAACAAAGAGGCAACAGAAGCTGCGTACCTGCCTTTCTGCCCTGACTGGCAGTGTCAATGACGTTAATTGAGTTGCCTCCAATCTGCTCAGGTGTTCATTATTTGGGCCGGGGCTCTGCAGGTGCTCTAGCGGCCCTTTTATTGTGGCTCCTTTAGAAACTTTGCTCCCCCAGCCTGATCCCATAGCACATAAGATTACACTCCAGCTGCTTTCACACACTGTTTACTGCAGGGCCAGTGATAGCCAATCCCCACACCACAGGCCCAGAGGCAGGGAAGACAGAGAGGCTTTCTCTATCTCTGGGCCTGAAGGAAAGACCTCAGACTCTCACTCTCAGGGTGGACAAAACCATCGGAGGAGCTGTGCCAACACTGCCACTTCAAGAACTAGGCTCAAGTTAAAGTTGGCAGGAACAAGCAGCGGACCTGTAGCCAACTTGAATCCTGTCTTTTGAGCATTCGGTGAATCAGTGTCATGACGTTTCACACTTTAAGCAACCCACTATATCTCTCATTGTGACAAATCTAAGCAAACACTGCTCTCCGAGGAGAATGTCAACAAGGCATGTCGGACTAACAACATTCAGGGTTCAACCCTTGCTACAGTGAAACTGATGGCACACCCATGGAGAATGTTTATATAGGCTCACCAGACAGCAGGGTGGGCCTTGGCGAAGGCTTGAGAGAAGGAGTGGATGATTATGAGCGGTATTTAGTGGCATGGCGCTCGGGAGGCGTGGTGGACTTGGGGCAGAAATGACCCAGAAGCTGCCTCCCCGGTTTCCCAGTGAGTTCCTATGGAGGTGGGCCCTGTAATCACCTCTCTCCACAGCAGTAAGCAGCTTACAGCTTTATCCAAAAATACCGCTCCCGCCTAAAAACATGCATGCAGACGAGGCCGGGCTCCCCATAACAGCCATTGCATAAAACCCAGCCGGAGCATTATTCCTCACAACAACCCAGCGACGCTCCAAATCAGCACTGATTCAAAGTCAAGTGGCGTAGGCATGTTGTACACTTGGAGGCAGACTAATCTTATTCACAGTTTGAGTGCCCCTTTAGCATGCAGACATCCTGAGGGGAGGGTTCAAGCACGAGGGGAATGCTGCTACTGTACTGTACTGTTGTTATTTCCTCCGGTCTCTCTCTGCTTTTATTTCTTTAAAAAAAAAAAAAGGCAGGGGGGGTTGGGGGGTTAGGGAGGTATTTGTCAAACTGTGTTTGTGGAAGATCCTATAATATTTGATGTACAGTAATGTCACTGTATAAGCCATAGATGACCCAAATCCATGCGTATCCAACAAACAAAGCCCACAAGAAAATGATAGGTTTCTCCCAGTTACATCATACCATGGTTTGAGGGTGTTAGAAACAGAGAACATCAGTCAACTATCAGCTGTTTGACAAGCGGCTCAGTTAACAGAGAGTTTCAGCAGGGATGAAGTAAAGACCCTGCTCCCTCTCTTAACAGACTATAGAGGGGATCCATTACAGTGATGCAGTTACACAAAGACATTCACTGCATGGAAATGCCTATGAGGTAAGACCAGTGCGGGACAATGGCTTCAATCACTATGGGTGACTGTCAACAATATCACCTTTTGTGTGGAGAAGGGTATAGATGTTTCAGGATATCAGCTGCATTAGTATCAAACAATTTCTCATGGTTTGAGACTCCAGGGGTGATTTGCACCACTTTTTCAGGCTGAGGAAAATATCAAGCCCTTCCTGGCTGAGGTGGGACCCCATAGGTGGAGATATTAGGCGAGTTGGGGCTCCCAATCACAGTTAAAAAAAACTGGCACAGTGGGTACTGGTCGGTGTGGGGGCATGCGGCAAATCGCTGTTCCCTGTAAACATCTAGATAACGGGGCGACTCTGAGCCACTCCATGTGTGGGCTCTGCTACTGTTGGTGGGGTCTTTCACTGAGGCATGAGTGATAATGCAGGAGAATTGGAGAGGGGGCCCTGCCAAGGCTGGAGGTGGCATGGCTCACCTCAACTTCCATGAAGGGCCCAGGGGCCTGGGGCAGCCTCCCACCGCCGGCACCTTGCTGCCAATACTAATACATTCTAAATCCATTCTCTCCGCTCTCACACCAGGCTCCTGCAATCTCCTCTCCTTCCCTTTCATGCAATTAAATAGTGGAAGTGCCGAGCGAGGGGGAGCTCTATCAGCCGTGCTGCACACACACACGGCTCCATCTCCACATTCAATTTACACACCTCGATATCATCATCCCTCTCTGCAGTACTTCCGCCACTTCTGCCTTAACACTCTTGCATCCCGGAGCTGGAATACAGACATTAAAAACACTGCCTCTGTAGACACAATTAGAATCTCATATCATTGACTACAGAAGGTCTAATGTACACTGCACCAACAGCAGCTGAGTGACACCTCACACTGAGTTGACCTGCGATGCTGATGCGAAACAGGGAACTTAGAGGTGGTATGCATGCATGTGCAAGAGAATGCGCGTGTGTGTGTGTGTGTGTGTGTGTGTGTGTGTGTGTGTGTGTGTGTGTGTGTGTGTGTGTGTGTGTGTGTGTGTGTGTGTGTGTGTGTGTGGACCTTACTCCCTGACTGTGCTGATGAGCTGAAGCCCTGGCCTGCAGTCTCTGAGGGGATTAGCCCACTCAATGACACTAAATTACAGGGATCAGAATCAGCTCAACACATCCACTGCTGTCTGTGCAGCTCTAACTGAAACACGTTTGGATGAACGGCCGTAATAAGCCCATTCACATTACTAAAACTGAAAGACTTCTACATAATGGGTTTTATGAAGTCTACTGTTGGGAGGAAGGAATCGCTGTCAACAAAAGGTGGGTATAGCTTAAAAACCGAACTCCAATGCTATTCTCAACAAACTGCATTACAACAACGTGTGTTGCCATTTCTAGATCAGCTCACTGTAAGTCTTAGTAAGTCACTCTGGTTTATGGCTGCATGATTATGGCCAAAGTAATAATCCCAAATATTTAGCTTAATATTAAATATTCGAATCATAATTATTCATCACGATTATTGCTAATGATTACTTTTGGATGTCTTTGTTGGTTATTATGGGATTCATAAGACATTGCATACCATATTATGGAATGTAATGGCCTCTGTGATGTTATCAGCCTGATGGATGGAAGACAGAGGTTGTAAAATGTCCTGGTCATTAACCATTTGAGTGAAGAGACAAGTGCACGTGCAACAGCTGACCAAATAAAATGTTTGAATTAATTAGCAAGTTTCACGATTACATAACTGTGTAGTCTTGGCCTGGGTGTAAAGGTATAGACATTGGTGTGCACATATTTCTACTGCCAACCTTCATTGTTACAAACCACATCCAGAACACAACAAATAAGACCTTTGTGCAGCCAGGCTTGAAATGGTAACCTTTAACACCGAGGAAGACAGGAACCAACACGTATCAAACACAAGACCTGTTCGGCAGCAGCAGCACACCTATCACTTACACGTGTAAACAGTTGTCAAATCCTTAACAACACACAGACACACAATCGCAAATGCATTACTCACACTCATGTTGGCAACACATTGTTACAGTAAAAAAAAAAAAAGAGAAAACAAAGTCAAAGACAGAGACAATACAACAAGAGAGAGAAAGCAGCATGGGTAAAAAAAAAGTCATACCAGAAGTGACAATACGAATGCTGAAAGCAGCTGCCTTTGTCCAAGTCTATTCTGTTTCAGTCGAGAGATGCATTCAGTTGAAAAAATACTGAGTGGGAGAATAAAAGCTGTATAAAAACCTAGCAACAATAATGTAGCCAAGAATAAGAAATTCTTTTTCACGTTCTGTATTACAGATAGAAAAAGGTCATGTTCATGCTTAATCTACCGTTGACTGGACAAAGGACAAAGACACACAGTCCCTTAGACAGTTGTCTATAAATCCAGTCAGACACATAGTGCTGTTTGCCGGCCAGGAGGCCAAGCCGTAATGACTGGACTGGTCATACAATGGCTGCTGATAGCAGCACAACAGCAATCAGATAGCAGTGTCTGTTAAGCCTCTCCTTTACTGCACTATTAAACAGATTATTACATTATTCAAAATGTTTGTTCTCCTCCTATGTGTAGATTAGCGAGGACGGCACACCCAGATAAGCCATCAGGTAAGGCCAATGCGTAACACAAGAGCAGCCGTAAAAACAAAAACGCAAAAGATTAAGAGCCGTGGTGTTTGCTTCAAACACAGCTTTCCAAAAGGACACGGCTTTGTCAATACACCCACTCCTAATGCCAGGAGAAACCACAAGCTCCTCAACACCCTCAAATCATATTTAGACTTGTGTTAGTAGCTTATTATGACTCATTATACAGATACAAGTTTCCTTCCTGCTGAGAATTCCCAACCGTGCTGATTGTGTTGTACATGCGTGTCACTATGAAGAGATTAGGCTGACTAATTATCCACTGACAGGTGAACAATGCTGGAAAATTAAAAGTTATCAAAGTGGGCCACTTGACAGAAGACTTTGGATATGAATGGCAAATGGCAGTGACATCTCCACACACACCCAATTAAATGAATGCCTATTATTTGTAACAAAAACAAATAGAGAGTAAATGGTAGGGGTGATCTTTTTTTCTTTCTGGCAAAAAGTGTTGGAATTGATTTGTAAAATTTAGAGATACTGTATATTCTACAGTATATGTATTCTGTTAAACGGGTGGCTATATTAAAATTGTATTGTGAAACAAGCGAAGGGATAAGCTATAGGGCTCTCCACCAGTGAATGCTATCTCAGATGTAGTGTTTGCTCAGTTTTAAGAGCATGTCCATCTGCCCTCTCCTTTGACCAAACAGCTACAACCTACAAAGCTAATGAAATAATCAAAGATTTCTGATACAGCGCACAGAACAAATCCGTCAGTATTTACTCAGCTCTGTAGTACAAATACAACACTGTCCAAGATCTAGCGCAAACAGTTTTCTTTCAATATCATTGTTTGCTTTTTTTTGTTCTGGCTCACAGTTAATAGATAACCCACTCTTCACTCATTTATAAAAGACATTATGGCTAAATATAGTCATTTCACATGCTTTTTGACTGGATTGGCCACTTGGGTCCACAGGCTTTGACACCCAGCAGTGACTGGTTTTAATTATGTCAGTTCACACAGTCTGCCTTTCAACCCAATAAACTCTGTGGCAGTAGCAAACACATAATATATCCAAATAAATTGCTTGTAACATGTTATACATATTATATTTATCTATATCATGCTGCTCATAATAGCTCTTCCTATCTACATTTATCATCATAAATGAATTATTACATTCAGAGATTGGGAAAAATAAAAATAGAATATTGAACTGGAATCATTCTGAGGGGGGGATAACTTTATATTAAGAAAATGTAATGTGACAATTAAAAGTATTAACGGTATCATACTTAAGTGCAGAGGTACACTGTGGAGTTTGGGGACAAGCAGGCATAAGGACGGACATAAAGTTGTGCTAAAAGAGGACATACCTAAGTAGCAGTCTGCTCTCTAGTGGTGACACTCTACAACACGGCACAGAATCTCAATGAATTTAAACGTCTACAACTTAATAGCTCACAGCGTGTTCATTCCAATCATCGACTTGGCAACACTGGCGAGAAATCAACATGTTTTACATTGCTGATAAACATTTGTTCCAGGAATGGGATATGAAGGTGCCCCCCGCCCTCTTACCGATAGGGTTGGCATCGAAGAAGCGTACGGGCGTTCGCAGAACGGCGTTGAACATGCGGTTATGAAGGGTCTGGGCTGAGCTCACCAAGACATTGAAGAAGATCAAACTCCGCAGGAACCCAAATATGACCGAGGCAGCGGTTAAACCTAACCAAAAAAAAAAAGTAGAGAAAAAGAGTAGAAATCAATCAGAGGGTACAATGTTTTGCCCTGTGTCTGTTCCAAGAAGGTCAGCTGTGCACTTATGGTGCCATTGTTGCGTATGAAAGGGAAAAAAGCAACACATATTCCACTCCAATCTCTCCCTCAATGGTTAATTTCTGTTCCCTATTATGCTGATCTATCACTGTGAATACAGGCCCTGGAAGAGTAAAGAGGTTAGGAGTCA
The DNA here is from genome assembly GCF_963280865.1 of Gymnoscopelus braueri. NCBI lineage: Eukaryota > Metazoa > Chordata > Actinopteri > Myctophiformes > Myctophidae > Gymnoscopelus > Gymnoscopelus braueri. The sequence continues at coordinate 32,141,393 of NC_137618.1, forward strand.
CAGGGAGACAATCAGAGCAATCCAACGGGAGAATGCAAGAAAAGCACTCCTATCTTCCTGTACAGCTGAGGCCCATGTATAGACACTGGGCCTTGAAGGCCTTGGGCCACAGCCAAAGAGCTGTGGATGTGTTCAGTGAATTTGGCGCATTCAGAGCCTCAATGGCACACAGAAAAGCGATGTGCACTCAGTGAGCTTCACCTGCGTAAACACCTAGGTACAGGTCAAGGTCCAGCTGCTGAGAGGCGCTGCCATTGAGGTGCTCCGTCGCATTGACGCGCTCCTGTTCAGAGGCCCTGCAAGTCAGCCACAAAGGAATCAAAAGCCACAAGGACAAATAAACACAACAGCCGTGAATGAAAGAAAGATGGAGGCGCTCTACACAAAACACTTTCATCCTAACCTGAAGCACAAGGTCAATTTCAACAAGCAACAGATATTGCTAACAAAGATGTCGACAGTCGGGATCAGTCTAATCATACAAAGGAATCAATCGGTTCCGCAAAAAGTCCTGAAACAGTTTCGCTTAGAAAACGTGCTACACAATTTACAGGGTAAATAATCTCACCAATGAGCGAGCCACCAGTCCTGTAGAACATAAGCAAACTAAAGGAAAGCAGGAAAAACAGATGACATACAGTTAGTCACAACAGATATGTGACTAAAGATATTCAGTCATGTGACTCATTTCTAAAATTGGAGCAGTTCAGAAGGAATCACTCACATGAGCGAGGATATTGAGGAGAACAAGGGCCGAGAGGACAAGGAAGTTAGCTCCTGCTCTGAAGTATTTCACATACAGGTGCAGGCCCACGGTTCCCTCTGAGCGACTCTCTTCCATGATGGGTTCAACTGCCTACAGATGCACACTGGGGTCAATACAAATCCTCCAGTAATGCTTCTATTAGGCTGCACTGAGCTGAGGGGAACAGAGAGTACCTGCTGCCCTCTGGTGGCCCATCAGCAGAACATGCTGACAACCATTACAAGCCATTTACTGTTATCACACTGAGATATAAAATCAAGCACGAATATGTTGAAGCCCACGGCACACTGGTGTGGCCATTCAGTATTATGGCACATACAAGGCAATGTTTTGGGGGTACAAATGTAATGCTGCACAGGTTGTGCCAAATCCCATTTTACAAAGTCATGGTGACAGTTTAACCTCATACTGTAGTATCTAAATCTTTGCTTGTACCTAGTTTTGCAGTAGCCAGCTGATTAGATAGATATCTGACTTCTGAGCCGTAACTATTGAAAAGTGGTTAAGGACCAACAAGACAAAAGAAAAGCAGACACATGAATTGACCAACCACAGACATATGAATTGACCAACTACGGGCGTCCTTATTTGCAACAGCCAGACTTCCATTACAGCCCAGCCAATCAGGGGCTCCTCTGGCAAAACCCAAACATGCTGACTTATGATTCAGAACCTGCAACTGATGAGGAGGCAAGACGGTGGGTCTGACCCAGTGAGACTAGCTGGTGCCTAATAATGCTGATTTGAGCAGGCACCTTTGCCGTTCATCCTGTGCATGCACCATCTGTCCATGGATGGACATTTCGTCCACAAAACGTCCAGTCCACAAAATCTCCATCAGTGCTCAGAATCTGCCGTAATTGCCCCACATATGACGTAAGAGCAAAATGGCCACCATGGGACTATGATCAATTGGACACTCCTGTGAGTTGTGAAGTGATTACCTGCTGCTCTGCTCCTTCCAGCAGGGAAAGCAGGGAGGAGGACAGTGAAGGCATGGAGCTCTGAGAGCGAGAGTGTGGAGTACGAGAGAGAGAACCCAGGACCGGGGTCACTCCTTGCTTCTCCCCCTCCTGCTCCTCCTCCCATTTCAGCAAGGAGGTGAAGTCCAGTCCGGAGCCCTGTAACTCACTGTATGTTCCCCTTGCCACCATTTGACCCTGACGATGAAGACAGGAGAGATTGTTACCATGAGGCATTTTCTGTGTGAAGTCTAGCACGCGCACACAAACACACACACAGATGCACACACAAACACACACAGATACACACACACACATAGACGCACCTCCTTCACTACAAGTATTTGATCCGCAGCCTTCAGGAACTGCAGTTGATGAGTAACTAGGATGCGGGGCTTCTTCCTCAAAAGGCCACAAATGCACCTAAGGAAGGCACACATTCATCATGCATGTATCCCGACACAGTGCAGGTGTGTTTACTTTCACAACGGATTGATGAACCGACATACTTAACCGGTTGCCATTGCCCTTTAACAGGGCGACAGAATATGGTGGGTTGCAGAAGGTGTTGTGGAATGAGGGAAGATAGGTAAATAATAGGACTTACTCCTCAAACAGATGCCTGGCCACATCCGCATCCACAGCACTGAGCGGGTCATCCAGCAAGTAGATATCTGCATCCTGATACACTGCCCTAGAGCACCCAGACACAGAGGGGGTATTATAATTAGTAGTAGTAATGCGGACACAATCTAAGAAGGACAATTACAAAGACACACACCTGGCCAAGTTGACTCGTGCCTTCTGTCCCCCACTAAGGTTGGCTCCTCTGTCCCCGATCACCTCCAGGTCACCATCAGGCAGGAGGTCCAAGTCCTAAACAGGGTCCAGCGGCAACACTGAGCACGGGGAGTCACTCATAATCTCATTGTGTAAACAACTACTGTAGCAAAACATCCTAAAACCTTAAAGAAATAAATAGGGAGTACCGTGTCAAGCAACAATAATGTTGGTAGTGTTAAAGTGAAAAATCAGGTAGTCTTCAAGGACAGGGCAGTTGAGCAATAATAAAATACATACACTGACTGTCCACCAGACTTGTATTGGAAGTCTATGGTATTGGATGGCAGGCATTTTGATTATAAATCCTTAAAAACAAAATGGGTTTAGCGACAGATTTTGACTCGGAAAGTCATTAACCCGTTGGACAGTCATTGTTTTTAATACTTTACCCTAAACTTTGTTGAAGTGATTGACATTTAACATTAAGACAGGGTATGTAATACCAAGTATCTTAGGAATAAACGTGTATCTCACTCTCTTCAGAGCACAGGCTCTAAGCACTCTCTCATACTTCAGCGGATTGAGCTCTTTGCCAAAGAGGATGTTGCTGCGGATTGTCCCTGGGAAAATCCATGGTTGCTGGGAGACATAGGTCAGCTCCCCTTTCACTTTGACCACGCCCTTTTCCTGGTTCAGCTCTCCTAGGATGGCGCTGAGGAGAGAGGACTGATGCACACATACACACATTCATAAACATACACCTGCAAACATGGTATCATAGCATTGCTAGGTTGCGTTATTCAAAACATATAGGCATCACAAACTGTAAGCGAGGTGACCAGCTTGTAATGTACAGTAGGCGATAGTACTGTAGTTAGTAGTATTGGCATCATGCTCACAGTACTGCACCATTAACAACACCCACGACTGTCTCTTCATGAAATGCACTACCGTGATCACTAGATCTGACCTTGCCGGCTCCAACAGGACCAATGACAGCCAGGAGCTGCTCTGATTTCACAGTGAAAGACATATTTTGTAGTGTTGGAGAATCCAGTGTCTGTCAGAAAAACAAAGAGTGAACGAATGAATATACCTCCATAAATTAAAGAAACTCAAGTTAACGGTATGCATGTACTGTACCGTACAGTAATCTGTCTTGATCATTTGGTGACATGTTAAACTGCCACGCACGACAGTCCTCACCTTATCCCAGTTGCACGTTAAATCCTGAACCTCCACCATACAGTCTTTCTTCTCTGTCACGGGAAAGCCAAGATGCTGTGGAGAAACTTCATCCAGAAGAAGAAAATTCTAGCAAGAAAAAAAAATAAGAACAAAATCAATGTCTATAAATGGCATCAGAGGAATCAACAGGAGCTGCTGTCATGGTGGCTTTGGGTCTGGTGTGCGTTTACTTTGATCCTTTTTATGCTGATGAGGGCTTCTGACACCTTCTCTATGGCCGATGGAAAGAACAGGGTGACGGTGAGTCTCAATGCCCCATAGAGAGAAACAGCCACAAACACCCTGCTAGCGGATATCCTGTTCCCCGTTAAAATGTACACACAGAGGGTGATGAAAATGAGGACCTTGCTGGCCACAAAGAAGGACGCCATGTTCAGTCCACGCAGGTAGGAGCTCTTCATAATCTTGGAGACCTCCTTTCTGTACAACAACAGAACATGTTGTTAGTAAATCCTGTCCCTATCAGTCTACATAGGCACAGTCTGCAGTGCATACAGTACAGTAGATACAATACATTAAAACTGTCCATTTTAAAAAGTTATCATTTTACAGTCAAATATAGTAAAATACTAAAATAGTCAGATGTTGATAAACTGAAGTCATCAGACTGAAGTTAATATTATTTGGGAAGTTTATCTACCTTCTGACCTCATCCACCAGTGCAGAAAAGGACTTCTCCCAAGCATACATCTTTATGATTCGGATTCCAGAGACCACTTCATTCATTATTCGTATTCTGTCATCTGTTAAGGCTGCTGTTTGGCCCCTAAAAACCATAGTAATAAAACAAGGATATTTTTTTTTAAAACTCATGTAGGATACAAACGTTTGATATATACAACTTTCATGAGTGTTTGGCTATGCACCTAAGAGTGGAGAAGAAGTGTCCAAACACGGTCTGTATTGGCATGAGGACAACCAGGACAGCCATTCCTGCAAGGCATGATGGGCCAATCATGTACAACAACAGCACTGTCACAGCTGCCGCTTGCAGAGGACCAACCCACAAAAAGTGCAAAAATAATGTTACCTGTAAAAGGAAGAGAGAGGTGCAACCTGAGATGAAAGACTGTGTACTGTTTATGACACCGTTTTAGACCTCAGGTTAAGAACAAAGATAAGCAAATCTTGTAAAAACATGTGTAAAATACGTATGACTGTATATTATGATTGGTTTGTTGCTTTAACATTTCACCTCATCAAATTTGTTGACATCATTGGATAAGAGGTTCACAATTTGTCCCGTGGTAGTTTTTCCCAGTGCTGTGCTGTTAAGACAGAGAGCCTACACGGGGAAGAGAAGTCAAATAAGAACAATAGATAGATATCTTAACCACATTAACCCTGGCATCAATATTTTGGGCATGTTATTATAGGCAAAGAAACTGGTCGCCAATTTAGAACTAATTTGTATTTCAGAGAGTGTACACATGTACATTTGCACACTCTCAGAGTTAAATTAAAGGAGTAGTTCACCCAAAAAATTACTTATTTCTTATCAATTATACACCCCATGAAGCCTTGAATTTGTGGAGATGTTGTCACATTCCTGAGCTAATAATTTGATGACCGACGGATTCTCTGGTAGGAGACTCAATTCAGTCAATTGAGTCTCCTACTGAGTCTCCCACTGGCCGATGACCCGGTTATCAAATTATTGGCTTAGGAATTCACAAAAAAATAATCTCCATGAATTCAAGGCTTCATGGGGTGCGTAATTGATAGAAAATAAGTATTTTTGGGGGTGAACTACTCCTTTAACACTGCAGATTTCACTGTGTGGGTGGATGACATCTACATGGTACAATGACCCCCGATGACTGACCTTCCGATAGATCATGTGGCACATGGCCACCCGGATCTTCATGCCTGCGTTTTGGACATGGTAGAAGTACAGGTGGTGTAGAGCTGCCAGGCCAATGGTTGACAGGGAGACACTGGTTGCGTAGCCACAGGCTACATAGAGAGCAGTGGTGTTGCTGGGGTCGTACCGCTCAAAGTATTCGATCAACTTTCCTAACAGCAGTGGCTGAATCACTTTGATAGCTTCCTGCAAGTACAGTACATGTAAATACAATGTAGAGTACTGTAGGTGGTGCAATGCACTACTAGAACACATTTGAGTATATACAGCAGTTCTCGTTGATAGGCTGTACCTCCATTAAAGTGTATATTCCAATGAGGGAGTATGACCTCCAGTAGCATTGAATAAGAACTTTTGTAAGTTTTGGTGTGCTCAGGTCTGTAGCTGCTCTCTTAACCTCCTTGTCCCAATAGCTTGGAAAAAACATTCAGAAGTGCACAGCAAGGTTGTGTGAGTACATCATGTGCACTACGTCACCAATGGAAAGTTGTTTTTCATGCAATAAACAACTAAATGCTTTATGTATTGCGTTTTATAGTATGGTCATAAATAGCCCTTGACATGAAGACTAGATAGATCATTCCTAAGAAATAAAAGCCAAAATAATGCATAAACCTACCACTGTAGTTCCTCTCCGAGTCTTTCAGATCCATCTTCTGGAAGGACCTTATACATGTCATGTTCCTCCAATCTCCTCTTATGGCCGATTCTAAACAATGGATCCAGCCAGCTGAACATAAAGGACAAGTATATTCCATGGCTTAATTATAATTATAAAAAAAAATTTGATACTGGCACAAGACCTGGCCATTCAACAATGCAATAATAACAAAAAGTAAAAGTTTTGTATGATAGCTTACTTCCACCCCTGTTGTAGCATTCCATTGCGTAAGAAGTTTTAGCTTTCAAGTTACTGAAGCAAACATTTAAAGCTGCTTTAAGAAGTAGAAACTGAATCCATCTAAAAGATGAATGTCTGTCTGCAATGCAGTGATGGAAAGTAACTAAGTACATGTACTCAAGTACTGCACTTAAGTACAATTTTGAGGTACTTTTACTTCACTGGAGTATTTCCAATACTTCTACTCCACTACATCTCAGAAGCAAATATTGTACTTTTACTCCACTACAATTATTTTAAAACTTTAGTTGCAAGTTTGCAGATTTTGATGATTATTACAAAACATACATTAACCACATTCCGCCTTCTATACTCGGCTATTTGAAAATAGCAAATCTACAAGCTCACAACGCGTTGCAAAGCGACACATTGTGAGCTTGTAGATCTGCTATTTTCAAAAGATCTTTTATACATTTGAAAACTGGTGAAATGGGACATTCTGCATAATGAGTACTTTCTACTTTTGGTACTTTAAGTTTAGATACCAATACTCTTGTACTTTTTCCGGACTTTTACTTGTAACAGAGTACATTGCAGTATTGATACTTTTACTTAAGTAAAACATTTTAGTACTTTTTCCACCACTGATAGTAACTGAATCCATCCAAAGAAGAATGTCTGTCTGTAAAAGAGAACACAATAGCTTGTGTACTGGTGCTAACCTAGGCTGCTCCCCCTGCTGTCATAGGGTGGTACTGTAGGCTGTCTTCAATGAACGAAACCTCCTACAGTATGTAATGTATCACACAACAAGAGGATTCTCCATTCATGTCAAAGACTACTGCAAACTGGTTTTTCTTACCAGAAGAAAATCTTGGAGAGAAGATTAGCCGTAGCCAACGGATTATCCCTCGCCTCTTTCCGCACAGGTTCCATGTCCTATAACACTGGGACGGAACAAACTGAAAGCGACCTCTATAGGGCTATAGCCTGTGGCAGCGGGATAACAACAAAGACTTGTAAAGGATGCATTGAGAAAACATTTGCAGGAAACTACAATGTCTGCCGATTTTAAACCCCACCGACCGACAACAGGATTATTTCCAGCCAGGGCTCCTCTCATCTCTCACCCACCGGCTACAATAGTATCTGACAGTCAGCCTCCTGTCACCTGAGAGCTGAGGGAACTCCGCCCCTCAGCTTCACTGATTGGCTGATAGAAGTCTCCATCACTGCAGACCAGACAGGCTGTGTGCTATGAACTTCTTCTGCCTCCTAATTAAAGTGGGTGTAAGTGATTTATTTACACATTATAGATAGAACTGAATATGGACTTCCATGCAGGAGGATAAACAACAAACAAGTGAAATTGGAGGTGATGAAGTGCAGATAAACTTGGAACTGGAACACAGCACTATCAAATTGAAGCTGATAAATGGGTTCTCTCTCCATTTCTGTGAAAGTGTATTTTCTGTTTATCAAAGAGCTGGAGGCTGTTACCGATTAGTTAGGCTAATATTATCTGAATATAGACCTTTAACTTAGCTTTAACAAATATTAACAAATACATATATATATATATATATATATATATATATATATATATTTTATTTTATTTTATTAGGGGTGTCTCGATACACAAATTTCACGATACACGATATGGGCTTATCAACATTGGCCATCATCTTTAGTTCGTCAGTTTAAAAGTGCTTTAATTATAAAGCACTTACATGTGGTCCGTTGGTTCTCAAGGCTACTTACTGACTTATATTACTTATATCTAGCCTACTATGTACAACCATTGCCACTGCAGACGGGACAGTGCTCGAGGCAGTCGAGGACTTCAAATATCTTGGGGCCTGGACTGCTTCAACGGAACAGGGTCTGAAGGTCTGGAGGGCACGTGCCTGGAATGCCTTGCATGGGATGAGGAGAGTGTAGAAATCAGACATGGGAGAAGACCTCAAGAGGTGGCTGTTCGTAGCTACAGTGGAGTCAGTTTGATTGATACTTTATTTAGTAAGTAAGATGATCCCCATACAGCAGTGCTGAGACATGGACCCTCACAGCACAATAGGAAAGGGCCCTGGATGGAGTCTCCACAAGAATGCTACGAATGGCGTCACATGGACGGACCACATCAGAGATGTGGTCCTCTATGGGGACCTACCACGGGTCACAGACAAAGTCAGAGAGAGAAGGATGAGGCTGGCAGGGCAAACTGACACTATGGGAGCCAACCATGGGCAAAGCCAGGAAAGGCAAGAAGCGCACCACCTACGTAGATGCACTACGTAGGCACGACAGCTTAGCTAACAACACTGTAGAGCTCAAGACCCTGATGTTAGATAAGAGAGTGTGGAGGGCAACCAACGATTCAGGAGTCCCGATGGTATTGGCTAGACCGCACTCTCGCATCGTATCGCATCTTACTTATATTGTCAGGCGCACATGGAAGGACTCAGAATGCAGACACAGAAGGCACTGAAAACAGGCTTTATTCACAAAAAACTTCCAAGGCAGGCAAGGGGCAGGCAAGGAATAAACAGTGGAAAGCGGGGGTCGAATCCAGGGGGGGCAGTCAACGAGGGCGAAGGTACAGGCAGGGACTGGGCAAAAACGAGGTCTAGGGGACAAAGCAGAGATCAGAAAAACAGCAAAAACTTGGCTTGAAAACTAGGCTCTAGTACAATGCTTGACAGCTTGAAAACAAGACAATCTGGCAAAGGCCTGCAGTGAGGCTGGGCCTTAAATACTGTGGGCATGATTGGAGGTGAGTGTATGCAGGTGGTCACACTGATCCAGACACACCCACTCCTAGGTCAGACTGTGACATATATCTCTTACAGCACCTTTAATTTACAGCAGTGCAGAGGCCTACACATTCTCAATCTCAAATTGTATTATTGTGACCTGGTGTGGCCTATTGTGTCACCCTTTTGAGACACAACGGGATTCTCTGTCATGTAATATGCTCCGTAGTCTTGCCCTCATCGGAATGTGGAAGCTCTGTTCACTCCCAACTCGTAATAGGTTGCAAGCACCCCTGAGTGAGCCGTTAGATGAGCGTGGCCATGCTGAGCAGTGTGAAGTCCGCTTAGCAATGTCCGAGTTGCATACTGATAGGCAGAGAATCAACAACATGTGATGTGACGCGAGAGGATGTCCCGTGGATCAAATGTCTGATGCAGGGTCAAATCCTTCCCAACTTGTCAGCTGTTTCTTCATTACCTTTAGTCCCACGGGGGAAATTCTAATTTTTCAGCTTCACCCAGCTGAGTATTGGGTGCTCAGATGGTTCTGATGAGAGGGAGGGTCAGTTAAGGGTTAAGTGTCTTGTTCAGGCCGAGGGACACATAGACCTTGCCGGGCGGCAAACCGATGACCTTGATTACCAGGTTTTTGTTTTTGTTTAGATTTTTTATAAGGCAGGGAACGCTGACTGCTTTGTTTTGAATTAGAGCCATTCCCTCCCTATAAATAGTCTACTAGTCAAGATCAGCAGAATACAATGTGTGATGATGTGTTCTGACTTTGATAGGATATATGTATAAATTGATGATTATTTGGATGTCCAAGAACCATGATCTTCCTGCTGAACTGGCCAATGGTTTGATTGTTTGTTTTTGTTGTACAATAGGCCTCCAGTCCCATTGCAGAGAACAATAAACATGCAGTATTTATAAGCAATATGCCAAAAATACATTTTAAGGTCGACTGATCTTTTGTCACATTTTGTGTGCACAAATAGCTAACCCTGTGACTGGACTTTGTCACATTGCTCATTGTCTTTAGGATTACTGATTAGTTACTCCTTTATTATGTTTTATGTTAATATGATACTTGACCTTACTTTAGGAACAAACCCGGAGCAGACAGAAAGACAACTTCTAAAGCTAAAAAAAGAACTATTTTGAAAGCTGCTGGCTACAATTTAATAGCTACAATTTAATAACTAACTGACAGTTCAGGCTTCCTTTACTCTTTCACTCTTCCACTCTGTCCATCCCATGTCACTAAACAGTGGCATGTAAATCATCTCAGTGAAACACATGTCCGTAGTGTAATTTGCTTGCCTGTGGCATTTTATTTCTTCTCATTTTCTAGACTTCACTGTAAGACTATACAAACATCTTAAACCACCAGTTCCAAAATGTTGGGAATCCAGATCCTGGCTTTCCTAGGCGGCCTGGCAGGACTGGGTGCCACTATTGGTGCTACAGTGTCCAACGAATGGAAAGCCACAAGCAGGGCATCCTCAGTCATCACAGCAACATGGGTCCTCCAGGGCCTATGGAACAACTGTGCTGGGAATGCCATTGGAGCACTTCACTGCAGACCACATCTTACCCTATTGAAACTAGAAGGTAAGCAAGAGGAATCATCATTCACGCCATTGCGCATACAAAGTCCCTGGTGTTTTGCCTGCTGAAATTATGTGACGCATGCCGCTTTCACGTTAAATTCTCTCACGGTAACAATTATACAGGCACATTTAAAACATTGTTTGTAAAATGTAATCTGTCCATTTTTGAGACAAAATATTCACCAGAGGTCCATAATAATTACTATCATTTACAAATCTAAAATATAATTGAACTTGCTTGTAAAAAAATTTAAAATCATTTTACCAATAAGGGCTTTTGCCTGTAGCATTATGTAAAAAAAATAATTACTTAATCTTCTTTGTGCAAATTATAGTTAAAGGATAGTTTAAATAAATACTGCATATTATTATTATTATTATTATTATTATTATAGTTAATTATAATCATATTCACTCAATATAACTGTCATATTACTGTCATCTCTTAATGCCACCCCCATTCACTAATATGATGTAGAATACATCCAAATCATATACCAGGGCTGGATTATATTGTGTGGATTATATAGTATTGCTGATATTTATTTCTGCCAAAAGGTATGGGTTCAAAACTATGTTGAATTTAGTTTTATTTGACACCTAAGTGGTTCTGATTTTAGTTTCTACTAACATAACCAACTGAAATCTGGCTCCTATTTTGTAAGGCAACAATTCATGTTTATACAGCACTATAATGTCATCTTTCTTCACCAACAGTGATTATGTTCCTTTTGAGCTAGCCTCATCTTTTCCATCTCGTTTTATTTTGGTGAGATTTTTAGATAGTTAGATAGTGTGAGATAGTTTTACTTCACTTGTCACTCTCTTTCAAGAACTAATACCAGAAGTAGTTCTCTTCTCTATTGTATCATTCACTTATGAAAGTAGATCAAAAGTTGTCTCTTTTTTACTTCATATTGTCTCAAATAGAGTGGAAATCAAAAATATGGCTGATTTGCTTCTACACAAAGAAAATGGGAGCATTTGACGATGCAATTTATTTGTGTTGCAGGTGATGGCTCAGGATTAGCAGTGGCCAATGTGTAATCCTTTGAAGGAAATATCAAACTGAAGCATTCTGAGTCACAGACGTTCATGTGGGTGGCAGGTCAAGTAGGGGAATAACAGTATGAAGACAAAAATGAAGGATAGTCATGTAGGCAAGGAAGCTTACTGTAGTTCTGTGATCCATGACAACATATTTCTGAGCTGTATAGTATCTATATTTAGTTCATTTTACATTATGCATAATTTAACAATTTTTCAATGTCTTTATCTATTAGTTAATTGTACTGACCAATCAGTTGTTTAGAACTGGTGATATTATTCTATGCTGCCTATTATTCATTAACTGTATAAAAACATTACTGTTACTGGCAGAGGAGTCTTTTGAGATGATCAGCGCCATCTGATGGTAAAATTGTTGTGATAGGGGAAATGTTTGCCTTTGTACAACCACAAGATAGTGCTGTAACTCCATATAAAATTTAATCTGTTTAATTATCGGGTGTAAGAGGAAAAGAGTCTTCCTTTGCTTGTGAGACATGACACCATACAAGTGTAAGAGTGAAATTCAGCCAGTATCAGTGACACATGTTAACAACTCAGCAATGTTGACCATACAATATCTATACGGCCATTTTATTTACTCTCATGTCATTCTCTTACAGTGGTATACACAGGTCCAGTGGTCACCTAAACCTTGTGGGCAGTGGGCACCTCAACATTAAATTGTCTGTTTTTTCCAAAATGCAACGAAATAAGAATAAATGTATGATTTAAAAAATTGTCGGAATTAATGTAAAGCATACATGATTTTAACATACACGGTACACATCAGCATCAGCCCTAAATTTACTCTTCCACTTCTTGTTTATCCCCAAAATGACACAAGTTTTGTAGCAATTTGTAGCATTTGTAGTAACATTTAAAACAATAAATAATAAACAAATACTTGTATTTGGCCCCCCATTTGTAAAAGAAATCAAATTAAAAAAATAATAATAAAATAAATAAATAAATATTTTCCCCAGTGTTCTCAGGGGCCCACTGTTCCGGTTACCATTGGGAGTAGGCTTATGACATAAGAAGAAAATGGCCACCATGTAAATATGTCAGTTATGCCATGTTCAGTCTTTGAGAAGGTTCTAGATAACACAGCCTCCGTTTCGGTGTCAACAGAGGGATGTCTGAGAGTGGAGTTTTTCTTCTCCAAAGACCCTGGAGAACCTTCTGTTCTCACCCACGCATCGAGTTGAATTCGATAAAGATGCCATCCTTCTCCTCCTTCATCCCAACATTATTGCCATTCTTCTATCACATTCTTCCATGTTAAGGCTTTTGCCCACTTTCTGCTCCATTGCATAAGCTGTCACTTATAGTGGCTAAGTGGCACAAACGTCACTCCACTCTATGCTATTTCTGTGAAGCCGACAGTTTGGGTTGGTCTATCAGGGAAGCCGGTGAATTTGTGCGTTCTCCTCAGACACGTGGTCAGACAGATACAGATATATTTGTGGTTTTTCGGTTCTCTGAAAACGTTGGTCCGTCCGTATTGCCATTCGGCACTGCACACCTGTCCCAACTGTCTCACATAATGCACACTTACTGTACATTACAGTAGACACATAGACACAGACACACACATGGACAGACATAAGCAGACAGACATAGGTTTTGCATATTCGCGTTGTTGGGTGGAAACCTTACAGTATGTCCAAAACATTTTCAGGAAATGGAAAAAGAAACCTGTGTTCCAATGGATCCATTGTAGTTATTATTTAGTCACAAGCTCTTGTTAATACTTTTCATTAATTATATATTTATAAAACCCACAGACAGACTTAACCACTTTCAACCTGGCATCCCCATCCCCTATCTGTCATGTTCAAAATGTTTAAAGGTTTTCACTATTTAAAAAGAATTGTGTCACTATTTTTGAGTGACACTGTCAAACCATGAAGTATAAAATATGGCATTCATTTATGAAAACATGAAGGTGTCTGTCCGATAGCGACGATATGCACACAGTGGATTGTAGAGAGTTGAATTCTGTTATCTCAAAAGTCATTACTGAGGTCACCGTCACACTCTTTGGAACCCCCTGCATCACCTATCTTAGTGATGCTTAATTTATACTCCGTTGTATGACTTTGTATAAATCAGACCACTGTCCATCGTAGAGACTATCGATTGACTAGGTGCATCCGGCTTGGCCAGGCGCACCAACAAACACAATTGGCCGTGTTTGAGGGCGAGAAGCCGGGCAGGGAGGGTGATCTCTGTGACTGCGCTATTAGCGACTCCTACAGGTTGGTTAGGGTGGCCTGTTCAGTGGGGAAAAGATCTTGATGGGATAGCGTCTTCTTCCACATACGTTACGACTCCTGAAACTCTTCACTTTCAGGTGAAAATAAGCGTCATGTGTATGAGGGGAGACACGTGACGTGCTCCTCTACACCCTCCCACACGGCCCTGTCACTAGTGACAGGGACTGGCACGCACGTGTGTGGCGAAGATTGTGAATTAGCATAATGACTAATTTGGGGGGAAAACTGAAAAAAGAATGACGTGTATAGGGTGAGGGGGTGGAGGAAGCTATATATACAGTACACCATTGGCTTGTTGGGCTTTAGGCCCAAACCCCTCCCCACTGCATATAACAGTCCACAACACATTAACTATCAATCCCCAGTGCATCCATTTAACTTGCCAGTGAGGTGCGTATTGTAGCTATTTTTTCATCAGGGTTTTGCTGGCTGGGGAACCATTAACGACTTTTGAGCTCCAAACAACAACATAGACGACAGTGAGAGTGGTGTAGAAGAAAGTTCTGTTAAATATGTCCAGCATGGTTACAGAGATCTTGGCGTTTATATTGTCTACCTCTGGCTGGGTGCTCGTATCTTCCACCTTACCCACGGACTACTGGAAGGTGTCTTCTCTTGATGGAACGGTCATCACCACAGCCACCTATTGGTCCAATTTGTGGAAAGCGTGTGTCACTGATTCAACAGGAGTCTCCAACTGTAAAGACTTTCCCTCGATGCTGGCATTAGACGGTCAGCTCTTATTTTTCTCACGGTAACCTTACATGCTATATAGGACATGGTACAGTATTTCATTGTTGGAGTGTATCTCAATGTGTGTAATTATGCCTTTTGCATATCTGGCTTTAAAATTTGTGACAAATTTTAAGCTCTCTACTGCGATGATTTATTTGGCTGTTATTTGGTTGTTTATTTGGCTGTTTATTTGGATGTCAGTTTGGGGAGATTCATGTGAAATGTACCTTGTAAACTGAAGATTTTTTTCCTGACAATGGTTAGCACTGGTCCATCCTCTGATAATGATGTCCCATGTCCCTGTCTGTAATGGATGCTATCCACCTTTATCTAACTTTTTGTTAGGGAGTTCAAGTTTAAGCTCATTACTTGTCAGAGCTAATAGATTGGTTAAAGCTTCAGGCGAGTGAGTCCATTCCAGGGAACAACTCATTTACTTCCAAATATGTCAATGTTTAGCTTTAGTCCTCAGGACGTTAAGGCCATAAATTAGATTTATAGGGAGCCGCAGGCTGTTTCTACCATGGTTGAGTAGTTAGGGTTAACCTCTAAGCTAATATTTGCCTCTAATTCACAACTGAATCGCACATTTCATGCCAGCACCGTCTCCACAATAGCATGACTGCCTTTGAGACAATTATGGTTATTGCTGACAAATTGTCCTTGTGCTTTGTGTTTAAATGTGTCACCTGTGCAGCTATAGACCTTGTGCATCCTTGTGTAACGGGGATATGAAGAGGTGGAGGTACAGGGAATGCAAAAGGACATAATGGAAGTACAGGGCTGATTCACAATTCTCAAGCCCTGTGTCTTGAGTTGTGTATTTTGTTCTTCCAGGTTACATCCAGGCATGCAGGGGGTTGATGATTGCGGCCATCTGTCTGGGTTTCTTTGGTACCATTTTTGCCTTGGTGGGGATGAAATGTACCAAAATTGGAGGAACTGAAAAGAGCAAAGCCAGTATCGCCTGTTTTGCTGGTGTAAATTTCATTCTTAGTGGTATGTACAGTAGACAGCAAAGTGTAATAACCAAACGTCATTGTTGTTCTCCTGATCTTCTATGCTGAATATTTTTCTTTCTTCCCATAAGGCCTATGCTCACTATCAGCATGTTCCCTCTATGCACATCGAATTACAACAGAGTTTTTTGACCCCTTGTATGTTGCACAGAAGTAAGTCATTTGTTTGTCCTGCAACATGGAAGAAGACTGTATCTACAGTGTCTTACACAATTTAATAGACTAAGTAATGTTGCTGTCAACTAACTTGTTTCCAGGTATGAGCTAGGTGCTGCTCTGTTCATTGGCTGGGCAGGTTCCATCCTCTGTATTCTAGGAGGTGGTATACTCTGTTACTCCATTGCAGAGACTTTCAACGAAAGGTATTTGAGTCACACTTCACAAACCAAAACCAAAACTACATTTTAGAAATATGTGTTGTGAGACCTTCATATTCCTTTCCTTCTGCTATATTGAACAGGAAAAAGGAAGTAGGCTGCTGCATTATGATAGCAAATATATTCAGTATAGAAACATTGTACTAAATGGGTTCATGTATGTAGATTCACAAGCTTTTGATTTGTGAAGGTGAACATTTAGTTTTCTCTCTCTTACAGACCCAGTCAGACAGCCTATACTTACAGAGGTGCTGCCTCTCAGTCTCATATCTCTGACTACCCAAGGGGCCATGCAAGGTCTATAAACCAGAGGCCTCCGCCAGACTACAGCAGCTCTTCAAAAGTACAACATTTTGATAAAAATGCATATGTCTAAGGAATATGAACACAAAGCACTTTGTGTCAAAGATGCTGACAAATCTTGACATGAATTTATAAAGGATGGACTGTGCATTTGCTATTTTTTCCTGCCTTGTGAAAAGGATTTGCTGATATTGACTTCTGGGAGCCCACAGCAGTTTGGATTTTAGTCATTTCCATGTTACTAAAAGGGCACATTTTAGTTGTATAAAATAGTTTACTGCCTGATCTTGGCATATTAGAGTTTTCTGAAATGTATGGTCATCTTTCACTCAATTAGAATTGCCTTATGCTTTTAACAACTCTATGCAAGACATGTTACTCTGCACATCTTTGTGAAGCACGTAAAAATGAAATGTTTGTTTCTATATAATTTATTAATCTTTTTCTACATTTTGTTAATTGTACATGGAAATAAGGTGTTCAAAATATCTTAAGATGTCTGTGTATTTAACTTTAAGCCACTTGATGTTGTTAATCTGTAATGACAGTGTTTAAACCTATGTCTAACACGTTTGATCATGTTTTATGTTCTTGACCTTCCTGTCCACAACATAACCATTAACTATGCTTTTGTAATGCACAAACTACTGTATGTGAAGGTTTAAAAAGGGCCCACGCTTTTATTGTTTCTTTCTCTCCCTTTTGATAGGTGATAGGTAAAATGTGTGACTACGGTGCAGGGGGAAAGCACGCTTTGTAGCTATTTAATGGTTCACCAGTTATGACACCTTTGGTCTGTCTTAGCATGATGTCACTTCTATCCAAATATTCATTCCGGAAACTGGGGGAAGTGAGAATTCCTCTTTCAGGGCTCAAGAGAGCAGCGGGCATCAAATATGACATATTTTCTGACCGCGGCTCTATCTACTAGGTGACAGGGCAGCGGTCCCTGGTATAACTAGCAACAAATTCATCATTGTAAAAGTTGGACTTGTTACAGCTGCCAGAATCCTGCTGCGTAATTGGAAGGTCCCTAGAACACCTGGGCTTAAAGAGTGGAACGAGGAAATGATTAAGATTACATCATATATGTTAGGTAGAGTGAATGGAGAAGGAAAAATGAAAGCGACATGGGACAGATTTTGGATTTATATGAACCTTAAATGAACAAATGAACATTGATCTTGATAGAACATCAGAGCTATAATTCATATCCTCAGATGATTGTGAGAACTTCTCTGTAAACAATACTTTTATTGGGATTGCTAAACTGTGCTTTTATTATTTATTTATTTTTATTTCTTGGAATGGCTGTATTATATCGTTGTATTATGCTGCATTGTACCATTGAGTTACATTCTGTACCACTTTGAAAAATAAACATTTGAATTACAAAAAAAAAACAAGCGCAAAAAAACTTTTAAAGGGATAATTATATTACATCTTCTCAAGAGCAATTCCTGAGGGGGACACCAAAAGCAGTGCTGTAACACATAGCTTAAGTTGTTGTTAAATTATATTTAGCATCCATAATTACTACTACTGGACAAGGTTAACTGAAGGGTTGTCCAAACTTGTTCAAATGTTTAAATCATTATAATACTGGTAATAACAATAGTTATAGTAATGTTCCATATCAGTCCAGCAAGGTGGCAATAGGAGGCAGGTGAGGCATAGGATGGGGAAGGCCAGGAGGCTGTACAGTATGTACTGTGTGTATGTATAATATATTATATGTAATATATATGTATGTAATATGTGTGTGCATATTATATACACACTATCCCCTGTGGTGGACAGGTGTGTACAAAGTACCCACTACAATAGACTACACACTGGTTCATATTCAAATACATTTTTTTTTTTATTACTATTGTACAAATTAAGGTACAGGGTAAGTCATTTTCGTTGGTTAAAATAAGTGTTAAATAGCTCTATATTCTGATGGTACTCATTGCTATAGAGTGTTTGTTCAGTAACAGGAGTCTCCATGTCTCTCCAGCTCTTTAATAAACAGAAAATACATTTTCAGGATACCAATTGTATCCAATCAGGATAGAGAACTCAGTCAGGATACAGATTAAGCAAGTGAAAATCGATATGATGACACAAAGAAATGAGCAGACAACACTTGGAACACTTAAAAAAGAACTTAAAAATGAAGCTGATAAATGTGTCCTCTCTCGGCTGAAATGTGGTCACCTATCTGAAAATGTATTTTCTGTTTATTAAAGAGCTGGAGAGACGGGGAACAGACAGTCAGACAGACACTAGTCTAAAAGCAATGATTACTATCAGAAATTCAGAATATAGTGCCTTTAAAAAAAAACGTATATCACTTACCCTACCTTTAACTAGTTCATTAAATGAATCACATCTCTTTCATCACAACATGATCATAGATTGTGTTGTAGAATGGTCAGTGGGGGGGTCTCTTGTACATCTGCACGTATAACTAACAAAAAACACAAAGGAAAGAACTTTGGGGAGAAATTATGTTGTGTTGAAATTAAAGCATCACAAAGCCATTGAGTGATCCACTGAGAGCTTTGACAGATTGAGTTACAGTAGAGTTCCTGGCTAAAGCTTAACTAAACTCACAGCCCCTTTCGACTGGGAACACCAAGGTAGTGAAGGTACAGCTCTCATCCCTGCTGTAACAGTATTCTGCCAGACAGTGGCATTGTTGCTCTAAAACCACATAATTGCAGCGCTAAAGCTACCACAAAAATCCCTTGTATTTATCTCTCTATAAGATAGTAAGGACAATTATATTGAAATATAGCACTTTTCAGAAGTTGGGAATGCATGCCCCATCCGGTTATGCAATACCCATTGTACCTGTTGTCATCAGCATATGCCCATATATGGGCATATTGGTTGGATGGTGGTTCTGGACAACTGGATGTCCATATATGCCTATATATGGGCCTATAGGTCAGACTGGCGTTTCTGGCTTATCAATGATATCATATTGATGATGTTAGTCATCTCCAATTTGGGCAATGCTAAAAAAAAACATTAAACAAAATTAATGTTTTAATTAGAGGGCAATTATAGTGTATTAAGGCATATAAGGCTTATTAGCCAGGTATCCTTTTAATACTATAACCATCTGGCCAATGAAGTACTGTATATAGATAGGGTGGTTAACAAAGAAATGCCAAATACTGACATGCAATACATTATAAGACCAGGCAATTGTTCTGTCTTAACATGATGTCACTTCTATCTAACTATTAAGTCAGGAAACAGAGGACAGGGAATATTCCTCATTAGTCTAGAATCTAGAGTCTAGAAGACTCTAGACTAATGAGGAATATTCACTGAGGAATACTGCTATACTAGTCTAGATAGTGTAGCAGTATTCTTTAAAAAAAAAAACTGTTGAAAAGACTGTGCAAGGAATTACGTACTTGTATAAATTAGCCTGACAGCCACACTCCTGAGAGTTTACAGTAAACATCTTCCACACTGACCTAAAGCCCACATCAACACAATGCTGAATGGCGAGCACACACAATGTCATCCTGTTCTGACAAACCTATTGTCACCTGCTCAAATGAAGTAGCATCCTGATCCGTCCTGCTGGGGTGACTATTTCTTGTCCACCCAGATCTGACACCCACCGCAACAGGAGCTCTCTGCAGTAGCTCTGGTCTCCTCTGGTTTCGACTACTGGCCTCAGAAATGAGCAAGCGTCTGATCCAAGTGTTTGGTTTCTTGATCTCAACGCTGGGATGGCTGTTTGTACTGTGCACTATGGCCATGGACTATTGGAGGATCACTCAAATCGGGGGCCAGGGAGGTTCCTTCATCATCAAGGTGGCCTGGTACTGGTCCAATCTCTGGAAGGACTGCTTCACCGACTCCACAGCAGTGACCAACTGTAGAGACTACCCGGTCCTCTGGTCTGTCACAAGTAAGTGAACTGCAGCACACATTCATATCTGAGGAATGAGGTTGCATTGTTTCTGTCTTTTAGTGTTAATATAGTATTGTGTATGACTATAAATC
This sequence comes from Gymnoscopelus braueri, assembly GCF_963280865.1. Classification (NCBI taxonomy): domain Eukaryota; kingdom Metazoa; phylum Chordata; class Actinopteri; order Myctophiformes; family Myctophidae; genus Gymnoscopelus; species Gymnoscopelus braueri. The sequence goes on from NC_137618.1 coordinate 32,162,003, forward strand.
TACTATAAGTCTATGGCCCCATAAAGCACTGTACTGCACTGGTTACTGTAGAAATTCGATTCTTTCTTGGGGTAGTGATGCGTGAAATATTTGCTCACACGGATATTGTGAGGCTCTTTGGATAAACGTCAGTGTGCCCTGCTGGCTCTATCAGTTAATGTTTCAACAGCAAAACCACAATGTCCTGTGTTCACTTCCTGTATTGGACAGCATCCATACTGTCTCGCAGCGTAGAAAGGAATCACGTCTGCCTGTACCTTCTTCTTCCTCATCACTGTTCAATCTCATTAATGCCATAAAATGCCATGACTGTTCCACTAAACAAGTGGTTCTCAAAGTAGAGTCTGGGGGGTTTCAGGGGGTCCCCAGCTAAATTGTGGATAGTTAGGAACCAAAAGGACCCTTACAACTCTGAGAGTGTACAAATGGACACTCTCAGACTTATGGGGGTCCGTGGCCTAATGCATACCACACTGGGGGTCCTTGAAATTAAACGGCTTGAGAACCACTGCACTGAATTAAACAACGCAGGTTCTGGTTAATAAGGGCCTCTTTTTCTAAATAACTTTTTCTAGATGAATTGTCATAGAACAAAATTCTATTGAAGCCGAATCTTTACAACATGATTCATTATTTACATATCATCATAGAAAACATGGCATTAACATGACTTTCTTTTATTTCCCCACAGTTTATGTCCAGGGAGTGAGAGGCTTGCTAATGTGCGGTTTAACCCTTGGGTTCTTTGGTGCAATACTTGCCTTTCTTGGGATGGAGTGCACATATATCGGTGGAGCGGAGGGGACCAAGGACAAACAGTTACTAGCCGCGGCAGTGTTTCATTTTGTTGGCGGTAAGGGCAACACACGTGATGCACTAGAGACCATACATGACATAAGTGTTTTGCCCTCACCATGTCTTGGTTTAACCGAAACTTACTCTTCACACAGGCATTTCTGATATAGCTGGCTACTGCTTATACATCAACAGGGTTGCCAGGACAACCTTTTCTGCCACTTTACAGCCAGGAACGTTAAGGTACAGTGAGTCCAATAGTTTGAATCTCTTCTTGCCCATAGCGGTACAAACCAACACATCACATAAAGATATAGGTTTCTACTGCTCTGTTAATGTCAATGTACAGTATATAGTATGAATTAAAATAACTCCTTAGAAAACTGCCCTGGCTGCAGGTTGTTTGTTTCTGATTAAATGTGTTCTGATTTTACTTTCACCCTAATGGCAGGTATGACTTAGGAACTCCAATATTTCTTGGATTGGTGGGAAGTTTCTTCATCCTACTTGGAGCTGTATTTTATGCTGCTACAGTGTTCCGGGTAATCATCCCTAAAAGGTAATACACAGTAAAATCCTGCAAATGGATATATTAACACAAGTTTACCGTGTAGGCTACTACATGTTGACTCACTTTATTGTTTGTGTTTTACAGAGCAGTGGTGTATGCCTATGCACCACGCACATACATGGCTCCTCGCACTGCAGGAAGAACATATACTGGTGGATACTACAAACCTGGAGGAAGAACATATACTGAATACTACAAACCATATTCAAGTAGGCAGTACGGATCGTACCTGGGCTCCGGATCCAGCAGCTCCAAGATCTCAAAGCTCTCACAGACAACACCCGAGAAAATGTCAGAAAGAGATGCGTTTGTGTAGTTATTACAAATCTGGCTGTCATAAAAGCAGCTAGGGTGCATGTGATGGATAATATGGACTATATATTTTGTATACTTATAATGTGTCTTCGCCTCATTTTGTACAATTGTAAATCATTAATGCTTTCATACTCCTGTAGTGATTTGAACTTTTTTTTTAAGTTAACATTTTTTGTTTACTTTTTGTTTGTTTCATGGTTGTTGCAATGTCAATTAATTTGTACACAATAAAGATGGCTTTGCACCTCTTATGATGATCATGAATGTGGATAACTTAGGTAAGCTTTCATCATGCTATGACAGACAATCAACTATGTTCATAATTTTGCCATCCATCTATTCAAATCATACGAATGAAACAAATAGTAGTCATCTATTCTTCATTGGTAGTCATTGACCAAATGCTAGATTAATGTAACATACAAACCACTATTATTTTTTTGTTCTCAGGAAGAATTTCAATCTGCCATTAATTTCGTTTTTAGTCGATCAGTTTATTAGATTAGTTGATTGACAGACAATTAACTGCATGCAAGTTTAGTAAGACCTCTGTTTGGGTTCAGACAACATGTACAGTAGCCTAATAACCATTTAACCCATTTAGACCTGAGGCCGATTCCAAAAACGCCTTCTAAATCCTGGCCTAAGTTTTCTGAAAAACTTCAAATATTTATTCAAAAATTACAAAAAATATATGTTGCATAACAAGAATCCCGTCTTGAAAGCTATAGTTACAAATAGGGGTTCCCGCCCTAAATGGGTTAATATAATTTCAGACAATTTTATGGTCTGAAATAATGAATTACCTATACTTACTGTACTACTAACCCTATTGACTGGGGTCCCCCAGGGCTCTATACTAGGTCTGCTAGTATTTCCCTCTTCACCAAATCAAAAAAATTAAACCAAATAAATAAATAGCTGACGTACGAGCTCAAAAACGGTCTAGGGTTCTACTAATATAGCTACATTCAAATATTTTCAACATCTAAGCAATTAAGATCTCTAGTCATTTGCATTTAAATGAATCAACAAGCTTTTAAATACTAGCCAGAAACCTGTATACCGGTTTGTGCAGTCCAAATGTGACCTGCATCTTTGGCAGGTGGGATGTAGGGCTGTCTTGATCATGACATTTTACTTGACAATTAATTGTCATACAATTAATGGATTTAATTGTGTTTCTGGTATTGGACCTTGGAACATATAAATTAAAAATATATTTCTCTTTGCATTTTTAGGCTTTGAAAACAAACATTGCACAGGGTACACTCTGGCAAAATATGCCATATTTAATAATTTTATACTTTCAGTAATAGCCGATCTACAAGCTCACAATGTCTTCCGATGCAACACGTAATGAGCTTGTAGATCTGCTATTTCCACTATTTTCGAAAGTGTTTGAAAATGTATGTACATTTTGATGATTATGTAGATTTCTTTTTCTTCGATTATCCCAAATAATTGCGATCAGGCGATTATGTAATAATTGCTACAGGCCTAGATGCAAGTGGCCATGCAGTTAAGTGGAGGAGAGGTTAGACATGTTTTAACTAAAATGCATGCATTCAAATTGGAAAACAAGTCCTATCAATAATGCTAGACATTGAGCCTGTTACTGAAAACAAACCTACAGTATGTGTCAAGATGATGGCAAATGTTTGTCAAACCATATGTTGTGTCATTATGTGCTTCATGTATTTTAATGTATTGCAAACTAACCAGTGGTGGAAAAAGTACTCAAATGTTTTACTTAAGTAAAAGTATCAATACTGCAATGTAGAAGTAGTCCGTTACAAGTACAAGTGAATTAAAAATGTACTTGAGTAAAAGTACAAAAGTATTGGTATCAAAATGTACTTAAAGTACCAAAAGTAAAAGTACTAAAATATTTGGAAAATAGCAGATCTACAAGCTTGTGAGCTTGTAGATCAGCTATTTTCAAATAGAAAATAGTGCTGAAGTGGTTAAAGTATGTTTTATAATGTAATCATTAAATTAAAAATTATATAATATTTATAAATATTGTAAAAGTACAATATTTGCCTCTGAGATGTAGTGGAGTAGAAGTAAAAGTATAGACAATTGGAAATACTCCAGTAAAGTAAAAGTACCTCAAAATTGTACTTGAGTAAATGTGCTTAGTTACTTTACACCACTGAAACTAACTAAAGAAAATAGGTGAAGTCAGGGAATGAGATTGCTGCCACTTGCGATTTGGTGCAGCAACAATCAAAGAAACAAACACCAGGAATTGAATAGAATACAGAACCTCATGGTGGTCGGCTAGGCTCCTCCTGGGTACCATACCAATAACAAACACAGCACGTCGTCAGAATGACCTTCATAGAACAAAGGAAAACAACTTTGGTCAGCAGTACAGCTTGCCATCCACAAGTCCAAAGCAATGGATGTGATTATATACACAAACCACCTTCTGCCTCTTGTTTCTGGTTCAGCCTCGCCAGCGTGTGTGTGTGTGTGTGTGTGTGTGTGTGTGTGTGTGTGTGTGTGTGTGTGTGTGTGTGTGTGTGTGTGTGTGTGTGTGTGTGTGTGTGTGTGTGTGTGTGTGTGTGTGTGTGTGTGTCAGACAGACAGACAGCACTTGTGATGGGTGAGAGGGTATCGCTGAGCTCAGTCTCTCTCTCTCTTTCACCGGTCTCTCTCACCGGTCATCCTCAGTTTAGTACGAGACAGCGGCAACAGTTGCCCATGTGTCATTCCTTGGCCTTGCTTTTCTGTCTCTCTGTCTAGTTGTTGAACGTTCAGAAAGGCAAGCATGACTTACAGGACTGTGGTGATGTACATGGAGATCGGTTGCTTTGCCGTTAGTGTGTGTGGATGGATCCTGATCTGCTCCACCATGGTCACAGAGATCTGGACCTGGTCTGAGGTAGACAGCATTGTTCTGACCACTTCTAACTACTTCTCCAACCTCTGGAAGGATTGCGTATCTGATTCGACGGGAGTCTCAGATTGCAAGGGAATCCCATCTATGCTGGCACTGAACTGTAAGTGAAAATGTTACTCGCCCCAAGCAGGCAAAAGACTGTTTCCTCAGACATATTTAGTCAAAGTCTATTTACAATTTCAAAATACTTTTCAATGGTGTGCAGTTTTCTTTGTTATGCCTAATAGAATTTTTACTGCATGAACTTCACTTCACATACGATTGTGTCACTTGCTGAAAATAACTTATATTTTCAGTTATGTTCGGCAAGCAACGCAGGACTACTGTAGCCGTACAAGTATAAATTAGGCTTTACTTTCTTGGACAGGGGACATTCACATGTGCCGCGCACTTATCATCACCGCCATTATCCTGGCATTCTTTGGATCAGTGCTTGTCATGGTGGGTATGAAATGCACCAAGATCGGAGGATCAGAGATTTCCAATGCAAGAGTAACTTTTGCTGCAGGGATGAACTATCTCATCTCAGGTAAACATTAACACATTTACAGTACACGTTTTTTTCTTGTTCTCTCTCTCTCAAAATTCACATTGAAACATGCAGTAAGTTGGTGCTAAACGTAAATGTTGTACCCCCACCTTTAGGGTTGTGTTCAATGATTGCATTCTCGTATTATGGGAACAAAGTAAGAGCAGAATTTCAAAACCCTGACTTCAGAGCTCAAAAGTACGTACAGAAAAAACATCAAACAAATAGCATCCAATACTTTTATGAAGTAAATACAGTGCTTGAACTCCTGCCTTTATTCTCAGGTTTGAAATAGGAGTTGGTGTGTTTATCGGCTGGGGGGGCGCTGCCCTCCTTACTGTTGGGGGCCTTATTATGAGTAGTTTTGCAGGGCACGAAGGGTGCAAATCAAGGTAATTATCCAAACAATGATTCACGTCAAATTTCAATTCAGTAGACCAACCCATGAATTACAAATACATTTGTTTTTCTTTTCCCTGTTATAAATTTCACAGCTCGAAGAGAAAAGATCTCCCTGCCTACGGGATCCCTGAGGCCTCCGGGATCCCTGAGGCCTACACAGCGCTTCCACCCACGCAAACCTACATATCTCCAGCTCAGAGTGAACTGAGTGACAAGCCAGCAAGTACAGCCAGCGACATTTCTGGAATCACAAGGAGCACCAAAACGTCCAGCATCAATTCCTATGTGTGACTTCTGGAAAGTAACTCATAATTAGTAAATATTGCATTGTACTGTATGTGGCAAGATTTTGGACATCATTATTTCAATGTCTGTAGCCTACTCATATAGTAGCCTATGTTTTGTTATCATTTTTGGGCGGTGAAACCGCCCCTATATGTGAGGTTTGGATATTTGCACACCAAATCCTGCGCTGTGATTGGCCACCAGTGTACCCCCCTAACCCTGCACCGTGATTGGCCGTGACAGTCTATTCAGGACTGTGATTGGCTAGGGAAACATGACACACTTAAAAAAAACACATTTATGTTTTTTTTTAAGTGAATCACTCATTCAGTATTGTGATTAGCTAGCAAGAGCTAGCAAGACACCGCCCACTTCACACTGGGTGTGATTTTTGTTCTATTTTCAGACACAAGCCAGTGTGAATAGGTTGTGTCATTTACAATTAACCACTGAGACCCTCCAGACTTAGTAAACTGGACCTGAGTTGGTTCCCTACTTTGACCGCTTTTTTTCCATCTACACCTAATTTCTTCACCAAAACTAGCCAATCTACAAGCTCTCAACAAAGTAGATCTGCTATTATTGGCTAATGTTCCCCCCAGAATACGGATGCTGGGGTTCAAGTGGTTAATCTAATTGCATTTCATTACCTCTGATAACTGATAGTTTATTGGTGTAATAAAAAAGTACTGTACACAACAATATGGAGGGCTGATAAAAATAAGAAGACATTACAGTAACAAGTAAGAAATCAAGATATTGATGTATTAAAGAATTTGGGGAGTTTGGGAAAATAAACAAAAAATGTGCATTTGCATTTGCATTTTGGTCATTGTTAGTGCTACTAATAGATGAATAAATGTTTTTTTTTACAAAACATCTGAGTGTTTCTTGAGACCCAAACTTTTGTGTCTCTGTAGTCTTCATAAGCTTGAACCAGAGATAAGCTATGTTTGTAACATTGTCAAAATGGCATCTTTTCCAGTGAGCGCCACTAGCTCAAAGAGTAAGCATGCATACCACATTCTTCCCACAACTGCCCCAGGTTTGAATCGGACCTGATTCATATCTCTGTTCACTGCCCTATCAAAATAACGCAGAAAATAATCATAATAATAATCCTATATTAAAATTGGCTTAAAGGAGTAGTTCACCCCCAAAATGACTTATTTTCTATGGATTACTCACCCCATGGAGCCTTGAATTCATGGATTTATTTTTGTTTTTGTGGCATTCCTTCCTTTATTATTTGATTATAATAAATTTAGCCCCATTGATTCCGGTAGGAGACACAAATGCATTTGTGTCTCCTACCGGAATCAATGGGGACACATTTATTATAATCAAATTATTGTCTTAAGAATGCCACAAAAACAAAAATAAATCCATGAAATCAAGGCTTCATGGGGTGAGTAATTGATAGAAAATAAGTCATTTTTTGGGTGAACTCCTCCTTTAAGGGAGGACCGGCCGGCGGGCGGGCGGACCTCTGACGTCAAACTCATGTCACCATGACTCAGCCATAACCATATAAGGAGTTCCCGATGCAGCTACGCCCAAATATCGAGTGTGTTGTCTAACCTCAATGTGTCATCATGACATCAGGCGCAAACAAATCAGTCAGCTCCATATATGGGCACAAAAGGGGGCATGCTCATATATGGGTAGATGTCATCAGGGATCTCCATATACAGTAAAAAGGGACAAGGACTGACAGATACAGAGATCTCCATATATGGCATTATCAGTCGGATCGGCGGTGCGACGTAGGTGTGAGGGGCCGTGTAGCGGCCCGAACCTCTAGTAATAAAAAGGCACCAAATGACAAAAGGTCACCATATTGGATGCAAGTGAAGTGGGCCCAGGTGCAAAGTGGGCCAGCAGGCAGCAGGAGAGCTGGGCCTTGTGCAAATTAATATACAGAGGAGCAGACTATAGATCTTCAACTGGGGGTGGGCCAGTTACTACAGGGCGGCAGCCAAATAGATTGAACCCTCCGTATTGTGGTGGGAAAATTCACCAAAAATAGCAGATCTACAAGCTCATAGCGTGTGGCAGTGTGATGAGTTGGTCAAGTTCAAGTTTACAAAGTATTGAGGGTTTAATAGGTTAAATGTCTGAAAATACACATTAACATGAGTCCAACATATTAATAGAAACTAGGTCTTTTTTGGGGGGGGTCCCTCGTGCCATTTCACACAAGAAATGTAGTACACTGGATGTCTTATGCTAATGGAGCAAGATGTTCCACAATAACTTGGCCCATGTCATTACTGCTATTACCCTCCCTCTCCTCTGCCTCCTGCATCTCTACCACAAACAGCCCATGTTAACTTTAACCACTTAAACCCCATATGGTTGACTGCACTGACCGGAGTCCCTCAGGGGTCTATACTAGTGAACTTTCAGTTATTGTGGGGAAGGCTTTCGCAAAAAATAGCAGATCAACAAGCTCACAAGAAGTTGTGCTGGATAGTGCACTACTTGTTTTAAACAGTACACTAAAATGTGTCTCTAAAGGCATTTGAGGTGAGAAACAGCTAATCAGTAACATTCATGCTTCTGCTTCAGCAGGAGCAGACGAGGGAGAAATTATTCTGCAGCTACAACTAGGACCCAGTTTACTTAATTATCACATTGATTGGAAATAGGGGGAAACAATTAATCTGACTCTGTTCAAACTAAGCTAACAAAAGCTCATGAAATGAACACATCTCAGTTTTGTAGCTAATCTGTACAACACGTGAAGGGTAAAAGCAACAGTTTATTGATGGGGAGAACTTACCATGTTGATGAGTGCCTGTCTCAGGTCAAGTTGTTTGCAGCTGCAAGGTGGGAGGGCACATGACATCACTGCATCAGGTCCAAAGCCTTATACCTCTATGGTCCAAAGTAATCTCTCTGCTAACAGCATATTCTGTCAGCACTACACTGCCCATAAACATGTGTTGTTTAGTAAGAATAAACACAGAAGCACCCAGGAGGAATTGAACGAAAAGAGGAGGCGCCAACCGAGTTCCTGTGTCTACACAAAAAAGGAAGTTGAGGCCCCAGAGGCAAATCAGTATCAAATCAAACATAACAGATTTTTTGCTTTTTTTACAGAATGGTTTCCCAGATTGGGCGCAAAGTTAAACTAAAACTGACCGATGGCAGCCAGCTCATAGTGAATTTAAATTTGTCAAACGTTCTTCTTGATAAGGGCCACATATGTTGGGCAGGCCATTTCCCCCATTTTTTAAAAAAGGACACTTTGAGGCAAAAGGGCAGGTGCTCAAGCTCTCAAATGAATTTGATTTTGAATTAATATTTGAATTAATCCATAGTATATCTTTGTAAGTTTGGGTCCCGAGTCCTTTAAATACAGGAGTCAAAAGTGCAATATTTCTATGAGTAAAATTCGTGACTGAGCTTGCAAACAACAACAACAACAACAAACAAAAGCACTGCCTCTCAGCCAGTCACAGTGCACACACACACACCCACTGCCCAATGGCCAGGGCCCAGTTGTCCGTGTCCCACTGACTGTACTGAACCACTCACTAATGCTGCCGTGGCTCCTCTCCGTTGAACCAACCGTGGTGGGCGGAGTTTTCCCAGCGATCCAACCAATCACAGCCGACCACGACCGGCCGCCGACAGCCTTCACTTTGCCTGTCCTGACAGAAAGGAAAGTGATGTCAAATGATACTCTACTACTGAGTCTAGCTGCTGTCTGTCACCACATGGGACTGGCACTAGTAAATAGTACACACTTCAAATAACACTAACGTTATAGCCGTTTTATTTTTTGAATAGATCCAAGTGACTGAATCATGGTTTCAATCGACCATGTAGCACACAAAATCTTGACTTACATCCCATACGTGCTTGTTTTGATTGATCTGCGATACGAAGGTAAGATTCCTATAGACTGTCCTGTATGTATCAGGCTAGAAAGTTCATGTTAGTTTGAGCTTTGACCATTTGTCATTTATAAGGGCAACTACACTGCAATACGTAGCTCGTTGACGTGTATACGGGAAAGGAAAGGATTAGCTTGCTTGTTGTTAGCATGTGCAACTTTGTGGTTCGATTTCAGATTGACCTACTGTAGCAGCTAGCTACCTGCTAACGTTAGCTAGTGGTTTGTTTCACATGGTAATGTGTTGTGTAGCCTCTGGCAGAGGCTACACAACACATTACCATGTGAAACAAAACCATTAGTAGCCTCTGCCACATGTCTTTATAGTCACAATGGTGAGTGACAACTTGTCACTTACCATTGTGATGACAACTGACTCCTGACTTGTCAGTCACTTACCATTGTGAATATGAGTGACGAGGTTAAAATGTCATCTCTCCAAAGAGCAGGACCCTTGGACCTAAGAGCACTTTGGATGTCATGATTAATAATGTTACAACTAAAAACATGTGTTAACGTTAAACAACATGAAACATGTTAACCATATACTAATTCATATGTTGGGGCACAGGGACCCCCAGGGGTATTTGAGGTTTCAGGGTGTCCCCCCCATGCTAAATGATTGATAGTTAGAATTAAGGAACGAAATAACGGACCTTATGGGTTTGTAACTCTGAGATTGTACTAAATGGACACATTCATACAAAACTAGTGGTTCTTCAAATGGGTTGAGAAAATCATGGTTCTGTGTTTTATTTATTTTTTGCATGGTAGGTTTTCAAAAGAAATGAGGGTGCTTGACCAGACTGTCATTTGTGTTTTTCAGGAGTGAAGTGTAGCAGAGATGGGAGTGTGGAGAGCCACCTTGAGATGGGAAAGAAACTCCTCGCTGCTGGCCAGTTAGCTGACGCCCTCTCTCACTTCCATGCTGCTGTTGGTAGGTGTTGAGGAATTCTGGATACATTTATTGCATGATATATCACGGGAGAAGCACATGATACATACAGCTCATGATGACCTGTATGTGTCATGTGCTATCATGACCTGGTCATCCTTATACAAATAGATACAGTAGGTGGGAACTTGTGTCATAGCTGTACTCGTAACAATAAATACCAGGCCAGCATGAAGTAGTGTCTTGATTCTATAATATTCAAATTATCTGTACATAATGAGGCCAACATGCACATGCTAGTCAGTCAGTCTAACAGTGAATAAAGATATTATTCCACTTAGATGACCAATCAAAATAGTTGTTTTAGAAAATGTCAATGTTTACAGTAAGTTATGAGGACAAAAATGTAACTGCATTGATGATGTTTGGTTAGTAATGATTTTTTTTACTCTTGTCTAGATGGAGATCCTAAAAACTACATTGCATACTACAGAAGAGCTACGGTTTACCTAGCCATGGGGAAGTCAAAGTCTGCCCTGCCAGATTTGAGCAGAGTCATAGAACTCAAACCAGACTTCACCTCTGTAAGTAGTACACATCATTTAGACAGATGCCTTTATTATCCCGCGGGGGAAATTCAGTCGCCCAGAGGCGGCACAGCAGTTTAGGTTACAGAGTTACAGGTAAAGAGTAAGAAAAAGAAAAAAGTACTGTTGTGTACAGCAATACAAGGCAAAAAGAAAAAAAACAAGAAGCATCAACAATACAGAGCAACGGTAAACGGAGGTAAAAAACTAAAAGTGTCCATTACAGTCAGTGCTCCATAAGTGTCTCACCGTATCTCGTCATAAAACAAATAATAATAATTATCAGTGACATGCCAATCAAAAAAGTGTCCATTCGGTCAGTGCAAAATGTCACCTGTCAATAATGTGTACAAAAACCCCTTTGCACACAAATAGAGATTATGCGTGTGCTGCACAGGCCACATTTTGTATCTCAACATCTTGGCCAGTTTAGTCAGTTCATGTCAGCCTAGGCTTAATATGCTGGGAAAGAAGTATGTTGTATCAGCTGTGCTGAATGCTGATAGACCTAGATTACTGTATATATACACATGGCAACAGAAGACACTTTCCACCCCTCTTTCAACAGGCAAGGCTTCAGAGAGGAAATCTCCTTCTGAAGCAGGGGAGGCTGGACGAAGCTGAGAGCGACTTTAAGAAAGTGGTGAGTGTAACAGTGATATTGTCCATGGAAGTACAAGTGACTGTGAAGTAACTGTTGAGGACTTGAAGTTCACCAGGAGGGGTCAGTGTTGGTCTGCAGGTCTAGTCTAATGATACAATGAATGCAATCTATTGGTTCAGTCTAAAAGCAAGCAGGAAGGTTGGGCTCAAATGAATCTGAGAACAATAATTAATTGCTACACAGTACACAGACAACTATAAAGCCATTGTTAAGGTGGGATGGCACGGCACATGACATCACTGCATCAAGTGAAAAGTAATCTCTCAAGGTGCTCCCAAATCTCTGTCAGCACTAGTGCCTTAAACATGGTTTTTAGTAGGAATAAATACAGAAGCACCCGGGAAGTAAGGTGAATGGGTTCCCAGATTGCATTCAAGCAAATCCAAGGCACTGTAAAAGCCGAAAGATAGCCGATCTACAAGCTCACAATGTGTCGTGACTTATGAGCTATGAGTAGTAGATCTGTTATTTTCTATTTTTCGTTTTCAAAAGATCGTTCATTAATCTTAAGTACATGTCACTCATTATTTCAAAAGTTACAAATAATGAATAAGAATAATTGTGATTTGAAGTCGCATCCCCCAGCCCTAAGAAATACCAAATGTACAGTAGTACGTCTGACAGAAGAGTTAGATTGAGTGCCATGGTAAGGTCATGGTGTCATGACCTTAGGGTCATACAGTATGTGTATTTTCCTGTGTGGTATTGCCCGGTCTCCTTCTTCCCTCACTGGTGTATGTGTGATTGAGTGGTGGTGAATCCATAAGCCATGATCTAAGAAGGTGTATAGTATTTAAATTGGTAGCCAAATCTCATGTTGGTCTTCAGATATCATTTCAGGTGTTCATTAAGGATTAAGAGTGGAATGCTACTCATTACCATTTTGCACAGAGATGTCGCATAACACTGCCAGAAGATATGAATGCCCTTGGTACCCATTTCTTTGATAACACTTAAAGCTCTGTTCTTAAGTGAGTCATGCCAAGAACAATGCCGTAGTAATCCCTCTTGAGAACGGTGGTATATGAGGTCAGTGTCTGTTATTGTCATGTATTGCCAGGGGCTTGTGGAAGGTCTGCCTTGAGAATTTGGGGCCTAAACTGCTCACTGCCTTAGAACAAAGTAATGCATAAGAACTCATCATGCTAACCTACACAGTTAGCGTGATTTTGTCTCTTTTAGTATAGCAGTTGGTGTCTCATTTATTTATTTGTAAGCTGTAATATGAACTTCAGGTAGTTTGGGTGGAAAGGGTATGTCCACTAAGCTATAATGCTTTTTGGATTTGATTTCTATACTGTTTATAAAAAAAAAAATTTTTATGAGAGTACCCAAGGTGTGGAAAGTTTTATAATTGAAATCAACTGTCATAACTCCAGCTTTAAGAGGGCACTGAGCCATATTCCCAGCAGAGGGCAATAGGCATTTTGACTAGCACGGTTTTATGTGGACCATATTTCGCCAGTATGATGTCGACGGGCCTGGCTGGAGGTGCATGCTGTCCTGCTGTTTCAGCAGTCCAATGCATTGACATGGCGTAATGCATCACATTTATTCATTACCCTCTTCCCAGGGCTGAGCTAGCAGGAACACTTGATAGGAGAGCCAGGTCTATTTGTAAAGGATGTGCCATTAGCTGAGATTGCTATCGTGAAGATGACGACCTCTGTGATGAGGATGATTATAGTGTAATGGGGTTTGGGGGAATGGTAAGTAAGCTCTGCCATGATTGGCAGTGCTTTTAAGAGGTAAACTTGGCACAAGTACCTTTTTTTTGGAATGCAAAGTCTTGCCCACTTTGAGAGAAGTCAAGTGGACAGAACTAAACACATTGTGAGTTGCTGATCTACACTATGTTCCTCACTCCTCCCTAGCGCCAGTTTAACTGCTTCTCTTGCTTCCTCCCATGTCCTCCTCATAAATCTCTCTCTCTCCCCCTCTTCCTCCATCAGACTGAGAAATTCCTCTGTTCCGTTCAGGTGGTGCTTAAATTGCTTTAATCACGGCCATAAATGCCTGATGTAATGCCTTTCCTCACTGTGCTCAGCTCAAGTCCACCAACCCCAGTGAAAAAGAGAAGGAGGAGGCGGAGAGTCTGCTCACCAAGTCAGACGAACTTCAGCGGCTGGTGACTCAGGCACACCACAGCTTCAACAGCAAAGATTATATGACCGCCGCTGGCCAGCTGGATGCCATCATTGAGGTGAGTACACTGTACAATCCCCGGTGTTAATTGAACTCTGATTGTACAAATGGAACAAAAAGGCTCCATTTGTGCAATCAGAGTTAAATTAACACTCTAGGATTCTATTATTACAGTGGTTCTCAAACTTACAATTTCAAGGACCGCCAGTGTGCAAATGGATTTCTCAGAGTTACATAGCCGTAAGGGGTCCATTTGTAACCCAATCAAGGACCCCGAGGGTCCCCAGACCCCACTTTGAGAATCAGTTCAGTTGTACCAGGCCTTGCCTACAGGAAACACCAAGTCTATTTTGTGCCTGATCTTCCTGCCATCCTGACCAATTAAAAGATCGTTATGTTGCCACTGTAGCAGATTGTAATGGTGAAAAGCTACATGTCTGTTGTGGCATTTGTACCTGAGGTTTAACCTCTGTCTATTGTCCTTCCAGACCTGTGTATGGGATGTGACCTCTCGCGAGCTGCGGGCAGAGTGTTTCATTCAGATGGGCGAGGTGGGGAAGGCCATCAATGACCTTAAAGCCACGTCAAAGTTGAAGAGCGACAACACTCAGGCTTTCTACACACTTTCTATCATCTATTACAACCTTGGAGACCATGAGATGTCACTCAAGTAAGACCCACTTAGGGATGTACCTGTTACTGGTTTCCTCATACACTTTATTTCAAATCATACAAAATGGATGGAATTCTCAATGATTACTCAATGAGTCACCTCAAACTAGTGGTCCAAATCCATACCATACAACAAAATCAATAAAATATATACTGGAGTGACATAAAGAAGGCTCATGAGAGATCGATTAAACATTATTTCCAGTGAGGTACGTGAATGCCTGAAGCTGGATCCTGATCACAAGCAGTGCTACAGCCACTACAAACAAGTGAAGAAACTCAACAAACAGATCCAATCCGCAGAGGAGCTGATCCAGGAGCAAAGGTGCGTGTGTGTGCGTGTGTGTGTGCGCGCGCGCATATGTGTGAAATGCCAAGAACATAATGCATCCTGAAATGACGCCCTCTCAACTACTGCCATTCATTTAAATGTCTCCTGAAATATTAAGCATAATCGACAGTCAATTTGAGAGATTCTGTGGCAGCGGCTGCAGCAATTATGTTGTTTTCCTAGTGTTGGCGTGTCAATTAAAATACCCACCTGCTTGCTGCGTTTCAGGTACGAGGACGCAGTGAACAAATACGAAGCTGTGATGAAGACTGAGCCCAACGTGCGTCATTACACTCACCACGCCAAGCAGCGCATCTGCCACGCCTTGGCACAGGTACTGTGCCTCCTCATTGCTGCCATGAGCCACCTACACTAAAACCTAAACCTTTTTAAACCTCCATAAATTTGAGGATTCGTTCAATTTAGCTATTGTGCCGAATCACAACAAGTTGTCTCAAGACACTTTACATATAGAGCAGCGAGAGATATTAGAGCTGTGGTTTAGTAATCCATGTAGACAAAGGACACTCAGGGGTTAAGTTAAGTGTGTGTGTGTGTCATGGGTATTGAACAGGGCCAGCAGGGCAGCAAGGCGGTCTCGGTGTGTAGCGAGGTCCTCAAGTCTGACCCAGAGAACGTCGACGCCCTGAAGGACAGAGCGGAGGCCTACATCCAAGATGAACAGTATGAGGAAGGTGAGTGTCGGCATGGTGGCTTCGGACTGTATTCCGTCAGATACCGCTCATACAGTGTCTTTACTTAAATAGTGCTGTTGGTTTCAAATGTATCATGTACTTGTAGACTAGCCTTGGTTGCTGTTAACTAGGATGAGTACGCAGTTTTACTGTATCATCACTGTTGCACACAGCACACAATAACAACGTACTGTAGAACCTTGATTACATCCACTAAACATTAAATTCTTAGTCCAAATTCACAGACCTTTTTTGTCCATCACAGAAGTCTGTTTGAATTGTAATAAATCCAAGCAAAATGATCAGCAGTTATTATAATGGTCAAAACCGTACGCTTAAGGTTTTCATAACGACAGCGATTTTAGTTGAATCATATCCCCAAGTTTCGGCTGAAAGTGAGACTTAAATATCGCACATCTGTTCAGACCTCCAGGTTATCCAATATCATTACAACTATATAGAACATATTCCACCTCTGGGCTGGAACACAATGTGTTGGAAGTAAGCACAACCTGAGTGATCTACAGCTGTCATGGCTCCCAGGCTGGAGTTGAACACCGCCACTCGTTTATCATGGCCATTAGTTGCCGTTTCCAACACGCACGAGTGTAATGCATCTCCTGGCAGGCTGTGGAAGAGACAAGCTTGAAACCATGTTATCCCCTACTGTATATCGATTGTCAAGCCACCCTGTAGTCCAGCAATAACGGATGTTGGAATCTCGAGGATCAGTCCACACTTTGCCAGACCACCTGGCCTTCCCCCTCATCACCTCCCCCCTTATAAAAAAGGTTTGACAAATAATCATAAAATGCAGCTGCATTTTATGATTATTTGTCAAACCTTTTTTGAAATTTTAATGAAAGCTTCCTCTGTGTGTGTAAGCAGTGAGCACAGAACACCGACAGAATTTCAAGACTGGGCCATTAATAGACTGTGCCTACAAGTTGCTTTTCATGTCCTTTCCAATTGTTTAGTGGACATTTTGACTTTAAATGCATCACAGAGCCGGAGAGATCCATGTCCAATAATAATCTCACTGCAGGCAGTTGAGTTAGAAAATAATGAAAGCCCAAGCCCAGGCTGAGGCTCCTTTCCCTCAGCTCTGCAACTACAGGGAATGTTTGCTGGGTAGATTTCCATTAACACACTTTATCTGCTTAGACGCTAGGCGTGAACACCCCAGCGGGTGGGAGCGTACGACCTCACGCAGGCTCTGACAACTGTCAGATTCCTGTGGACCTCCGCTTCGTAAGCAGCAGATTTTAATAACACACACACACACACACACACACACACACACACACACACTCCTCAGTTCACCTCACATATTAAACAAGCCTCAAATCTTCTCACACAAAAATACAAACACTTATGTATTGTACCATAAATAATGTGGCTGTATAATTCACTCTAATCTAAGGTGAGGTGATTACCATCTGTCTGTACCAAGAACAATAGTTGGTGGAATACCATTTTTGGAGAGGGTAGCATGTTTATAACAAAGTAGATAATAGGGAAAATGTCCAGATAGCCATTCATATATCAGCCAGTTCGGTGAATCAATAATCAATATCCTTGTTCATTTGCAGCTATTACGGATTATGAGACAGCTGGCCAGCACAGCGAGAATGACCGTCAGATCAAAGAGGGCTTGGAGAAAGCTAAACGGCTACTCAAACAGTCTCAGAAGAGGGACTACTACAAGATCCTTGGAGTGAAGAGGTAGGCAATATTTGTGCTAGCTTTACAATTTATGGAAGCCCATTTCCGCCACTGAGTAAAAATAAAAAGGCCTGAATTGCTCTTTTTTTTTTTTTTTCAAATACAATTTCATATCTCAGAATTATTAGTCTCACAATTGCGAGAACAAAACTCTGAATTCTGATACATCACATATATATATACATATATATATATATGTCACAATTATGAGAATAAAACTGTGATAGAAAGACAGACGTTTAAGAAAATGTTAATGGGATTCCATTCCATTAACACTAGGTCAGAGGAAATATTGTTCGTCGTCCAAAACATTTTCATGCATCTCTCGTCACTTTGACAGAACGGCCCAGAAAAAGGAAATCGTCAAAGCCTACAGGAAACTGGCACAGGTGTGGCACCCAGACAATTTCCAGAACGCGGAAGAAAAGAAGAAAGCAGAGAAAAAGTTCATAGACATCGCTCAGGCCAAAGAGGTGCTCACTGACCCAGGTAAAAGGCCAAAGGTCTACATGGACACTGCAGCTGTCTGTCAGGGCAATGCCACTCACCCAGTGAATGTCAGGCCAGGCTGAATGTCAGACTGCATCAGAGCACTGAGGAGATGATGTGAACAGCTCACTACTGTAGTTGTCAGTTTCAATGTCAATGTCCATCAGAAAAATACCTTAGGTTGTCCTTTTTCAGTTGTGCTATGTTTAACCCACTAAAACCGTGAAAGTATCTGTGTAACCTCTTTAACCATGTTTTATACTTTGGCTATTCAAAAATAGCATACAAGCTCATGGCAAGTCACTTGGTGCTGTGCTATGAGCTTGTAGATCTGCTATTTGAATGTACATATTTTTTTAAGCGAACATTTTTAACTCAAATCTTTGCTTCTGGGGGTCCCTGGAACAAACTATTTTGAGATGGGGGTCAGCGGGCAAATACATATAATTTTTGGAGTCCTTGACATGAAAGAATAGTAACATAATTTTTTCCGAAAACTGTTTTAGATGTGTAGAATCGGCCTCAGGTCTTAATCGGTTAAGAATGCACACACTCCTACAACATGAACAGAACTCTAGCATGCTTCGTGAGCTTGCATTTGTAACCTCCAATGTTAATATGTAGACCTATGTGTATGTTTCTGCAGAGATGAGAACAAAATTTGACCACGGAGAAGATCCCATGGACCCAGAGAGCCAGCAGGGAGGTCATCATCATCACCAGCACTTTCATCAACAGGGCTTCAATCCCTTTGGCTCTGGACCCTTCAACTTCAAGTTCAACTACAACTGATAAAAAAAAATCACATCCAGCACAGCTGGAGCTGATTTTTATTAGTTTTACTTCCCGATTTAAAGGGAAAACACCAACTTGAGGAATGCCAGTTCATCCCGAGTGTGCTACAGTTTGTAGTACTACAACCTTCAAGTGGATTCTTAGTGGTTTCTCCACACCAGATTTCCAAAGCTTTTTTCCATTGGGTTATCAATTTTGGCAGGGAATTTAAGGTCTCTGATTAACATAAGCCTAAAGCTTTCATGTTTTGTTCTGTGACATAAATGGCTGTTAATATTGCAACCATGAATTTTGAAAATGTTTGTGCTTTTTAACACAAGAACCCTAGCATCCCTATTCTGGGCATGTCATAATAGGCAAACACTCAGCCAAAAAGCAGATCTACCTTATGGCGAGTCGTGAGCTTGTGAACTGTAGATCAGCTATTTTCGCTATTGATGTACGACAAAGTACATAGGGTTTAAGTAGTTAAAACGCATGTTGTGTGAGAAATAATCATTTGTTATGATTTGTGGAGATTATTTTGTTGAAAGAAATCATTAAAACAGTTTGTTTTAATTTATCCAAAACCCAAAGCAAAAATTCCTTTGCAAATCTTTGGTGGGAACCCATGGTAGAAGTAACTTTTGGGTTGACCTACAAAAAGACGTCATCCCTGTAGCTATCTATTGACTCGCAGAGAGGTCTTGGAGGAAACTGACATTATTTCCAGAGAATATCAGTGATGTGTCCTTGAATGATACAACGTTGGATTCCATGCTGCGATAAAGCAGTTTCTATGCCAAAAAAAGTGTCTGACGCAGAATTTACCTGCAATGATTTCTATCAAGGGTAGAAGTTTAATTCCAAAGCAATGACTGCATCCTGTTGGAATTGTACACTGAAATTTACATCCATTCTTTAGATTAATGTGTACAGGTACACGTTAATACAGGTACAATGCTATTTTTTTATATGAATGGAGTTTTTGTTCTGAATTGTAAATAAAGATCTATTTATGCTTATTAATTTGAATGGGGGATTATGCTTTAACTTTTTTTCTTATAAAGGAATTTCACTGCACTCAGGGTTGGGTTGATCCACTCCAGTATTTAAATACAGAAGCTTCCCTTGTGATCATCTTTTGCATCAATCTTTTTCCTGAAACACACCCAACTCTAATTGTATTTAATGTGCACGTTTTTATGTGGTTGCACTACTTTATAAAATGGTATTTCATAGAATTCATTTATGGGAGCTTTTTAAATTGGATCACCTTGCTTCAGCATAAGGTAGTAAGTGGTTTATTTCATCTCGAATTTCTCCATTGCATGCAAACCTGTTCCTAATCAACTTGGACTTCACATCACTGGTTTACAGGTGTAAGGAAGTAGTTTTTGCGCAAGCTCAATCATTGTTTTTCAGAAGGGGAGAAGAAAAAAGGAGAGAGCTGAAAAAGACTTTGCTCTTAGTCCTTAATGTGTGGACAAGCTTGTGATATCAGAAATTACTTTAAAATCATATTGGTGTACTGTACACAAAGAAAACGCTTTAGTACTGACTGTGTTTGGTAGCAAAGATAGATTTAATTTCTCACATTTTAAATGACAATTACATTTCCATTGGACATCCCAGAATTTACACAAGAAATAAGCTGAGAGCAGACTTCCTACACCCACTTTTTTGTCAGTGACAAAAGCACGTCAGTGGAGTAGCAACACTTATTTGGTTCCTGAGTATTATTGTGTATTCAAGGTATTGAACATTTAGTTATGGAAAATTTAGGCTCAAAATTAATATATTTGATGTACCGGCTGTATATACATAAGATGTAAACATACTGTAATAACTTAAAATTCTGTGTTCTACCTAGAACTGACAATGTCTGTGCAAATGAGGATTCGTTCATGCGTGACCTGATCTGCCTACCCACAATTAGACCTAATACAGCATTGCATCATAGAGATGGCTAATACAGCAATTTCCCTTGCTGTACTGTGGATGACTACCCCCCTCCAATGTCAAAACATTGCCACAGCAGTGCAAGAAACATCACTGATGTGTAAACTCAAAGGAATCACTAACATTTTGGTTTAGGCATTTCAGTCAAAGGCAAGGTGCTGTTAAGAGACGAATCAGTAACAATGACACATAAGAACATGTACTGTACAGTATGTTTTGTTGAATGTGTGCTTCAGAATGTGATTTATTATTTAGAATGAGTGTGCTTGAGTGTCTTCTAAAATTAGGAAAAAACATGAACCACAACATTTATAGACAAGTTTAAAATGAATGAATACTGTATGCCTCATTCATTTGATTCTTTGCTTGTTTCAGTGCAGTGTTTGCCTTTCATCTTCAAACAAACATCTAATACCAGTAACCTCCCTGAAGTCTCTTGTTTATTTTATAATCCCGAAAATCAGCGACTAAATAGGAATACGACATGTCAACTGTTAAGTTACATCACTTCTGATACTGTAAGACAGACCATAAAAATTGTGACACCTTCTAAAAATAGAAATATTTCTGATAATGCTTCAATCTTTCCCACATCAAAAGGTGTAACACTCCATGGCCAAGTTTTGAAGGAAATATACCTCTTCTTAACACTTCTACATCTTCAAGCTTTACAGGAGGATTAGGTGCAAATGCTGCCTCTTTCCTCTTCAGCGTAGTGGAGGCATTCGCTAGAGTTCATCACGCTGGCTGTCTAGAATGCAAATGAGTAAGAAAATTCAACTGAGTTACTGTAGAAAAGCCATAGTCAGGTAAAAATAGACCAGATCAGAAGTGTAGCCAAAAAAGAAGAGACTTTAGTACAGCAGACAAGACAAACACTGACCAGGAATTGAGAGAGGTGCAGTCGTTGCTAACCTTGTTTTTGTAGCGAGGGAGTTGGCGACTGTCTTGTTGTTTCTGTGTCTCCCTGCTCCTCGACGTGTCTCAGTAACTGCTTGATCTCGTTGTCATAGTCAACCCACTCAGGCACAATCCGTGCTGCTGCAGTTAGCTTGGGCTCCTTGGTCTTTGGGTTATTGCACTGCAGCACACAGAGCAGACAAAACCCATCACTCATTCCACCAAAGTGACTTCCTAACAAGCCGGTCCATAATTCTGTGGCAGACATTTAACCCTGATCAGATTTCCTGCTCTGTTAAGAGAACATCAGTCTGTGTCTCATGTGTCCGAATTGCCGATTGATGCCCCATTACAAAAATGAGAATATTATTCCCATTTTTTACCACTCAAATGGCTTAATTTCTTAATTAAGTTTCAAAAACTGCAACATCCTTTTCCTGTTTCAGCTTAAAATGCTGGGTAACTCATGGACACTGCTATATGTGTGAGAGCATGCTTAACTTTTTTAGATGTGTAGCTGAAACAGTTCCATTACTCTAAGCATTAAATCTGCATTAGAAGTTGCCTGCTACTAAAATTATTTTTCTTATCAGGATGAAGTTTCACCCTGAGGGTTGGAGGGAAAGGTGCAAATGGGTGTTCTAGCCTTGGTTGCGAGAGCAGGTAAATACCTGTGCCATTTATCTTGAGCTCCCATTTAGCGGTTTCTAGGCATGCTATTTAATACCCCCTGGGTTACTCATGCCAGGTCCTATTTAGCCTCTCTGACAGCTGGAAGCAAATCTGAGGTCTGTGGGCCTCACCAGGTCTATGGTCTTCGCTGTGACTTTGGAAGTGTCATCGCACCAAGTCTCACACCACAGCCACTCCTGGGGCAGAGACTTAATGGCCACCTGATGAATCATGTTGTTGGGAAGGTCCTGCGAAAACACAAAGGCACGTTCACCATGAAACCTTAGCAAATTCAGGAAGGCAGTGACAGAAAGTCCTGTTTGATGATTCTGTTACCTGATCCAGATTAGACAGACTGTTGGGGTCCTGGCTCAGGGCTTGGTACTGGCCACGTAGTCTGTCCCCGGCTGCAATCTTACGGAACTTCTTTAGGTCTACTACATAAAGAGCACTAGACGGAGCATGAGGGAGGTGAGAGGAAGCAGGAGGGAGCAGTGAGTGCAGTAAAAGAAAGGGGGGGATAGAAAAGAATGCAGGTGTGAGAAAACGGCTTCTTGATGTGATACTGTATGTATACCCACAGGGATACCCTTTGGTAGAATCACTTTATAAAGATAAATGTCCAGGCCAAATTCTAATAATTGTATGTAGTGGGGCATCTGACATCCTTAGGTGCAAAATAACTACCTTGCCTTCTGTGATATATCAGGTCCGACCACACAGACTGAGTCGCACAGCAGCGTACCTGCCGCTGCCTTGTGTTTTCATGGGGCTCAGTGGCATGGATCAGCTCTCACCCTTGCTGCTTTTGTCTTACCTCGGCACAGCTAGACAGCACACTGGTGTCCAATAAAATCATTGTGATTTCCTTACTCCCCCCCCCCCCCTCCCCTCCCCTCCCCTTTCTCACTCATCCAGCGGCACAGCCAAGCTTTGCTAGCTGGGCAGCTTCCTTTGCTCAGCAGAGCTTCTAGCTGCCAGCTGATTAAGCCACTTCAAACGAGCCAGCACTCAGCACCATGCGCCTAGCGAGGAGCCCCTGCATTTTGGGTTTGGAACTTAGGGCCTCCCCCCCCCATTCACTTTTTTTCATGGTTATATAGAACTTGGAGGATATAGCTTCTAAAAAATACAACTGATGCCGCCATAGTTTTGACGTGTTTATGTGTGGGGATTGAAATGAGCTTAACCCATTTAGATTAGACCTGAGGCCGATTCTAAAAGCGCCTTCTAAATCCTTACCTAAGTTTTATGAAAAACTTCAAATGTTTATTCAAAAACCTTATGTTGCTATATACTGTACATAGCAACAAGAACCCCAAAAGGGGTTCCCGGCTTGAAAGGTATAGTTACAGTACGTAATGCGGTTCCAGGGCTAAATGGGTTAAAATGGCAAATCCCATATAGAGAAGAAAAGATAATTCCGACACCAAACTCACTGAGACAAGGGTGAAAAATAGCACCTGCATGCATCATCAGCAACGGTGGAAGATCTATTTTTATGATTGTGTGAGAAGAATGAAAAGTTTATTTTCTGTGCATGGGTACAGTATCTGTATCTACCACCTGAGAAGTGTTTCTCTTTGTGCTTTCTTTACTCACAGCTGCTTTCACTGTTCCATGTGAGGAACAAAGAATCTGTCTCAAGTGTCTCTCGCTGAATAAACAGTGAATATAGCCTCAAAGGGATTACCTGCTGTCAGTACCAGAATGTTTCAAATGTTAATATTTCAAATATATGTATTTATTCCACCAACTACCTTGAGAGAGAGATAGAAAGAATTATTACCTTCATATTCCATCCATAAAAACAGCAATTGACTGTGAAGGATAGAGGAAGGAGGATTCTACTATTTTTCTAAATATACTATAGACTATTGTGCTTGTAGAAGTAAAATGTCAGTTTGCTACAAGTCATTATACAGTTTTATTGAATTTTATTATTATAATATCTTCAGCATTTGCTGCTTTATTTTGACAGTGACAGTGAGTAGAGCGACAGGAAGGTCAGGAGAGATAAAAAGTGTTGGTGACATACAGACATGCAGCAAAGGGCCTCAGGTTGGATTCAAAAACCTAGGCCAGCTGCAGGAAGGACTTAGCCTATGGTACACATTCTACCAGGTGAGACATACCGTTAAACAAAAAGTGTCTACCTGATATGGTACTTCCTGTGTCCCAGGTGTGAGGCCCAGTAACCGGCCTTCCAAAAGCGATAGCCATCCATCTCTTTGCGGCTTTCACAAAAGGGCGTGTAGCCATAAGGGGCGCCTTCCAGGTTGAAATCCCTTAGCTCCTTCAGATCAGCTCGTACTATCTGCAAGGGAGAGGAGGGACCCATTGAAGTATTATGGATAATGCTTATTTTCTACGGATTATTTTTGGCATTTCTCTCTTTATTTTGACAGAAGCAGGGAGGGAATCGGAATAGACCACGGGCCACCTGCGGGAAGGACCTCCGCCTTATTTATGTGGTATGAGCTCTTACCAGATGAGCCACCATGGACAGTGTTTCTTAACCACTTATATTTTATACTTTGTCATCATGACCCTGTCACACGAAAATAGCCAATCTACAAGCTCACGACATGTCATGATGCGACACATTGTGAGCTTGTATATCTGCTATATTTGCAGTAAAACGTTTTCTTCTTTGAAGATTTGCGCCTATAATGACATGCCTAAAATAGGGATGCCAGGTGGTAAGTGGTTTTAATACTCATCTGAGATGGCAATAATAAATCATCTAGTGGCCATTACAGCCTTTTGTAAAGTACTGCCATAAAGTGAAAATAAAATGTGGACATTTAACCTGGTCAGCATCCACAAAGATGAACTTGTCCACAGCCAATGGGAAAAGAACATCCAGGAAGAGGATTTTGTAGCCCCAGATGATTCGCTGCTTCTCGGTCTGCTGGTGGAGCCAGCGAGGCCACTTGTACTGGACCAGTTCATACTGGAATCCGTAGGATTTGGCCATGTGAGGGATGGTTTCCTAACATGGTGGGGGTTGGGGGTGAAGGGGATAAAAATTCAAAACAGGAGTCAGTCTCTTTTCTGCATGGGTTAATCGAGAGCCACTTTAGGTAACATGCGAGCAGTATTTTGCAGTCCAATAAACTGCAAAACCACCCAGACACGCTTCAATATCATCCATAAATACGTCCATTAACAAGTCTAGAATATATGAGCCAGTCAGACCATAAAATAACATTTATAACCTAGTATATGTCATGAACACCGGGGAAAAAACATCAAAATACGCTAAATGTTTTTGCCTGTCCCGCCCAAGGCCATTTTAGCTATTTAAGATGGGCAACAGAAGGCGTTGCATTCAGGCTCATCTTTATAGAAACACGGAGAGATATAAAGGCAGAGCATCACAAAAGCAACCCACAGATCCTTTCATTGCTCAGTACAAACAAATCTAAAGCTCTCAGGGGTTGCTGTGGAACTGGGAGACATCTATCACAACCAGCAGGGAGACAGAAAGTTAGCATGTAGTCACGTGGTACGGCAGGTACCTTGAAGGAGGGGGAGAGATAGTTCTTCAGAAACCAGAACTTGACGGGGGTTTTGGTATGCCGAAGGACGGACAGCATCATTATTCTGGAACAGAGAGACGGAGATAGAAAGAGAAGTGGAGGAGGGCTAGTGAGTCTCGGAGGAGCACGGCTAATAAAAGGGAAGAGGTGTGTAAGGCCTCTGTATAAGTGTTTGTGTCCATGCCTGCAAGTGACCCACCTCAGAAAGCGCTCATATAGATGTCCTGAGGCCACAGAAAAGATGTTCAGAACATCCTCCTTCTTCTTCTCTCCATCATCTGAACTGGAACTGCCACCTGTGATGCTATAAAGGGCTATGTATTACATAAAGCCTGCCGTCTTTTGATGGATGCATACATTTCACGCGGCAATGGCAAAACACAACTAAGCTATTAGAAACCATGCTTTTGTAGAGCCAGGAGCAACAACACTGTGTTGTACAGCCAACACGTAAATTGTTTTTAGACAAAAACAAACCATGCGTTACTTTGCAGGAAAATTAGATGCTTTTTTCTTCTTTTCTTTTTTAAATAATGGAATTACAAAAAGAATGACAACAATCTAGCAGACCTGGTATTGTATGTTTTACAACAGAAAGTGTTGTTCTCTCCTGCTGGTTCTCCTCTAGAGAGCTGAAGTAATCGACAAATTAAGAGTGCAGACACAGCGAAAGCAGGCTGGAACATTTAACAATCCCCTTCTGTTTACTTTACTACATGGCAAGCAAGAGAGCTGATAATACGAGCTAAATAATCTACAAGGATGAATCTATATCCACTCATTAAACAGCTAACAGGGATGCATGGATAGTTACTGTACATTTAGGATTAGGGTATAAGGACATGGGACTTGAATATCAGTTGCTGGTTCAAATGGATATGATACAACCATGTCCTTGTCAATAAATGATATCTCGCAGACCCAGTTTTTTCCTGAAAACCTTATTTGAGTCAAAACAATAAAAGGCACGTGATGAGATATTTCAAGACATTTCAGCCACAAGTAACAGATTGATTCATACTTGGATAATAAGGACAATAATTCAAAGACACTGCCTCTGAAACATAGCGATTTGCCCTAACTGCTGATGCACCATAACCGTGCAATAGATCATAATGCAATGCACATTTGGTGGCTAGAAATCAGGAGTTTTGCTGGAGGACAGGGTTGTCTGCAGTCAAACTGTGTGTCCTTGTCTTTAACAGACTGCTGATGAGGGGAGTGTGTCTCTTCCACATTCAATCACGGCCACGGCCTAGGGCCCAGGGGCTCTAGGAAAACACTACTGAGTGAGAAGGGAGGCAGGGAGGGAGAGGACATGATGTCGGACTCTCCCCACCTCTATCCTACACGCCATAACTTTTACACTAGAGCCCAGCCGTTGCCAGAGTTCTTGGGTCCAATGCAGATTCCAATTTTAGAGAATCCTAGCCCACCCATTAATGATGTTTTGAACAACATTGAAAACTATTTGAGAACATTTAACTTATACACAAAAAATGCATAAAAAATAAACACAACTGGCCCGGACCGGTCCGGGCACTTAGGCTCTAATGTAGCCTGACAGCTCATCGCGGGTTTGAGTCCTGTTCCCGACGATCTTTGCTGCATGTCTCTCCCCATCTCTCTCTCCCTGTTTCCTGTCCATCTCTACCACTTACTTTAAAAAATAAAGGTAACACAACTAACTTTTTATTTAACCACTTAAGCTCTATTCAAAGATTTAAAAAAATAGCCAATCTACAAGCTCACAACACAATGCATTATGAGCTTATAGGTTGGCAATTTTTTTTAAATCTTTGAAACTTTTGCATTTTTTCTCCTATAATCACATGCCCAAAATAGGTAAGTCAGGTTGAAAGTGGTTAAAAATCGTTACACATCGGCTGCATACCAATTTTAGACTACCGTCCACATCCAGTTCACCCATCCTCCTGTTGTATCCCCGGGCCAAAAGGCTGAATCACCTTTTACCCGTCTTCTCATCTTATTCCCCATCTTCCCCTATACCTCTAGTACATATCCACCATACAGCGCTCAATATCTCATCCCTTTGAGGAAGCAAGCCTTGAAGTGCTGCTTCCTCCGGTTGAGTGAGCATACAGTTGGTGTTGTCGCCACACTGCTGCACTCTGAGGGATAGGGATGCCTATAGCCTGAAACGGCTAAGCCACCCATTATAAAGGACTAGAGGGGGACAAGAGGGAGGCTCCCCATACGAAGGGCAGATAATGCCGAACGCAATGCAACAGAGGGACTCCCAGATAAGCAGCTTGGAAGGTCAGGTGAGAGTCCACTTGGCTGACATGCAACAGATAATCCGGACCTCTGGACAGTGGACAGACACTCACAGCTCTAGCTGCAGTCTGAATAGCAGCCTGCCAGCATGAACTCCAGATGGACTAAACTTTGCTTCTGACTTTGCCTATCACCAGTGTATCAAGATTAAGTCTGATGTCTCAGTTTCTTCTGCAATAGTTACTTAATCACATATACTTTGCACACTATATACAGCATATACACGTGTGTATATTAGGGCATTCACAGAATAGTCGAATATTCGAATATCAAACCGACTATTCGACTATCAAACCACTATTCGATTATTCAAAAAAAAAAAAAAAAAAAAAGTTTTTTTTTTTAAAAAGTGGCTTTCCTAGAGCAGACACGCAGCTGTGAGCTCTGGTGTGACGTCAACTCGCATTCCTTGAGTCGAGTCATCAATGCCATTGAAAAAAAAAAAAAACTTTTTTTTAATTTTTAATTTTTTTATAATCAAACCGAATAATCGACTATTCGAATACTTTTGGGTCGAATAATTCGAATACCATAAATCACTATTCGTTAATGCCCTAGTGCAGGGGTGCCCATTACGTCGATCGCGATCGACCAGTAGACCGCAGAGGCTGCGCAGGTAGACCACCTGCAATGCCCCTGAAAAAAAAAAAAAAAAAAAAACCTTTTTTTTTTTTTTTTTCAGGCTCTAGGTGGTGCTGTGGCAGAAAACGGTGGCGCGGCACTAAATGGGGGGGGAGCCAGGAAAAATATTGAAACAGTCCTAATGCCTTAAGGTTATCGCCCCTTACACACCGGGGCGATTTCTTTCATGCGAATAATACGTCTTTTTTTAAAACCTTATAAAGTCAATGCAAGCTTCCACACCAGTTTCGCGGAGCGAAAAAAGCGTCTTTTAATTATTCGGAACGAGTCCGAATTTTGCGTAGGCCTATATTCGCATATTCGCCGGTGTGTAACCGCCTTTAATGTTGTTATTTAGCCCCCATAGGTAAATGTTTAAGTATTTTCATTAATGGGATAATAATTATTTGTTGGTTGGTAAATAAAATGAATTAATTAATTTTTTTTTAATAATAAATCGGTAAAATCAGGCAAAAATAATAATTAAATAACCTAATCCTGACCCTAACCCTAAAACCGAAATAAAGTAACCAAAAAACGGAAAAGAAACTAACAAAAACCAACCAAAAACCAGAAAAAAATAAAATAATCCACCCAAAACCGCGCAAATTTCGCCCACCATGCCTACCACTCATGCACGCGCGAGTGGTAGATCACCTTGAGCTGGCAATTTCAATAGTAGAACTCAAGTTAAAAAAGTGTGGGCACCCCTGCCCTAGTGTATATATATATATATACGTGTGTGTGTGTGTGTGTGTGTGTGTGTGTGTGTGTGTGTGTGTGTGTGTGTGTGTGTGTGTGTGTGTGTATATATATATATATATATATATACTGTATATATCATCTCTCAGACGGTATCAGCCAGGCTTTCGTCGTTGCCCGAGTTTATTCAACTGAGGGCAGGCATATACGCACAAGCCGCAGATGAGCTAAAGCCGAAGGCAATGGTGAATGCCGGGTTATCATTTTGTTTAGCTAGCCCATATCCAAGTCTTATTTATTCACAAAGACGATGAGAAAATAGCATTCAACACTTGAATTGAATACAAATTGCACAGTGTTAACAGCTCTCAAAGTACTCTTTTCGCACATAAACGAAACTGAACTGAACTTCTTGTTGATTTTACGGTTTGCAGATTCACATGGATCCAGTCCGGGTCTTCTTCCTAATAATCAATATTGCGTTGAAACATTGCTTGATTGTTATAAATTGGCAGAATCTGCTTAGTTTGCATTAGTTTATGTCCTGAAAGAGTGACTTTGAGAGCTGTTTCACCATTTAAGTCAATGGGAGGCAATTGTTTTTAATCAATTTTGAATCAATGAAGCAACGGAGCAAGATATCTTGCCAACATCCTTGAGTTACATCACGGCAAGGTAGCTACACCTCCAAAACCTCTACCAACGTGTCACTGTGCTTTAAGCACTTGTAGTGTCAGTCACAGTGGCACTTTAGAGAAGATACTGCTTTAGCTTGCCGTGGGTGTTTGGTCAGCTGCTGTATAAACCCTCGGCTAGGGAAGATACAGCAGCTGACTAGTCAGCACCCACCCAATCCTTTTAAGACTCCCCTCACCCATGGCAAATACTGTAGCAGCTGGGCATATATACGTGTGTGTGTGTGTGTGTGTGTGTGTGTGTGTGTGTGTGTGTGTGTGTGTGTGTGTGTGTGTGTGTGTGTGTGTGTGTAATATTTTTTACTGAAATGTTGACCAGAATCCACAATATACTGGTTGAACAGCAATAAATGTAAAAATGTTTTAGATGTTAAAAGGGATTGCGGCAACTCTGCCTACCTTTTCTCAAAAGTGCTCCAAACACTTCACACAGCAAGCATTAAGTGAGGAGACAGATCACACAGTTAGGATGCGCTAGGGGGAAACACACAAATGCACACACACATACACACATACCTACAGAAGCACATATTTTTCGCAAGACTAGATCTTACAGCATAATATTGCAGTCTGGATCCAGGGGAAGAACGATCTCTCCTGAAACCATGTGTATAATTGACAATAGATGGCAAAATCAGCACTCCCAACAATCACTGCTAGCACAGCAGTGACACTGACACTTGATTGAGAGCATTTGAACAGATTATAATTATAAAAATAAACTCATAACCAAATGGTACATGCAGCCAGACTACACACCTCGTTATGGAGTCCCACAGGCCTTTGCTTTCAGTAGTAGCTTCACTTAAAAGATCTTCATTGATTTTGTCAGCCTTTTTCTGCACCTACGGTTGGAAAGAAACAGATTTTATAACAGATTTCATAGTGGGCAAACAAACTCTGATTGAAAACCCCCTTGCCTGTAATGTTAAGGCTGAAGGTTTAGTCATATTTCTCTTAGCACCTACCGTAAGAGAGTGTGCATGTGTGCGCACACACACACACACACACACAAACACACACACACAGCTGAAAAATACAGTATATTTTTATTACCTTTTTGATTTTGTTTGTTCAAAAACACCTTTTATGTTGTTTTAGGTTTAGGGTTTACTGAACTCAGGTGAGTCAAGTTCAAGTGTAACTTTACAGATCACTGAGATAGGCTGTGAAGATACTGTAACTTAAGCTAGCCTTGTAAGAATGTATTGTGCGCTTGTAATTAAATAATATAATAGATTAGAGTTTGTAGCGTTGCTATGGTTAAAACAGCTGTAGGTCAATGACTTTAGTAAATTAAGCGGGTGTTTTTAACACATTGAGTGCCAAAAACGGTCCGGACCGTTTTTCATAATCCAAACGAGGAGTGCCAAAAACGGTCCGGACCGTTTTTGAGAAAAAATATATTTTTATTTATTTATTTTTACATTTTTTTTTTCCTTCACAGCACCAGGAGATATCATTTTTCAAAGATTTAGACTCCAATCCACTTCCTGGTTAACTTATGACTTCAAAAGCCTGTATCTCGGCTCCTGTGTACATTTCTTTTTTATTATGTATGTTTTACTATTTTCGACTATTTTCAACTGGCTGCAACTATGGAACGGATTACCTAATGTTTTTTTTTTAATCCCCGATTGTACGAGACCCCTGTGTGTGTAATGAGGGGATCACCGTGAGGACGGTGATCACTGAAAATATTTTGTGACTACTTGAAAAAAGGTTCAAAAATGGTTAAAAATCCAGGCACTGCGAGTACCCCGTTTTAAAAAAACCCTGGCACTCTGTGGGAAAACGTGATTAGTATAAAGTCTAATAAAATTGTGCAATGCTGCAGGGAGTGGGAGAGTGAACAACGTCATCCATCATTGCAGTCTATGCTTCTTCGTTCATGATTGATTGAGGTAAAATCCATGTAAAATCTGGTATTATTCTCCCTATTAAACAATTTCTAACACAATAATCAAGCAAAGTATGCAATGTTCTGTTCTGATTATGTAACATGTAACGTAGGTTGGCTATTTTGTTATTATTATGATCACGTCTTTAACATTGCAGCTTTTGAGTTGGACTTCGCATCATACATTTTGACACAACTTCCATCGTCTACTCTGTATCTGGATATTTTCGCTATGCATGAAAGCTCACTGAATTTAAGTGATTTTTCTAAATTTTGATAATTGCTTTCTTGTTTAACAACTTTGTTAAATGATATGAATGAACAGTCACTGCAAATTTCACTGGGCATAGAAAATGCTGTGATCCTCTTTGATATGGATTGGCTGCCATTATAGTAGTATTTGGCCTTATTTTTAGCTGCTGAGGCCTTTTCACACCAAGTCGGTCCGAAATACTCGGCACACTAAAATTTTTCACGCTAACTGTCAACAAAGATGACCGGCAAACACAATGGTTTAGATTGGTCATAGTATTGTACAGATGAGGTTAATAGTCTAAGTGCCTAAATACACATCTCTCCTTCAACATACATACTTCAACATGAAGCTGATCTAATTAAAAACATTATAGTGGAAAATCATACTTTGTCATGACTTATACTACAAAAATCTACAGAACTTAAGTATGTCCTGTACATCCCTCACCCATGTGTTCTGAATTGCATACTTGTATACTAATATGGCCTAAAAGAACGTTTTCTGCAGTATGTTAACATGAATATTTCTAGTATGCCAAAGCTACAGCATGTTTCCCTAAAAGGCAATGCATTAATTTCTCACATTGTCAAAACAATGGACCCCTTTCACAGATGTGTTATGGCAGGATAAAGACAGATGCAGCTAATAACATTAATAGTCTGTTTGATTAAGGTGTGGAAGAACGCAAGTATTGATAATATATTTTTCAATACAGTTGTCATTCAACAAGTAGGGTCGGAGAGGCTTATTGTCGGTATCAGCCAACACTCTCAACATATGTAAACTACCATTTTCAGGCAACACTAACATACAGCATACTGTTGTACTATTTATGCAATTTAATGTCTGATTTGTACATTTGAACTGTTGTTATTGTAATGCACTTTGTAACTTGTTTTTGAAAGGCGCTATATAAATAAAGTTATTATTATTATTATTACTGTTGATATGTTGTTTTTAATTCAAATAATAATTAAAGACTTAGACTTAGAATTATTTATGTTCTATTTTGTCCCAATTTAAAACATTACAAAAGCTCTCTGAGGCCCTGAGATGAAACATTGTTGAGTGTGGCTGAAGAGGGTTTAAAGCCATCTTCAAGACGTGATAAATTAACAATTCCACTGGGGGTAAAATAATCTGTAGTCTAAAACAATTTCAGACTACTGAAATCTCTCCAGGGTAGGCCAACAAGCCAACTAATTTTTTTTTAGAGAAGACTAGTAACCCCTGGGTAACATCAAGGGAACTTTGGCCTCAGTCAACGTGCATGAATCAACCACCAGAAAGAGACTGCACAAATGTAATCTACATAAAGCTATAAAGTTTACTGTACATACTTGTTTACTGCACATATTCTTATTTTCAATTTCTACTCGTTTATATGATGTTTTTGCATAGTAGTGCATATTTGTCTGTCATTAAATGTTTCGATGAATTGAGTACAAAGGACCCCAATGGAAACAAGCCATAGTGCTTTCTTGGGTTTAAAATCCTCTTAACAGACCCTGTATTGATCTGTACTTCCCTGTGATTGTCTTTGCAAACTGTTAATAAAGTATTCAATCAATCAAAAGCTATAAATAAAGAAAAGCTATAAATGCACGGCTGAAGTTTGCCAGATGACACTTCAGTGAAGAACAGCAGCACTGGAACAATGTGCCAGTCCCGGCGCCAGGATGAAATGACTAAGGGTGCAGTTGAAAATTGTGAGGGTGCACACCAGTGGGTGGGTGCACACCAGTGGCATGACACATGCATCGCGAAGCGCGCGTGCATGTGTCCCGACCCGTGCGCGCGCAAAAATTTGCGTTTATTGGGTGGATTTTGGCCGTTGTTACTTTATTTCGGTTTTAGGGTTAGGGTTAGAGTTAGGTTAGGCTTATGTTATTTAATTCATATTTTTGCCTGATTTTACCGATTTTTTATCAAAAAATATATTATAAAAAAATTTAAAAATCTTTTTTTTTGTTTTTAAACATAAACTGAGGGGGCACAATTTGAAACTGAGGGTACCAGGCCCCCTCAGGCATCCCTGTGGCGCCGGGCCTGCAATGTGCTCTGGACAGATGAATCCAAGGTTGAGTTATTTGCGCACAATGCCAGGCGTCATGTTTGGCAAAAACCTAAAACTGCCTTTGAACAAAAGGCTCTACCTGTACCAACTGTAAAGCATGGTATTGGCAACATTATGGTTTGAGGCCACTTTGCTGCCTCAGGAACTGGCCACATTGCCATCAAGGATTCATCCATGAATGACTTCCCCACTCCTCCTCAGGGAATACTTGAAAATGTGCTGCCATCCGTCAACAGGGTGAAGCTAAATCATAAGTTGACCTTTCAACATGACAATATAACCCAAAATATACAAACAAATTCACAAAAGAATGGATGAAAAAGAATAAATCATTGCAAAGAACAATTTCCCACTGTCATTTGTTGCCACTGTCTGTCGATCATCTTTAGGCAGTCAATAGTGTCTAAAAGAGGATTAGGTTTTTTTTAAAATACAAAGTGTACTTTCACAGCATCATAGTGCTCATAGCAAACGGTAAAAATTAATGACAAGGTGCAGAGCATGTGGGTAGGCCCACAATTGCTACCCGAGTCCTGACAAGATAAATTATTCTTAAAAAATCTGCAAGGCCAATTAAACTGTCTGGAAGCCTAGACAACGAGCGTTGGTACAGTATTGACCCATTTAGTCCTAACCTAAGGTTTCAGAAAATCTTCAATTTTTTATTCAAAAAATAATATCTTGCTATATACATAGCAACATCTAAAATGCTTTCCCTGTTTTAAAAGGTACAACAACGTATAGGCTTTTCCGGTCTTCTTGGTTTAAAAAATAATAGTGAAATCCCAGGGCTTGGACACTATCTGGTGACACTATCTGGTATAAAGTGAGAAAAATACTCACTCTGACTTTGATGATCTTGCTGTGAAAACTGTTAAGCACAACTATGACATCACCAGTATCAGCAGGCGAGTCTGTGCCGTCATGCCTGTGAGAGTGGAGGATGAGAGAGAAATTAATTCATTTCACTGAAGGGGAACAACCATGACAGCAGAATCTGGGTGTTCAATGCTGACCTACAGTACAGTGTGAGACTGACTTATCTAAAGAGCACCACTAAGACAGTTGCCTAGAACTAAAAATGTGTCTATTCAATTCAACCCAGAAACTAGATTAATTAGGTACTTTGTGACTACTTTGACTATGCAGTAGGATTGAAATTTCAAAACTATAAAATAATACTGGAAATCAGTCATTATAGTTCTAGTAAGATGAGCTTGCAATAATTTAAAATATACCTTGTTCACAGATGTAAGAGTGAACTGGACACAAAGTTCTTATAGAACACATACATCATTGTTAGTGGTACTGCTTAGCACAGGGATCTACTTTCTTCACAAAATGAAGAAAGTCACAACTAAATCATATTTCTGCAGCTGTCAAAAGTCAAATTACTAACAGAAATATATGTAGCGACAGTAACACTAATGTTAAGTCATATGGTACACTACTTCCGACTTCCCACAGTTCCTTTTTGTCAAATAATTACATTTGTATTATAACATTAGCTATACTTTGCTCAACCATACTGATAAAATGTACGTTTGCAGTGACAATCAGTATGTTTCGTTCAAATGTTTCAATATGCTCATTAAAAAAACTAACCAAAAAACTGCTAGGGACACACAGTAGCCACAGAGCCACTACTGACAGACACTGGGAAGGATGCACTCAAACAGTGGATTCTGGGACAGCTGCCAGGGTCGCGCTTTGATCACATTCATTACCCTCCATCATCATTCAGCATCACCTTCGCATCGTTTTTATCCGTCACAACTTCCCGACCATGCTGTATTTGCTGGTACACTTAATGAGGGAGTCTGTACAGTATTGATTGCATCACATTGGCCCTGCACAGTAATTGTTTTAGGACTGATCTGCCCAAGTGGAGAATGTGGGTTGGCGGGGCAGGATGCCCAGGGTCTGATGGTAACAGTACTGAGCAAAACCTCAGCCAGAGATGAGCAATAGGCTGTCATGCTCAGCAAGCCATCATGACCTCGGTGCTTACTAAAGGCAGAAAATTAACCTTATCATCATGACAAATGCCCCCGCTCATTGGGCACAAAGTGCTTTTTCCCCCCAGTGCAGTCCTGCTTGGGTTTGTTCCCCCGCTTCCTCTGTCGCCTGCGCGCCACAGCCTTTGGGGCTGTGGTTAGAAAGCACCAGAGATCAATTTGTATCCCTGCTCCGAGGAGAGGAGAGCTGGCTTTCTCATTCATCGCTGTCAGGTACAGGCGCAGTGGCAGCCCCGGAGTACAAGAGGGAACACGAACTGGGAGGTGGAGAGAACAGACACTCCCACTCGGCTTGGCTCGGCCCCCTAAACAGAGCAGAATGCCACTAACCGCAAGAATAATGACACTGCCAAGGTGAAAAATGACATCACCTTTTAGCTTCACCTGGAGGATTGGGGAATAAATCTTATTTGTCTGATATGATTCCGGAGGAACCCAGGGCTGCATGTGCCCTAAATCTTATGTGAGAATCGTCGGAACGGGCAGTATTCGTGATGGGAGGGAGATCCACTAAATTGCCTTGTTGTTAAGAGTCCACACGGAGAAGCGGAAATATTGAATTTGTCTCATTATGCTCTTTGGATAGTGACAGAATGGAGCTTCTTAGTGCTTTCTGTCTATGATAATGTACAGTAAGTAATGTCACGATGAATTATCAGTCATTCAAATATATAAAAGTATCCTGATTCGATTTCAGATTCGATTAGTTCACTAAAGTGCGTTGTAATTGGATTGAATAGGCAACAAAAGGGAAAGAGCCCAAAGCCCGAGCCACTTGCAGTTTATAGGAAATGCATAAAGCCTCTGGGGGAAATGATGCTCCCATTTGTCTCAGGAAAATTTTAAAATGCCAATGTGTACAGTATATTCAACCTCTGACACCTATACCTGGCTAAGAGCTAAAACAGATATTGTGCTGCTGATTTCCCCTGGTTTGGAGTGGATGGCATGGCAGGTGACCGGCTGAATCATCCCAACACTCTGTCTTCACTGTAATAGCACCCTTCTCTCTCCTCCTCCCACCTCTATCTCTCTCTCCCTCCCTCCCTCTCTCCCTCCCTCGCCTGCCTACCAGCCTTTGCACAGCACAGCTCCCAGCACTCGTCAGAACAGAGAGCCGCTACAATGTCAGCAGACCTCCACGTTACCATAGTGATGGTTTTCATACCTCCGGCAAGAGAGAGGGAAAGCAAGGTAGCTGAAAACACCTCTGATACAGAGTTACAGACGGAGCTGCCCAATTAGCATGGTTATACAACCCGTCTCCGTTCATTTGACTAATTCTTCTTAGATAGGAAGAGTGCAGGAAACCTGGGGCTGAGCGAGGGGGAGACATGATGGGAGTTGCGTTCGATCCCTATGACAAGGATCAAATGGTCAATGCACTGTCTGAGTCACTAGGCACCCCTAAATCCGTTTTATGACATGGCTGGGTGATGACATGAGCGATCAACACGGGGACAGTAGCGATTGCAGAATAATCACAAATCATTAGCGGATGCTCGGGGGACACTTACGCTAGGATTTGATAGATGTCCTCTGACCTCCCTTTGCGTAACTTCAAGATCCAAGCACCGGGATTGGCTTTCAGCTGGAAATATCCCTGTTGGGGTTTCAAATGACATGATATTGAGTCCTTGAGAATGTCCTCTGAAAGTGTCAAAAATGGACCCTTGCTGGTCCACTCAGCGTTAAACTAGCACTCTGGATTCCTTCAGGGGTTAAACTATCACTCAGGGACTCCTTCAGGGGGGTCTAAATTGACCCTTACTAGTCTGTAACTCTGACAGTATACAAATGGAACCAAAGCATTTGGTTCCATTTGTATACTGTCAGAGTTAAGGGGAGACCTTGAAATGTAAAGGTTTGGAACCACTGGTCTAACATACGTCAGCAAGTCTTGTAAAATAGAGTCTCTTAGCACCTGTAAGGGTTATGAAGGTGGCTGCTTACCAGGTTGGCCATGACGATGGTGTCCTGCATGAGGGGGTCCCGGCTCATGCCCAAGGTGAACTGCAGGCCTCGGGGTGGCTGGCCAGTTGACAGGTCAAAGCAGTGTCCCTCCAGCAACAGGTGCTCCAGTTCATACTCTGCTGTCACCACCCCACTCACCTGGAGAGAAGACAACATTTACTTCAAAAAACAACAACAAAAAGAAAAAAAAGCAAATCTTTGAATATATATGTTTTTAAAGCGATTTTTTTTTACTTATATCTTTGCTTCTGGGGGTTCTACAAATGTCTTCTAAATTCTAACAGTTAAAAAAACAAATTTATGTTGCTATAGATCGGTGGTTCTCAAACTTCTTCATGTCAAAGACTGAAAATGATATGTATTTGTCCGCGGACCTTATTATTATTTTGTTCCAGGGACCCCCAGAAGCAAAGATATGAGTTAACAAGACCAGGAGACCTGGTTCTGCCAGACCCAGAATGAAGTCCTAGTATGTAACACACCTACAAACCACTTTATAACTGAAGTTCATGATGTCATGAATAGTTCGTGACGAAAGGGGACGTCACGAACTTTTTTTTGGCTGGGGCCGGAGGACAAATGGCCCCTGCCCATGTATGGACGAAACAGGTACAAAGCCTCATGTAAGCCCGACCCCTTGGGTCTGGCAAAAATGTATATGTATTCAAAGATTTGAACAAATCTTCACGATTTTCTTTTTTCAAAAATAGCAGATCTACAAGCTCATAGCGCGGCACTCGGTGCCGTGCTATGAGCTTGTAGATCTGCTATTTCTTAATAGCCAAAGAAATCAGAAAAAATGACACAGATGCGTTCCCGGATTGAATGGGTCGTTAACTGATTATCCATCAATACCTCCTGCATGTGGATGTTGTCTAAGTCATATGGGCTCTGCACAGCCTCCACCATCCAGCTCTCTGGAGTGATCATGTTCAGAGTGAAGAGGGGGGACTCCGGGAGTTCTGTGAATCGGGCCACTGGTCCCGCCGATACGGTGTCGTTGGCTAAGAAACTCACATCGTGCTCCATCACAAAGCGGTAGAAGCTACAAAGAGAGGAAGAAGATCATTATGTATATTTGAGGACGGTGGTAGGTGGGAGTATTGGTCCATTAACCCATTAAGACCTGAAGCCGATTCTACAAATGTCTTCTAAATCCCAACAGTATTCTGAAAAACGTATGTTTCTATGTCAGTGTTGCTCAATCTTTTTCATGTCAAGGACCCCCAAAATGATATGTATTTGGCAGAGGACCCCCATCTCAAATATATATTTTGCTCCAGGGATCCCCAAAAGCAAAGATTTGAGTTAAAAATGTTCGCTTTAAAAGAATATATATTCAAAGATTTGCACACATGTTCACAATTTTTCATAAATAGCAGATCTACAAGCTCATAGCGCGGCACTCGGTGCCACGCTATGAGCTTGTATATTTGCTATTTTTAAATCGCCAGAAGTGTAAAATAATGCTTTTTTAGCTCAAATCAAAAAAATTACACAGACGCATTCCGGGTCTTAATGGGTTAAACAGGAAATGAAAACAATGGAAATTCTAAGGGCACGAACTGAAGCGGTGTCGTGGAATACATGTCGCAGTGCCTTGAGAATAGATAACCCGCGAACACTGCATGGGAGAGCTCTCGGAACTTTGAGCCACCCCACCGTGACAGGAATCCAACTAAAGCACTCGCCTCATCGGCGCGTGCTAAAATGATGACATGTTGTGCAATAGTCTCCTTCTCTAGGACAGCAGACGAGTTCTGTTGTGACAGCTGGGTATATGCAATGTCTTCAAAGTGAGGAATCTAATGCCGTTATTGCTGGTGTTTCTGCTGAGCCAATAACAGAAATATCCGCAGTAGTCTCCGCTCCAGATATGTCCCCCCTCCCAACATTATTATTAGTCAGCACTGTCTTGGAGGTTAGCGTAGGGCTAATCCTTATGCTAATTGCTTTTGTCCTCTGACACTGGGAAGTCATAATGAGTTGGGGATAATGCTCCAGAAGATCAATATTAACCCACAACTTTTTCTTTGCGCTTATATCCCATCCCCACAGGTACATCGTCACATTTTCACATAGGACACATTTTTCAAACTGTGTTTTCAGCCACAGCACCCCCTGGCTTTGTGCGGAGCAGTTAGAGAGGGGCTGTTGACTCAAGGGTGAGAAGGGAGAAGCTACCGCAGCTTATCAAGCTGGAGAGAGAGAGAGGGGGGTTGGACGATTAAATTACTGAGGCATAAACGCTGTCACCAGAGGAAACACTCTTTATTGGATTGGTCCCAATTTGAGGGGTGACCAACTCTCTCCAGGAGGAAAGAAAAAGAGAGAAGAGGAGTAAATCAAGTGCTCTCTCTCACGTCCCCTCTCTGCTCTCCCCAATTTACAATATGCTAGAATATACCAATGAACGTGCGGATTCATATTTGATTCCATTTTTACACAGAATTATATTAACACTCATTGTTTTACTGTGTAGGATCTGTGTAAGTCCACCATTGACAATGGCATCTCCAGGTGTGAGGAATAGAACTCTGCCAAGTGTCTGGCTGTACAGGCCAGAGAGCAAGGAGGAGATGTACTGTATTGTGTTGGTTGTACAACACTTCAGCAGTTTGAATTAGAAAGACTTCCAACTTATCCCCTCATTATTTTCTTAAGGAGGAGACGCAAACCGGTTAACGTTTAGTTTAAAGTATACTTGGAGTCGAAACACGCTGAGTCAGAACTGCTGCAACGGCAGCCTTCTGTTGTTCACATTGGTAGTTACTTCTGTAGTATAATACGGTTTATACGGTAGGAAATATATTTCTACATTGAGTTTACCTTTGTTAACAGCCATTTGGTGTTAAAATTGTTCATTTGATTTCATCTATATTTAGTTCAATAAAATGTTTAAAAAGTAACAATGGGAACTGTTCCTGAAATGAGGGAGTCTAGAACTGAAAATTCATAAGTGCACATTTAAGTGGGCCATCGAGAACTATCACAGACTATGGCCAGGAAATTGCTTAATTTACAACTAGGACCATTATGTAACTACAGTCATTTACATTATTGGTGGCAAACTGCAGACTGCAACCCAAAACTCATTCTGAATCCAATATGTGAATTATCAGCTGCAGGTACATTAGCCTTTAATTCTTAATTAAATATGACCATACAATTCGAGAAGGTAGGGTGTGGAGTTTGTGTGTGGCTGCTGTGGCATGGGGCCATTATAGGCTTCTCCTATGTTCTAGCAGACCACTTGTCCAATTGCCTCAAAATTTTGCAAATAAATCGATCATGGGTCTGGCAATCAAAACATTGCCTTTTCTGTGTACATCCCAGAAAACACTGCATGCATCTACAGCACATGTGCCACGCAAAGATTCTTGCTATTCCTCTAAGCAACCAAACTGGTTGGACTAGCCACATCACTTTCAGCATGGCTCTGTGGTGCAGCTTCTACGCCGCAGACACGCAGCAATCTTGAGTTTTGGTATAGAGCTAATTTTTTCCACGTGCCGCTCTCGGAAAGCAGCCAAATAAGACGGTGAAACATTGTACATTTTGGTCATAATGACATCAGCATTATTTATAGAAGTGATTCCTTTTCACTATTGTTTCAACACCTGTATCGAAATAATAGCACTAGCAGTGTGCAGGCTGAACGTTCATTCTGCTTGAAGTAACTGAAAATATTGATCAGGACAAAGTTCGGCCCACTAATAGATTCATAGAATATTTAGGCTAGACATGCCAGTTTGATATATCAAATAAATGCGCCACATTTTGGCTACTGTTGCTGTTTTTACCTGTAGTCCTCGCCTATATCAGCAATATTTTCCTATTGCACATTTTTACTGTTATATCACTATGCTTTCAATTTTACCTTTACTATAATGGTTGGGTAGTGGGTACAGGATATGATTTAATTTCATTGCTATCAAAGTCAAACTCAATGTGGAAATAATTATCATTCCTGCATAGTCCGAGTATTCAGTGAAGCAGCGGGAACGCTGCCTGTGTGGACAGCAGATGCATGAGAGATGACGATGCCACGCTTAGGTGATGCTTCCAGGGCGTTTCCCAGCAGAAGG
The DNA here is from genome assembly GCF_963280865.1 of Gymnoscopelus braueri. Lineage (NCBI taxonomy): Eukaryota > Metazoa > Chordata > Actinopteri > Myctophiformes > Myctophidae > Gymnoscopelus > Gymnoscopelus braueri. Next base: position 32,204,400 of record NC_137618.1, read on the forward strand.
ATGAACTGCTGTTCATGCATTCAGGGACACTTAACCAAAACAACAGGTAACAGCAGGAAATTCTACCCACTGAGGGACATAGATAATTATACATTTTGTTGAAGGATGAAAAATTCAAAACACAAATCACATAATGAGCAAAATTCACACCATGATCGTACTGATCGTTCATCACCAATTTCAGACTTTGGGTTGTTTTGCTTTTTACTGGTCTTGAAAGGTTTGAAATACAACAGCACACACGCTGTAAGCAATTTACCCCCAATATGAAAGGGGAGGCCCAAAGCAATAAGATGGTGTTATTAAACCATTAAGACCGGGGACGCATCTGTGTCATTTTTAGATTTCTTTGGCTATTCAAAAATAGCAGACATACAAGCTCACAAACTTGTAAAAAAAAGAAATCCAAAAAAAATGTGAAAATGTGTGCAAATCTTTGAATATATACTTTCTAAAGCGAACATTTGCAACTCAAATGTTTGCTTCTGGGGGTCCCTGGAACAAAATATTTGACATATATGTTCGCTTTAAAAATATATATTTTCAAAGATTTGCACACATTTTCACAATTTTTCAAAAGTAGCAGATCTACAAGCTCATAGCGCGGCACTCGGTGCCACGCTATGAGGTTGTATATCTGCTATTTTTGAATAGCCAAATAAATCTTAAAATGACACAGATGCGTTCCCGGCCTTAATGGATTAAGCAGATCGCATCTGTGTGGTACAATCTAACAGACGGAAGCCGAGAGGGAGAGGGAGGGGGCGAGGGGATGCTGCATCTGGTGTGGTCGGAGGAGACATGCACAACCCATACAGCAAGTTTAATTACAACAGGAGCTGCAGCCTTACCTCTTGAGGGGCATCTCGGACAGCTTGGCCCGGCAATTCATAAACACCTGCAGTTTTAGATTGACCACTTGACTGAGCACCTGCAGGAGGCACAGAGGTAGAGACCCAGTTAGTGCTCAGAACAAAATAAACTCAGTTCAGTGGGCAGAGAGGTACAAGTACAAGGCGCGTTATTATTGAGGATGTCTCTGAACTGCCGGTATTTCACTCTATATTCTTTGGACAGGCGAGTGTGCAGAAACAGCAAGCTGAGAGCGAATATGGGGGAAATGTACAACACATGGCTCCGGCTGGAATCGAACCAGACAGTGGCAATTCTATAGGGGGGCAAGGGACGTTTTTTTTTTGGGGGGGGGGGGGTTTACAATATTTTTTTTAACTATATATATTTTTTGCCAATATATAGCAAGTATATGCAGAATATATGCTGCATACATGCCCTATTCAGGTTCATATATGTGCATATATGTGGATATGTAGGAAATATATGTCTCATATATCGCTTATATATGTCCACATATATGCCACATATATTGATAGGTGGCATATTTTTTATAGGTAGGCATATATGTCCACATATATGCCACATATATTGATAGGTGGCATATATTATAGGTGGCATATATGTCTCATGTACATGAGACATATATGCAGATGGCCAATATAAAATATGTCACATAAATGATAAATATATATGTTTCATATATAAAAACATATATGTTAATATATTTCCTTTGCCCCCCCTGCTGGCGGAGGCAAAAATCGCCTATGGAACCAGAGACGTTACAACTACATGGTTGGCACACTATTCATTTACCAACCTGTGCACCCTGACAATACACGTGAAGTGTGAACTGCTTGTGATGCTAATTCAATAAAGTATGTTATGCAGCATAAACTCTGCTGCATAATACCAGTGGAAAATTCACACTGCCGAGGGAGTGGCTGCTAGAGCTGGCTGGCTCGCTGGCTGACCCTGGTGGGGAGGGGAGTCAACTTATTGTATTCACAGCAGTCACATAACAGTTGCATCAACACAGCTAGCCTCCAGCGAGCCCTGGGAAATGTTTAGAGCACCAATGGGTTTGTGTCAGTGAATCATCATCTTCCAGGGGCAGAAAAACTGTTCTAAACTAGAATAATGTGCTCCTCGGACCACAGGTCTCCGCCAGGCCAGGTAGGTTATTGTGGGCCAGCAATGTAAAACGAGCATGTCATGCAAACTTTGAAAGCCAATCGTAGTCGGAAAAGAATCCGAATAATGTGACAGATCTTGATCACATGACTACAGAGAGATATATGGTGGACCAAAACTGTGTTTTGCAAAGAACACGCAGAATGGCGTTAATATTGTCACGTAGAAATGGCCGTGGCCTATTTGGGGAGTTGCGTAATGATCCAAAGGAATCCAGGGGAAAAATAAGAAGATTAGATTCGCGAAAACATAGTCTTGGCCATGCCTTCGGCCATGCGGGGACAATAACTCATGGTCAAATAATAAACACATATAACACACCTCATTGTAGCCTGCAAAGTCTAGGCAACACCGTCTTCATACAGTAAAGTGAAGGACTTTTTTTTTTTTTTACACTTGTCCATAAAAGATGGCATGCTGAGAATGCTGCCTGTCAGAATATACAAAGTATATAAAAGAATGAACAAGACACAAAAGGTCAAAACACATATACAATATGTGGACGATGGAGGGAAAAAATGGAAAAAACCTTTAGCTGAACTTTTGGCCTTTCAGAGGTTCTTTTGAGTCTATCTCTCTCTCTTTCACTTCTGTGATTTCTTTTTTTTTTCATGTCCTTGTCCTTGCAAGAAAGAGGAAAGAGGAATCAAATGCGGAGTGCAGAAGAAAAGGAGACATCTTACAATCAGCAGAGACGACATCTTCTGTGCGTCCCTGGTGAGGGGGTCGACGGCGGCCACCACGTCGTAGGAGACCTGGTTCTCCAGGGGGGACAGATGGAGCACGCTGTGGAGGAGGGAGAGAGCACGCCCCGTACCTTAGTCAGCACATTTACTCAACACAATTAAAAAAAGGAAGATTGCACTCTGCAAAAAAATTATGATCTGGCAACACTGCAGACAGGAATGAGAGCTGTCTTGACAGAAACCTTGTATTTCCAATATTTCATCTTTTTATGTTATTTTCATAAATGAATGCCCTAAATTATACTTTACTGTATGACAGTGAATACGAATAGCCCCATCTACTGTACCAGCTCACAATGCGACATGGGAGCTTGTAGATTTAAAAAACAAATTGCAGATAAAGATGTGCCCAAAATAAGTACACCAGGTTTAAAGTATTTATGTCTGTTTGTGGGTTCTATAAATGTTGAACCAATGAAAAGTATTAACAAGAGCTAATGACTAAATAATGACTACACTGCATCCACTGGAACCCAGGGTCCTGGATGCAGTGTAGTTATTATTTATTTTGAAAATAAAAGGTTTCCACCCAACAGCGACGATAAGCAAACTAGCGAAAGCGCCATTCCTCACCTGTGGCTGTCGTGGACAAAGTGAATGTCCCTTCTGGACTCTCCTTTAGGGGCTGCAGTGAGGAGGGCATCAACCTTCATGACCAAATCACTGGCTCTGGGGGACAGAAGGGTGCAACATGGCCAGTCAATCACATGTTAATGATACTTGTTAGTCGGACCGTCAGCAAGAGTACCACACAATGTGATCTCAAGCCGTTTTCAGTAGGTGGCAACATACGTCAGTCAGACGGCTGCCGTGTAGCAGTGGTTTTCTAACTTTTTGTGCCTAAGGCACACCAATGGGTATGTCAAAATATCAAGTTACACCTGTATTCATCGAAAACAGGTGATCTACTAAAATCAATGAAAATCTATATAATCTATGAATCTATGAAAATGTGTGCAAAAAATAAAATAAATACTTTTTCTTTTTTACATTTCTGAAAATTGGGACACCAGCTTCATAGTGGCTAAAATATTTTTTGTTATGGTATATAAATCGCCTCTCTATTGAGAAATTAGTGTGCATAATATCCTATCCCATTATATATTAAGGAAACCTCTGTCAGTCAGTGGGTTGAGCAATTGATCTGAACTTGCACACGGGCATTGACCAGTAGCATATTATGCAGACAGCCATAAAGCCCATTTTTCACTTACCCAAAATGTAAGCTTTTTATTGGCGTTTTAGTGTAAACACCGGAGATTCTGAGTTTGGGCTATGGGATTTGTTGTCGTGGTTACAGCCCCACAGGCTATGGGGAAAAAATCCGATCGCGATAATCTAGCCTCGCGTGGCCAGACAATATCACACGACACACTGCGTGGATATTAGTCTGGTCCCTATCAACGATAGATTTTTTTCCAAGGGGCGGTTACAAAAAGATCCAAACGGACTCTATTGGTTAGACCTAAACCAATCAGAGCAGTGCTTCCTTGTTCACGAACTAATCAGAGCAGTGCTTCCTTGTACGTCATTGCTCCAAATAAGGTGATAAGCCCGCCCACATTTGGATACTGGGCCCTGGTTGGCTCCACACCACTGCGGAGGGAGAGTAATGGAATCTCTATGGAGGGGGGCCAGACCTAATCTGCCGAGGGCTAAAGTGCGATGCGATTTTGCAAAGGCAGATTCGGCTGGAACCAGGCTAGCGATAATCCGTTCCATAATTGCAGCCAGTTGAAAATAGCATGTTTCGCCAAAAATACATAGTAAAAAAAAAAAGTACACAGGAGCCGAGATACAGGATTTTAACCAGGAAGTGAATGGAGCAGTAAATCTTCGGATCACGTCATCTTGGGTTTTGGACGTTCCCCCCCCCCCCCCAAAAAACCCTGATATAATTGGCAGATAACGGGTTGGATTTGCATTCACGGATATAACTGTGAATGGCAGGTAATGTGTTAAATATATAATTCATCACTTTTTATATAGTTGTATATATTACAATAGTAATGCGTTCTTGTCACAAAATCCCTTGAACACCAGTTTGAGAACCACTACTCTAGAGAAATCACCACTTCCACCATGAAAGGGGACTCAGTTTGAATACAAAACTTACCGTATATTGAAGAGTTCAGAGAGACAAGGCCAGGAAAGTGAGACAGAGAGATATAAGGTACAGACAAACTGACAGAGACTCGACAGGCTGTGGTCTGAAATAGGTAATAACCTCTAGTTTGAGGGCGAGTTCCATGCAGGCGCTAACACAATCTACCGCCAGCACTGAGATTCCCATGTATTTTGAGCAGAAAGTAAACCATCACTGTGGATGTGGCGTTCCTGATGTGGGTATATCGGCAATATTCTGCTGATAATGTATACGTGTGACTAATGTAGGCATATCTAACTGGCCTCCCCCCAAAAAAAGACTGGGTTGAACACAGCCCAAAATAAATGGCAATATAAAATGCAATAAAAGCCAGTGTTCTTGAGGTGGGTTGTCCCTTTTCATTAGCCCCTCCTAGAACTGCTGCTGTGTGTCAAAGTTGCGAACTCCGCAACTGTGCTTGTGATGAACATTAATGCCTAATTTATACTAAGGTTAACAACAGGTATAAATCATCCTGAACACTTTAGTTGTGAACTCTAGTTTGAACCACCTTCAAAATAGAGGCCAGTAACTATCACATAATGGTGTGATGATTACAGCCACAAACGAGGAAGCAAGACACAGACAGACAGCCCAGTTGAAAAATCAATGAGACAAGAGGAAATAAAACATACTGTTTTGCCTTCATCCCCATCTGTTTGACTTTGGCTTTGACTTTCTCTGCTGAGGTGCTCAGTGTAATCTTCTCTAACAAATGGAAATCCTCCACAGTGAATTCCTCCTGCTCTTCAAACGGCCCCAGGATCTAACATGGAGGAGATAACACAGATGGAACAAGAAGGTTCAGAATCTCACATCGACATGTATTATTTACCATTTATGTCAGGGAGGTTTTGAGCCTAATGCCTGATTTACACTTCGTTACGCACGTGTCGCGCACGTGCACCAAAAATAGCAAATCTTCAAGCTCTATAGATTGTCTATTTTCAGCAGTGGTGGAAAAAAGTCCTCAAATGTTTTACTTAAGTAAAAGTATCAATACTGCAATGTAGAAGTACTCTGTTACAAGAAAAAGTCTGGAATTCAAAGTTTGCTTGAGTAAAAGTACAACAGTATTGGTATCAAAATGTACTTAAAGTACCAAAAGTAAAAGTACTAAAATGTTTGAAAATAGCAGATCTACAAGCTCACAACGCGTCGCGATGCGACGCGTTGTGAGCTTGTAGATCGGCTATTTTCAAAAAGCCTATGTATAAAATAAGGCTAAAGTGGTTAATATATGTTTTATAATATAATAATTGATAATTGCAAACTAATTAGTAACTAAAGTTTTCAAATAATTGTAGTGGAGTAAAAGTACAATATTTGCCTCTGAGATGTAGTGGAGTAGAAGTAAAAGTACAGAAATTTGGAAATACTCCAGTAAAGTAGAAATACCTCAAAATGGTACTTAAGTACAGTACTTGAGTACATGTACTTAGTTACTTTACACCACTGAGTATAAATCACTATTAATTTGAAGGACATTGTTTTCTCTTTTGTCAAGAGTGTTTGTGGATTCAGTCTCTCCACCTCTACTCTTCCTCTTCTTTTGGGAGGAGAGCGTCCTCGGCTGACTCTGTCACTGCTGCAGCGGAATGTAAAATGATATTAATTGTTACTGCCATCTCAGGGGTTGGCCTCTTCATCTGTCGTTGTCAGCACTGCTGCTGCTGAGACATCAGTCATCAGCTCTACACAGTGATAACACGGACACCATGTACACTTGCTGAATACACCATGCATGCAGCACATGCATGGACACATGCATTTACGTGCGCATACTCTACTCACACACTCGGGCACTGCACACACTTAGTTGCGCCGCCTTCTCGCACACATGCACGCACAAATTGAATGCGATTTACGCCACTCGTGACCTTTGGGAAACAGTTGGCATGCTGACAGGAGCACACTCAAAACACAGAAAGGAAAGCACTCCTAAACGCAGCAGCTTAGAATAATCTATAAAGCACCTCCGCACTGTGAAATCATGAGAATGACAATTAACCAGTGCTTTATCTCCCTCAAAACGTGCCACATGTAAAAAGAGAGTATATCTGCACACCGTTCTCAACTCTTCTTACGGTTTTCACTTTTCAAAAGATTTTCAGAAATTCTCAAAAATAAATTCAAAATAAATGCAGAAATATTTGACATTTTTCAAAAACAGTGTTAATTGGTTAATTCATAATGTATTCTTTGTTAAGTTTGTGTCCAGGGGAGACACCAAATTTCTCTTTTGGGACTCGAGTTGAAAAAGATTGGGAACCCCTGCTGTAATGATATTGGGAGGGACCTGATCTGTATCCGCCCACCTCTTTGTTCTCATTCATGTACCTGACAAAGACCACAATGGTTGAAATATTGTTCACTTAAATTTCACTTTGGGGGGCATTGAAAACAGTGTGCGAATATCCTATCTTCTTTTCTTGTTTAAATTGCCCCTGTTTAAATACCCCGTTTAATTACATTGGATGTGTGTGTACTCTCGGACATGGTTGGTTGGTTGTTACCTGCAAGCCGCTGAGCCTGTCCTTTTTTGAACTGTTGTAGAACAGGAGGAGGAGGGCTCTACTCACCCTGCCGTTGCTGACCACTGCCCTCTGTCCAGGACCCAGCTTCAGGATGTCTCTACAGAACAGCTGCTGACTGCTGATAAAATCCACCTCCATCGTGTTGAACTTCTTTTCAAAGGCATCTTGATCCATGCCCTGTATATGGGTTGAACAGCAACGGTTTGTTTAGGAGTGGTATTGCCCACTGGCGTCAGAAGACAATATGAAAAATGATATGACAGGCTACCTCAAGGACACCGCTCCCATTCCTGCCTATCCAAAACACAATCTGAGTGACGTATTGACATGAAGTATGATGTATGCGGGAGCGAGAAATCCCTCAGTCATTTGCAGGATCATTAAAGCCCTGCGTCAGAGCAATCATTATGGTTCTCAAACATAAATATTTCAGCCAGAGCATCGAGCTGTCAGAAATGCACATACATGAAAATTAAAGATCAATTTGTAATTAATCTAACAAACTTTTAATTAAACCTTGGCCATTTTGTCTATAACAAATCAGGCGTGGGAGTGCAGAAGGTTTGTGGAGGTTATTAGTTTCTCCAGCATTTCTCTCCTCAGGAGAACAGGTGAAATACCAATAATGTCAGCAGCACAACTCTGTCAGCAAGTCTGTCTGGCAGCCAATAATAAACTCACGTCCCCGACTCAGGGTCCCAACTCACACAGCCACCGCCTACCTATCTTTCCACCGCTATTGGAAGCCAAATCTCTCCCATAGTTAAAGTAGAGGGGTAATTGAAGGCTGCTTTGCTGTGGTCAGACCACAGGCATGGGGCTATGTGACAGAGTCCTTATCCATATTGTAGCTGGTGGCACATTGGCTATTATTTGTCACTAATGAGGGCAGACATGGGGCTTTCTGTTCAGCTGATCAAACCGTGGGAAGATGTTTGATACGTGCACCGCTGTGTGGGCTGGTGCCATGCGCTGGCACTCCGAGACAGAGTACGTACAGATGAAAGCACCTGTGGCTGTAGAACTGCCATGAGCAGGACAGTGATGGTCAGGCTCGGTCAGGCACAACTGAATCACACAGCCATGAACAGCAAGCAGCAGCTTGGCTAGTCATCTCTGGGGACCAGGTATCCACCAACACTTTTTTTAAATTTAAAGATTCTGCACGATGTGCCTGCCTTGTGCTGGCCCCCTGACAGATCAAGTGGAACTGACAGTGAGTAGGCTGGCATCCACAAGCTAAGGAGCATCAGGTGTGCGGCTAGGCGACATTCAAGAGAGAATTTTGTGCTCATCTATCACCATTTTCCCCCTGCAAGGGGATTAACCACATGAACCCTAGTCTCCCTATTCTGGGCATGTCATAATAGTCGAACATTGGGCAAAAATAGGCGAATGAATGAATGAGTAAAGCTACATTTAGCAACAAATATTAAGGATTGGAAGCCAGGCCAGAACCATAATATTCAGTCATTGTGATCCTTCAATAATTATCATGGAAGAGAGATTTACAAACACAAAAAATGAATAGGTGAAAGAAATAAGTCGTGGAAAGAGTTCCCTACAATCTTGTTCCATTTTCTTACCTGGCTGATTGGCAGGAGCAGGTCTTTCATCCTGGCTCCTTGTTGGAGGAGCAATATGCTCTCCTCTTTCAGGAGTTTCTGGAGAAACTCTGCAGCAACCTTGTTCTTCTGGGTAAGGAGGGAGGCCCAGACGGCCTTGTAGATCACAGTATTCTCTTCAGTGGGTTTACCGCTGGGGTTATCAATCACCCCCACACGCAGTCCAGAGCTGGCCTTCTGCACACACAGACATGAGTACAAACATGTACAGTATGAATGCCCGTGCACGCACACGCACACACACACACACACACAAAACCACATATTCTCATATTTCCCCAGACTGTACAGTAGGTGTCATAGAGGAAGGGAGCAGAGAGTTTATTGCCCTAATCTAACAGCAAAGGGTTGTGCTAGTAAGTCCATCTACTCAAAAGTGAGGAATTTTATTTTCCACAACAAAAACAAGATAATAATGCCCATTTGCTAAGTGCACTTCCTATTATTGCAACATATTGCTTATTTATATAACACAACCCATTACTTTTCACGTACATCTGTGCAGAACATCTTTAAAAAGACGGTGGACATACTGCACGAGTGAGACTAAATCATTTTACTCTTGTATCAGTTTTGAAAATGGTTCTGGTGTTTACCCATAATCGTCCTGAAAAATCCTCCTTTTTGATGCCTTTCCGTTACCAAACATTGCAATGTGTAACCGCTTCATTTACATGACGAATGTTTTGCTGAGAAAAGTGCCAACACATTTTGTGGGCCAAGACGGGCCAAAGTAGAAAGTGTCCCTGATGAATTCTACACGTTTGTTCCTTCCTGGATTCATGACGACTGCAGCAATGCATCGGTATGAGAGTCAGGCGACAAAATTCAAAGTAAATCATTTATGAAATCAACATCAATGCTACTGCACAGTAATACAGTAGATGTTGAACCCTTACAGATCCCTTTGGTTCCATTTGTTCTCAGAGTTAAACATAATACTGAGGATTTGACTGTGCATTGATGTGCAAACAACTGAGGATTTGACTGTGCATTGATGTGCAAACAACTGCAAATCAGTGAATGTGTATGAAGTTAAGAATGAACAGAAAGCATCTCACCACATGTTTCAGGGCATTGAGAAACAGCCTTCTTCCGGACTCCTTCTCAAAATCGCCAACTATCCACGTGGTCACACCACACATGCCGTCCTCATCTGAAGCAGAAGAGAAAAGATACCATTGAAATAAATATTGTATGGCATGTCACATTGTATATCTATCATGTTCAAATACCATTTGGATAGCAGTGAGGAGAATGTGCTCTGTGACTACATAATCAATACGCCTGTCAATCCACCCTTGCATTTAGGTGTAGCCCTAAAGGCAAGTGTGTTTCATACAATTTACCCTTCCAATCTTGATCCTAATGCTTAGCTTGCTTTTAGTGTTGCTAATCCTTTAAAAGGGTCTTCACGCTAGCTGTACACCGACAGTGAGATGGCAGCAATCAAGTAAATGAAATACAGTGTGTGTGTGTGTGTGTGTGTCACACACGTCCAAAAGTAAGGCAGATAGAGAGAAAGATGGGGCAAGAGTGAGAGAGAAGAACAGTGAGAAACTGAGAGATCCCGGACAGACAGCTATTAGCTGAGAATTGTGATACCCGTCATGGCTTTATTTCCTCAGTCAGTCAGTAAGGCAGACAACCCATAAGGCAGTCAGTCAGTCAGTCAGGTACTGTAGTGAGCGAGACACAGAAAATGGTCATTCAGACTGCTGTTTTTTTTTAAATAGACCTACAAAAGCTACACCATCCCTTAAAAAATGTGGATCACTGGCTTCTTTCAAAACAGGCCTGAAAATCTATTTACCAGGAGGTAAACTCAGGAAGGAGGGGACATTCACTGCCGTAATTTTGTAGCTTTTTCTCCTTAGTACATAATACATATAGTGTTTTATATTTGTTGATGATATGTATTTTTGTTTTATTTGTATGCTATGTTGTTGAAGTGAATACATGGGACCCAGGACTTTGTCCCCAGGTTGCGTTATCCTTTTAGCCTAAATGTCTGACTACCTCATGCTGTTTACATTTCTGACTAATAAAGTATTCAATCAATCAAATAAAAATAAAAACTCAACACTTGCATGACACATTGAGAACTTGTAGGTTGGTTCATTTCGTATAATTCATGCTTAAAATGGTTTCATCTTGACGCGGATCTTTGCTCTGACTCTGAACTATGCTCAGTCAGTTAAGGGCACTGCAGTAAGAGAGACAATCAGTCATTCGGTAAGGTACTCAGTCAGTCAGTCAGTCAGTCAGGTACTGTAGTAAGAGAGACAATCAGTCATTCAGGAAGGTACACAATCAGTCAGTCAGTCAGTTAGTTACTGCAGTAAGTGAGATAATTAGTCATTCAGTGAGGCAGGCTAGCATAGCTACACTCCAGTCTTGGGCTGTGAAGTGTTGGCTCTGATGACAGACCATTGGCCTAAAGCCAATCAGCAAACCCAGCAATTATCTTGCTGGACGCACAGCCTGTCTCTGCGTCCAAAGGGCAATTTCACACTTTCACAGATCCGCTTCAATGTAGCAGTGTATAATTAATTTGTGTTTAGACACCATTTGCTTTTGTGATGTTTGACAAGCAAATGGTTAGGCACTTCAGCTCGGTTATAAATGCTCAAAACAAATTATTTAACACATTTGACCATAATCACAACAGTGGTATTATTTAGTGAGAGTGAGAATTGATCTAATATGTTGACCAGCAAGCGTCGCATTAAATGATAAGTGACCTCTCTCACCATTTTTTGTAAAGTACTTCATTCTCTTAGCCACCACGGATGTCTTGTCCCTGGAGTCCAGGAATGAAAACATAGTTGTGTCCTCCCAATCATCTACAACTACAAAGGAAAGGGAAATCTGTTCAGAAGGTAAAATCACTTGGAAAGGCTGAAGTATTAGGGAAATTAAGCCATTAAGACCAGGAACGCATCTGTGTCATTTCAGATTTCTTTGGCTATTAAAAATATGGCAGATATACAAGCTCATAGCGTGGCACTTGTGCCGCGCTATGAGCGAAGTGCCACGCTATGAGCTTGTACGCTATGAGCTTATACGCTACGAGCTTGTAAATCTGCTTTTTTTTTTGTTATCGTGAAAATGTGTGCAAATCTTTGAATTTTAAAGCGAACATTTGTAATTCATTCATCATTTAGATGGGGGTCCATGGCCAAATACATATCATTTTGGGGGTCCTTGACATGAAAAAGTTTGAGCACCACTGATATAGCAACATAAGTTTAAAAAAAAAACTGCTAGGATTTAGAAGACATTTGTAGATGCGTCCCCGGATTGAATGGATTAAAGTCTGGAGCTTAAATGTATGAAGCAGGAGTTAAGAGTACGTGGAGAGGATGTGAAGTCCAGGTATTTTCTGTCCGTGCTGAGAATGCGAGGGTTGATCCTGGGCACTACATTAGCCTGGTCCATCAGGTGGTCCACTACATCAATGCCCTCAGTCAATTGACCCTTGGTACGAGATAATAGTCACATGATTGTTAATGTTACCATACATAATACTGTACTATAAGGCCAATATGAAGGATCATCAATAGTGTAGCCATTTCTTTACTTTGTATTCATCCAGGATAAGCGTTCACAATGTTATGGAACCAAAACGAAATTTTATTCAAATTAAAAAATAACTGACCTTCGAGCTCAAAACGTGTCACATCGCAATGCTTTTTGAGCTTGTAGATCTGCTATTTTTTGCTACTTTTGTGTGACACTGTAGTATGACTAAGTAGGGCATTGATTTACCAAAAAACATAAAAAGTTGAAATATGGAGATAAGACGTTTCTGCCCGACAGCAACGCTATGCTGGACACATCAATAAATTACATTTTTACTGTAGCTCTGGATCTTTATGTGCATCCAAGCACATCATCAATCCAAAGTTACACATTGTCATAAGTCCACAAAATTAATTTACGGTAATTAGATACGAGAAGGTTAACCACATGAACCCTTGCGTCCGTATTCTGGGCATGTCATGACAGACGAACCTTCGGCGAAATGATTCGGAGTAGAAGGACAAAATCATAGAGCCCTGGAGGATTCAGGTCGATAGGTTTACTGTAAGTGGTTAAGCCCTATTTATGTATTTATTTTATTAAGAATTGAGTGTTTCTGTTATACACATGCAGCGTCCTACCATGAATACAGCTCTCTGGAAGACGTTGGTGGCGTCCATGATGCGCTGCAGCAAGATGGTCTCCAGCTCATCGGGGTCCGTCTCATCAGGGCTGAGAGGGACCCCGTTGAACAGAGCGAGAGGAAGGGATCCCAGCCCAGTCTTCTTGTGGAACTGGGCACCTGTCTAAGAGCAGATAGGGGTCAATGACTTACATTCATAGCCATTTCTTTTTCATCTTAACCCATTCGATCCGGGAACACATCTGTGTCATTTTTAGATTCCTTTGGCTATTCAAAAAATAGCAGATATGTATGTGAAAATGTGTGCAAATCTTTGGATATATATGTTTTTTAAAGAGACAAATGTCTTCTAAATCCTTTTTCTTTTTTTTTTTACTTATGTTGCTATAATATCAGTGGATCTCAAACTTTTTTCATGTCAAGGACCACCCAAAATTATATGTATTAGGCCGCGGACCCCCATCTGAAAATATGTTGTTCCAGGGACCCCCATGCAGATACACAAGCTCTATGAGCTTGTATATCTGCTATTTTTTTAATAGCCAAAGAAATCTTAAAATGACACAGATGCGTTCCCAGTCTTAATGGGTTAAAAACCAAGTGAGATTCTAAGGACATACATTCAGGCATCAAATCAAGAGGGAAAAGAAAAAAGAACACATTTTTTATTTCCTTACCTTTCTTTTGTCGTCATACTCGGAATCGACTCCGAGAATCCGCTCAGCGTTGGCTTTGGGGAATTTTCTCTTCAGGTAAGAAGAGACGGTATCGACAGACAGCGTCTCTCCTACGTCTACTTTGCTGTACATCTGCAAGAGCGTGAAAAAGGCAGACCAGAGTTGACCATCATTCATCTTTACATTCCTGCCACTGCTTATAACCTCCACCTCTCTGCTGATGCCGGAGGTGAAATCTTCTCCCTCCGTCTAGTCCAATAATGTCTCAGGCAGTCGAGCAAAATAAGTGTCCAACAAATGAATGACTTCAGCAGCCTAATGAAATGTGAAATTGCGCGCATTGCACTGAGAATTGATTTTTTTTAAATCTTTAACTTTACTCTCCCCATTTAGCCCATTAAGACCTGGAACGCATCTGTGTCACTTTAGATTTCTTTGGCTATTCAAAAATAGCAGATATACAAGCTCATAGCGCGGCACCGAGTGCCACGCTATGAGCTTGTAGATCTGCTATTTTTGAATTTTTTTTTTTCAAAAATCTGTTAGGATTTAGATTTTTTTTAAAAGAATCGCCTCAGGTCTTAATGGGTTAGTCATCATGCCAAATTCCAATAGCCATGTGTATAGTGTATAGTCCCTGTCACTGCCAATCCCTACTGTTGAACTGGGAAGGGTGTGGACAACCACATGTCTCCTTCAATACACATGAGAGTCACCAGGCGCCTCTTTTCACCTGACAGTGAGGAGTTTCACCCACAGGGCATAAACACGTGTACAGTAGAGGAACACGATAACGCTACGATAACAGACCACCCCGTAGGAGTCACTATAGTTCAGTGCAGACAAGAGAACCAATTCGGGAGGCACCGTGGATGAATTGAACCCCAGTGTCCCACGGCGGTGGGCAGGAACTTTACCGCTGCGCCACCCGGATGCTTAGCAGTAGTACTTACGGAAACCATAGAGATCAGAGCCTGGGATAGATCATACTCTTCTGCAATGTAATTCAGCAGTCTGTAAAAGGCAACCCCAGCATCAGAGAAGCCATCGATCTCCTCTTCCGTGTTGACAACAAACACAAATCCAATTCTAGAAGAAGTGAGAGAATAACAGGTATTCAATTTTGCCGGTGACGTGAGAGTCACCATCTGGTGAAGATGGTGAGTGCAAAGAATGCAGGGTAAACAGATGTACAACCTTGGCTGAGCCAGGACATACTGTACCTGAGAGGAATCTTATGCTTGTAGAAAAGCTCTGCAAGTTTCACCAGCTCGATGCTGTCTTCTTGTACTGGATCAAGGAACAGTACCTGACACAGACACATATACACACACACACAATTTTATATTGGTATATATAAAATGTACTCAGCGTTGTCTGGGTTAAATATGCACAAAGCAATATGTTTGAATGGTTATATAGGCAATTTTAATAAAAAAATGTATTGATCCTTAGCAAATATATCACACATGTATGTGAAGGAAGCAGTACTGCTTACACCTGCGGTTAGTGAAGCCAGTGGAGTCCGTGGTGCCAAGAAACACACCCCAATGACGGAGTGACATCAAACTGTGTCTCTCCCTCTCTCTGTATCTCTGTCTGTGTGTGGTGTGGTGTGGTGTGGTGTGCATGCACGCGGGTTATGTTGTCATGTTTAGTGTATTGTTGTTAATCAGACTTCAACTGAACGGCATCTCTCTCATGCCCGTGCACATGAATGCACGACATACTGTAGGTGCACGGCCTCACTGATTCTCTCTCCCTCTGTCCGGTGCACTGCGTGGGGTATGTTGTCACGTTTAGTGGTGTTAATCAGACATATACTTTAATTGAATGGCATCTCCGACATATACTTTGATTGAATGGCCTCTCTCTCTCTCTCTCTCTCTCTCTCTCTCTCTCTCTCTCTCTCTCTCTCTCTCTCTCTCTCTCTCTCTCTCTCTCTCTCTCTCTCTCTCTCTCTCTCTCTCTCTCTCTCTCTCTCTCTCTCTCTCTCTCTCTCTCTCTCTCTCTCTCTCTCTCTCTCTCTCTCTCTCTCTCTCTCTCTCTCTCTCTCTCTCTCTCTCTCTCTCTCTCTCTCTCTCTCTCTCTCTCTCTCTCTCTCTCTCTCTCTCTCTAATAATGCAGATTTACACTGGGATCTCTGTATAGGGCAGGGCATGCAACGTCAGACACAGCAGAAACCGTTGCCTGGCTACACGGCTACACGACCACTTGGGTCCGTTGGAGCTCCTGGCCAAGCTGGATGCACTGCAAAGGATTCTAACCCTATAGTCTCCGCAGTGGTGGCAAGGAGGTGGCAACTCAGATTTACTGTATAGTTTGGTTCAAGGACATAAACAGGACAAGGACAGCACAATGTTCCCCTTTTCCCATTTAATGGTTCCTCCACCTCGACCACCTCTCTTCATGACCATGGCTACATCAGGAAAACCTGGGACTCACCAAGTTGAAGAAGTTCCGCCGGATCTGCCGGATGACTCCAGGAAAGGTGGCTCTGAGAAGCTCCTGTACTCCTGATGGCCAGCTGCGGTACATGGGGTCACTCTCAATGTCATTCACCCACTGGAAAACACATAAGATGATAAGAAGGCAGGTGTTCCCTTTATTTTCACCATACTCCTTATTTATGTGTAACAGTTAGTCACTAAAGGGATCCAGAAACAACAGCAACTTTAAAGTCTGCATCCAACGTCTGAGTCATGCCTTCAAGATGTTTACTCAGCCTGAAGCAGAATGACAATTTTGGTGTCCTTCTACCGCAGTAACAACATTTTGTGTGACAAAACTTTACAGGGAACTTTAACATTTTAACTTTACAGGGGGTGGTCAAAAACAAAGGAAACACCTGAAATAATACTTAATGGTAGCTCAACTACATTTTTAGACATTGTTTGAATCTGCTCACTTTCTCCAAGACTCAACGCAAATTACTTAAAGTGTAATCATTCTAAGTGATGACCTGGGCCCTTGATCTCTATGTTGGTGGTGTTCCCTTTATTTTCACAATACTCCTTAGTTATGTGTAACAGTTAGTCACTAAAAAGGGATCCAGAAACAACCGTAACTTTAATTTCTGCATCCAACGTCTGAGTTGTGCCTTCAAGATGTTCAAAATGGTAAATGGAGCAGCTTTACAATGTGCATTACATTCACCCCATTCATACATACACAAACGGCAGAGGACCCCATGCAAGGCACCAACTTGCTCATCGGAAGCAAATTAGGGGTTCAGTGTCTTGCTCAAAGACACTTCAACACTAACTCTGGGAGCCCTAACCTGACTCCGCCAGATGGGGCGGTATTGAGTTCACAATACAGCCTCCATCTGGGATCGCTCAGAGATTGGAGTTTAAACTGCCCGTGCCCAGTCGACTCAATCAGCGGCATCTATGGGCGGGATCTTGGCGAGAAAGTGTGTGACGCCATTGAGAAGCGCCTGTTGCATTGTAGTTCTTTCACTATTCATCATGGTTGAATAGTATACAAAAGAACAGCTACTATACGTCATGTAGACGCGTCAATATGATTGGTTGGAGTTAGCATGCCCAGACGGTGATAGACAGACGGTCCCATCCAATCACCTGCCAAGTAGCTTGAAAAAAGGGACCGCCCTCTTCGGCGGTTGGGCTACCGAGATACCAGATGGAAGTATGTTGTGAAACAAGTGTGAAGCAAGGTTCTTCCATCTGGCGGAGTCAGGTTAGGGGAGCCCGGGATCGAGCGGCCGCTCCACCTCCTGAGCCACAACCTCACTTTGTTCTGCGTTACATCGTTGTGAACAGAAATGTGCTGGGAGTGATGTTAACATGTCAGAGCAACTTCTCTACATGAGAGAAAACAGCTTGGCAAGCACCAAGCTGTTTTCACCTGTGGGAGATACGTAGGGGAAGGAAGCTAGCAAATAATCCTTTAACTGCCAAAAACTGCTAATTCACTTTCAAAAGCCTTGAAACCTACATAAGAAACAAAAGTTTTCCTCCCTGGCACTGTATCCCAACACTCACTTACTCTTACTCTCTCTCTCTCTCTCTCTCTCTCTCTCACTCACTCTCTCGCTCTCTCTCACACACACAAAGGGAAGACACTGGTTGAAATGATAGGCAGGTAAACTAAGCTGAATGAGTACATTGTTCAAGACTTAAAATGTCACGTTCATTTGTTTAGGCATTTCTACCCCTCGACCATTTGAATATTAAAATGGCCAGAGGGGTCTGAATGAAAGTTTGCAAGTTTTTAATTTGATAGCTTTCCTTGGCTGCCTTCCCAGTTTATAATTGAGTTTTTTTTGGCAGACTCGGGACTGTTGCCATAGTGGAATGACTGATCCACTAATCCACACCCTCATGCCAGTGCTCAACACAAAGCACCTGCAATGCTGATCTGCGCCAGCAGAATACTGCAGCCCCTCTGCCCGGACAGCACTTGGCACAGTCTCTCACCATTATGGCTGGATCTCTGATATCTAAGGCATAGCTATCCTCCACAAAGTTCACGGGCAGCCTGAGGAGCTTGCCCTGGTTTTCTCCTTTTATCCCAAGGTTGTGAAGACCCTCCAGGATCCTGGCCTCTCCTCTGATGATGTCCAAAACGCTGACAAACAAGAAACCAATAAAGCACAGGTCAGTTTCCATCCATACTAGTGGGGCAGTGGCTTGTCTGTTGTGGTCGACTCTCTAATACTGGTGTGTGTGTGTGTGTGTGTGACAGGATCAGTGAACCCTGGGCAGCTTTGAGGCAGCCCAGGGAGAGAGAGCAGGCAGACGACTGCTGCCTACTCTGCCAGGCTCTTACCTGAAGGGGTTGTGAACGTCCAGATCAATGTGCAGTCCGTTAATGAAGAGCCCTCCATCACCTGGGTGGATCCCTATGGTCTCGCTCAGTCTCTGGAAGAACAAACTCGGTGGCGTTAGTCCGAAGTAGAGACCGAACGATGCCAGATTTTTTGGGTCCGATGCCAATGCCGATTTTGGAGATAGTGGGGTCGTTTCGCACAATTATCGATACGAAGCTGATAATAGCGCCAAATTTTGCATGAGGCTTCTTTAGGACCTACTGATGGATTCTAGCCTTGGGTACCAAACTTTATTTTGAATATTTTCCATACATTTAGGCTTATCAATATTCATTAAAAAAAACAGGCCGATTCACTTTTTGGCCTATAACTCTTGAACCGTAGGTCATAGCATCAAAAATATCAGCTGCTGGAAGGGATGTTTGGCCAGACTGACAAGTATCTCTGTGACATCATCATAGGCTTGCCAGGCATGCCAAGCTGACTTCTTACCCTTACTGTGGAAAGCAGATGTTGTGTCTGGAACATGCCAAAAGCCCACCCAGATGTCAGCCAAAGGTTGAATCGACCTGTTGCAATCATGAGGAGGCAGACACCAGGATTCTGGTTCATGTACGGCATGCACTTGAGCAAGGAGCAACAACTATCCTTGTGCGTACTGTGGACACTGATGTCATCGTGATCCTTGCAGGCTTGTTCCATCATTTAGTTACGATTCAACCTTTGGCTGACATCTGGGTGGCTTTTGGCATGGGCAAAAAAGACCGATTTTACCACATCAACATCATGTGTAAATCTCTGGGGGAGCCACAATCTCGTGCTCTGCCTATGTTCCATGCATTGTCAGGTTGTGACACAACATCTGCTTTCCACAGTAAGGGTAAGAAGTCAGCTTGGCATGCCTGGCAAGCCTATGATGATGTCACGGAGATACTTGTCAGTCTGGCCAAACATCCCTTCCAGCAGCTGAATGTTGAGAGTCAGCAATTCCAGAAGCTTGAGAGACTGACGGTTATCCTGTATGACAAATCCAGTCCTTTGAGCTCCATCAACCAGACTAGAAAATAACTCTTCTGTCATGGGAATAGGTCAATGGAGAAACTGCCACCCACCCAAGATGCACTACTTCAGCATTTTAAGCGGGCAGTGTATCAAGCAGGCATCTGGGCGACCAGCCTACAAACAGAACAAGTTATTCCTTCCCCACATGAGTATGGATGGACCAAGGAATCTGAGGCATGGGTGCCAGTTTGGATGACAATTCCAGAAGTCTCCAAAGCATGCAGAGAGCTGATCAAATGCTCTTGTAAAGGGGACTGTTCCACCTGCAAATGTGGCAAATCAAATTTGGACTGTTCTCCACTTTGCAATTGCAAATGTTTGACTCACAAGACCATTTGTACTTAATTTGGCGCAAAAACAGTGACATTTGTAGAATTTGTTGCGCCCCCTATGGGTGGAAGTGAAATCGCATTGGCTCTACGTTTATTAATGGCCCCTCAATGATATGAATTTAGGACAAATAGGACGCTGTGTTTATGATTTGTGCCATTTTTTTCCAAACAGACCCTCCCACAAATTTCAGAAGCCAATCGTAGCCAATCCGAAGGGAATATGAAAATTCTGACTGATAAATCTTGATCACATGACCAAAGACAGAGGGTGTGCCGATTTGTGTGAGTTTTGGACAAAATATTTAGGAGTAGTAGCAAAATATGTGTTTTGAAGATAACGCAAAATGGCGGAAAATCTTGAAATCGGAAAAGAGGCGGGACCTATATGCAAAGTTCCGTCATGATCCAAGGAGTCCAGGGGAAAAATATTTTTGATGCTATGACCTACGGTTCAAGAGTTATAGGCCAAAAGGTGAATCGGCCTGTTTTTTTTTATGAATATTGATAAGCCTAAATGTATGGAAAATATTCAAAATAAAGTTTGGTACCCAAGGCTAGAATCCATCAGTAGGTCCTAAAGAAGCCTCATGCAAAATTTGGCGCTATTATCAGCTTCGTATCGATAATGTAAAATAAACAGGGTTAATGTACTGGACTAAGAATCCTACACCACCAATAGCCAAACCTTTGACAGATATTTCGTCAAAATGTTCTAATAATCAATTTGAAAAACGTAGAATTGAAACCCTCTGGCGTCTGGCTTTTTTTCTTTTCTTCAGGTGCATATGTTGGTCATGGGTGATATGGTAGTAAAGTTTCTATTTGAGAACATTTCAATTATAAACAAAAACATATAATTAAAATAGACACTTTTTTTACACATAAAATTAACTTGTGAGTGTGTAGATCTGCTATTTGTTTTTACAGACATGACCAAATTAGTGACGCAAGGTTGAAAGTGTCAAAGAATCGGGCAGCATAATAGCCAATACCAATGTCGTCCAAAAAGTCGACTAATGGCCGATATATTGGTCTTCCATCAGTGTGATCTAAAATTGAGAAACTAGCATGAGCACACACCACTGCTAGTGAAAAGTAATACTAAATAGACATAATTGGTATTACACAGACTACAAAACTGTAAGTAAACAGTAAATAGTCTGCATCCTTATAGCGCCTTTATCTTAAGTGCTTTTAGATACAATGTATATTCAACTATTCACACACCAACAGAGGAGGCAACGACGCAAGGTACTGTACCACACTCATCAGGAGCAGTTCAGTGTCTTGCTCAAGAAGTATCCCTCGACACAAAGCCTTACTTACATACAGTAATTAAGTAATTTATGATAAAAGTTACAAGCTAATCGTCTGACATGACACCCATGCAATAATAGCTAAAGATGTTATTATAATGTACAACACAATCTCAGGGGATGATGCGTACGATATCACACCTTTTGGTTCTCCTCAATTTCTTTTCTCATTTCATGCTTTACGGCCACTCTTGTCAGGGATCTGTGGGAACAGTAAAACATGAACAGTCACCATCAGCTTTTTCCCCCCCCAACATCCCCGGCCAGCAGTAAAAGCCCCAGTTTTAATCTCCAAAATCTGTGGCCCCTCAGATGGCACGTCTGCAGCTGACTCCCTGTAAACATTCACTCGAAGTCCTTACTGAGCACTTTTTGGTTGTTCTTCATAAGAGCTACAGTATCTGGGCAGGGGAACACTCAAACATCAGAAAAGCTGATTCAATCTACGTACTGAAAGCGGTTTTTAGCGTGGAGCCAACATAGCCGAAAAATAATTCCTACAGTGTTTTTTTGTAAGAAATATGTGTCATATCCCTTTTGACAAGAGGACATATTGTTTGGACTGAGACATTCTGAGAAAATAAAACAATTGTGGAAAACGAAAAGCATGGAAGATTAGTTTTTATAACTAGACGTATGTCTGATGATTTGAAATAAACCAAACTTGTCTTCAAGACATACTGTAACTTACCTGGCTTTGCTTGGAAAGTTCTGACTAAGGTCTTGCATGAGCTTCAGAGCATCAAACTTTGGCACGGACATGATTCTAGCAGCTGCCTGGAAACTAAGATCTGAGGGTAAAACAACAATATACATTTTCATGTATGCCAGCAAATGCACAAAGTAGCTGCTTAAACAAAGAGATCCAAACAAGAAAACCCAAGAGAGAGATTACATTTGCTTTGATATAACAACATGCTGGGTAGGCAGTGTTAAACTGGCTTATCTATTTTCGTCCACATTCAACTTTGCATATGTAACATAGAAATGGGTTAATTGATTATTTTTTTATTTTTGCAAAAACTACAACTATAATATAAAGCTGGAGGAGATCAATACCTTGCATCTCCCAGACTTTAAGAGGGGCCATGTCATCGGTGCTCTCCAGGAGATGCTTGTGAAATTCCCCAAGCTGCTCCTGCAGTTCGGGGTGAGATTTCCTTAGGAATGGAAAGAGGAACAGAAGAAATTATTAACAATACAATTGCAATAACCATCTACATACAGTATAAGGACGCTACTAAAGCATGTAAAGTATACAGTAGCTATACACAGTATAATCCTCAGTGTTAGTTTATCCATTTGTAACTCTGAGAGTGTACACATGTAGCCTAATGGACCCGTGCTTACTGGTTCCATTTGTCTCAGAGTTAAATGAACAATGAGGATTTTACTGTGTAGTAATTACACACTAAATAATTGGAGACACTGAACACACTAAAGCTTACTGTAAATGCTTACTTTAACGTTCCAAAAAGGAATCCTTGGACATCTTCATTATTATCATCTTCACTGTTGTTGGCAGAATCTATAGAACAAGGTTTTCAATTCAATTTCTATAATAATGTGAAGATACAGAACAGGATGTGTAATTAGTAACAAACAGACCTTTTACTTTGGTGTCATCCACAGCTTTGTACTCTGTGCTTTTTATAGCCAACTCAACGCTATATCCAGACAAGAGCATCTTATGTGGCTTTGGATCCTGTAGCAGAAGAAGCAACAGTATGTTTTTCAAGGTAATCTGTATAGGTTTTTTTTATTTTTTTCAGTTTAATCAAATAATCTTTAAGCGAGTAAAATATACACACACACACACACACACACAGTATGTATTAAAATTGGGCCACGTCACTATGACTCAGACATAACCATAAACAAACCCGAAACAGCCATATATAGGCATGTCACTATGACTCAGACATAACCATAAACAAACCCGATACGCCCATATATGGCATATATGCCCATATATGGCATATATGCCCATATATTTTTATATATGGTCATGTTTATGGTCATGTGCATATATGGGCCCTCCATCAAGTAGTTTGGATAGCGGTTGCCCAGAACCGCTGATCCG
This sequence comes from Gymnoscopelus braueri, assembly GCF_963280865.1. Lineage (NCBI taxonomy): Eukaryota > Metazoa > Chordata > Actinopteri > Myctophiformes > Myctophidae > Gymnoscopelus > Gymnoscopelus braueri. Next base: position 32,227,933 of record NC_137618.1, read on the forward strand.
ACCGATATGTCCATATATGGGCATATATAGATATCCAGTTGTCCATAACCGCTAGAGCTATGATTTTTAGCTCTGGCAGATTCGTCTGCTTTCCATGCTAGGTTTGCTTAACCACTACTTAAGCCCTATTTTATACTTCATTTTACAGTGGTGTCACGCAAAATTTGAGAAAATAGCTTATCTACATGCTCACAACACAATTGTGCTTTTAGATCTGCTATTATTCATATTTTAGAAAATCTGTGGGGGAAAATTTGCTAAAATCTGATAATTTAACAATGATAAACATAATAAATTTAATTCCTAAAACATATTATTGAGGGACGGCAGTGGCTCAGAAGGTAGAGTGGCCGTTAGGGAACTGAATGTCCCCGGTTCAATCCCCAGCTCCATGGACTAGGCATTGAACCCCTACCTGCTCTCAAGGAGCAGCCTGGTGCCTTACATTGGTGCCTCTGCTGTCTACTGTATGTGTGAATGTAGCACAAAATCAATTTTACGATTCTGTTGTTTGTTCTAAATGGGCTGGCCCCCTCCTATATCACAGACCTTATAACCCCTCCTTCTACCTCCAAGTCGCTCAGGTCGGCTGACTTGGGGATCCTGGCTGTCCAGCGATCCAAACTTACACCTTTGCTGTCACATCCCTATACTGTGGAACAGCATTCACCTCCCTATCAGATCTGCACCCTATATTGAATATTTTACCACTTAAACCTAATTTCCTTCGTTGACCGGGGTTTCCCCAGGGGTCTATATTTGGTCGCCTCCTATTTTCCCTCTACACCAAATCTTGGAACGTTCGCCCATTATGACATGCCCAGAATAGGGATGCCAGGGTTCTGTGGCTGATTTGTATTGTTGTTTGTTTTGATTTTTGACTGTGTATTTGTGCCTTTTAACTGTAAGTCTTTGTGTTTATGTCTGTGGTTCTTGTATTTGTGATTTTAGCAGCAACCTATTGTCTGTACTGCACATTGGCCAACACAAGTTGTTTTTAAATGTGCCTTCTCCCTGTAAATACATTTGAGGAGATAGCAATATAAACAAATGCTAAATGGAACAAAATGCATTTGATGTGGACCACAAACACGTTTCAACAAAGTTGCCCATATTCAACCTTGACGTCAATGTCAAATTCTTATTCAAAGCATTTCCTCCATGTTTCATGGACACAATCAGAGGCCTTTCACACCTACTGTACAAGCTTCCTTTCTTTGAAGTACACATCTAAGAGTATGTTACTTTTGCAAACAGTTTAAAGGCATCTGTTAGACCGTCACTTTCACACACCAATGTGTTTCGTTCTCTTCAACATTGGCTACTAATGCAATCCATTTGTTGTTCCATCGCTTGAACGACCTCTGCTTTTGTCTGTGTTGCACTAAGGATGGTAATGGCCTCCTTGCAACATTTCCATCTTTCGAAGTAATGCTTAAAGTTGCTACTGTGACACCGAAAATACCAATCTCATATTAATGTGCATTTCCATCAACTTTAACCTACAGCAATAATTGATGATGGTAAATCCCAATGTACATGCCAAATCTCTGCAAATATCTTGTCGTGCAAATAAATGTCTTCCAAGTCCTTGCAATTACAGTACGGTACAGGGGAATTAATGAGCAGAGAAGAACATTCTGACATACAGGATACAGTATGTGCCATTTGCTAAGCCCCACTATGTAAATAATAGCACCCTGTCAAAAGCATACTATTTCTGTGTGAACACCCAACAGGGGGACTGTAGGGGACTTCACCTTATGTAATGAGAGGTTGACAAAACCATGTGACTTATACAATTCACAGGCACCGGTGGCTAAGTGCTTAGCACTGTTGCCTCACAGCAAGAATAGAGCACCGAAGACTGACGCATCCTACCGGTGTCACGTTTTTTTTCTCCCCATAGAATTCCCATAGATTGTGTCCAAATATCGCATCATATAAGCCAAGGACTGTGTTCCAAAAATAAACAAATGAGCACGGCGGTTTGACTCATATGGATATGAGGCATCAACTGACGGCGAGAAAACACAAACGTTACCGCCACCGAATTAATACAATTTTCGCCAGAAACAGACCTGAATCATATATGAGTGACTGACTATCGTAAACGATACAGAGCCACCTCCATGACAATAGTGCCGGGACAATTTGTTTATTTTTGGACCACAATTATTATATGAGACGATTCTAAGATGACCCAATGTTATGGATGAACGAGTGAAGTCAGGACTCTATTGCCTGTGATTGAACCCTACTGAGGCTTTCTATGTGGGGTTTGCATGTTCTCCCCATGTACTAGCCTTAGAGCTGGAGCTGGTACCAAGACTCTGCTGTGTAGCTAGCTACCCACTGCTCCTAAAAGCTAGATAGTAGTGATGTGCGGGTCGGGTTTTTTCATGACCCGCCCCGCCCCGCCACGGAACCCAACCCGCCTCAACCCGCCCCGCGAACCCATCTACTGTATAAATCTATGGCTCAACCCGCCCCGCCACCCGCGGTGGGAAAAAAATATAATCATCATCATAATAGCTCAGATTTATATAGCGCTCTTTTAAGTACCCAAAGTCGCTTTAAATGTCTACAGTAGCACAACATTGTCATGGACTAAATAAACAAGCACGCTGTTCAAAATAGTTTTTTTTTCTTTTTTTTGCGTGTGAGAGCGGCTGACCCGCTCACCCGTAGCCCGCATAATTGCCTCTGAAATCCTGACTCGACCACCCGCGCCGCGGGTCGGCCCGCTCATCACTACTAGATAGGGTTAAATGCAGAGGACCAATTTCCCCACGGGGATCAACAAAGTATAACTTCACTTTAGCTTATTTGAATTCGGCTCTAAAATCATGGCTACTCACCGCTACATAGTGACGCAGTACATATGTGAGTATGCCCTCTTCAGCCTTCTCAGAAAGCACCTTATGAAAGGAGTTGAACTTTTTCGTTCCGATTTCAGCATAGAGGATCACGACTGGCACATCTGTCTTGTTGAGCCCTGGGTACCTGTGATCATTCTTGTACAGATACGGCTTTGGCCTGCAAATATTTGAAGTGCTTGGTTAAAGGACACACTTGACAAACACAAACTTATTTGTATGAACATGATACAGTATGTGTGTGTCTGTTGCAGAAAGTTGTATTAATTAGAGCATTGGTTCTCATAGACATAGTGGGGTCTGGGGACCCCAAGGGGTCCCCAGCAAAATTAGCTAATATAGCGACACAATATTTTTAAACTCAGCTCATGAGCTCATATGAGCTTGTAGATCTGCTATTTTTGAAATTATTTTTGAGATCTGCAGCCAAATACATATCATTTTGGCAGATCTTGACATGAAAAAGTTTGAGAACCACTGAATTAGAGCACTTTTGTAAATGTCTAGGTCCTTACACACCGGGGCGATTTTTTTCATGCGAATAATAAGTTTTTTTTAAAAACCTTATAAAGTCAATGCAAGCTTCCACACCAGTTTCGCGGAGCGAAAAAAGCGTCTTTTAATTATTCGGAACGAGTCCGAATTTTGCGTATATTCGCATATTCGCCGGTGTGTAACCGCCTTAAATGTTTTATCTTTCCTTCTTTTTTTTTTGTTCAGCTGATTAAAGTTGACGGTGTCATATTGGGTTACCTGCCTGCAGCTGCCTTCAGGAGCTTCTTAATGTCCTTGGTACTACAGCTGTGTTGACCATGGACAGAGACAAAGGCAGGGCAACCCTCAGGCGGTGGTTCATCACTGGCTATCTGGTAAGGACAGGAAAAAAAACAATATCACATAGCTCAATGGCCCGGGGGCCTGGCACTAATCCCAACCTTGTTGCAGGTTTGATTCCCACTGGGGTTAACCATATTAAAAACATATAATAACTTTAATAATAATAAATTCATTTGTATAGCACCTTTCATACAAAAATGTAACCCAAAGTGCTTCACATTAAGATAATAAATAGTAGAATGCCAGAAAAAACTGAATTGGCAAACAGAAACATAACTAAACAGTGTAGTTAAACTAAAGAGGATGTCAAGGTAGGGCAAAATTATACAAATCAAAGTAGAAATATCAATTCATATGTGATGCTGTAGTACTGCAAGGTAGTTTGAATAAATAATGTCACATATAGCGTGTCAGCAATTCTTGCCTTGTTTTTGATCATTACAACACCTGCAGGGCTGTAGACAGGATTTGAGAATTACTGACTTCATGAGTCCCAGTACATGCATTTTGAAAAAAGAAAATGTAAAAAGATTTTTGCAATAAAATATGTTTATACAACCTAAGACACATGGTTGGTGACACCTATAGACTTCTACTTCTCCTCCCAGAGCTCCTGGCATATTTGTTGAAAAACCCTCCCTTGCTCTTTAACAGGCACTTGCACATAGACATGAAAGGGGGGCTCGAGCCCCTGCCCTTTTACCAGTCTGTAAAAAGTGTCCTCTCCAGACCATGGATGCAGCATTTACTCTGGTGAAAAAACGCAAATGCCCTCTCTCCATGCCCTACTCGAAGGCAGCATTCAAGACTAAGAGAATTGCCCCGGCCCTTTCTTACTGTCCTGAACTTGAAAGCATTTTATGTTGAAAGAATTTCCCGCTGTAGAAATCCATGCCGTACGCCGCATCTCCAGACGTAATTGAGCGTGGTGTCGCTCACAGAATTATAGCTGATCTACAAGCTCACAACGCGTCGCAGTCAATGTACCTCGATGATCAGGGCAACGAGGTTGTGTCCCACTGTTGTAGAGTAATACATGCAGAATTGCTCCTATAGAGCATCAGTGTCAGTAACTTTTGTATGAATATTGTTCATGTTTGTGTTATTTTTTGTTAGTTAGGGCGCGCTCCCACCGCACTTTTATTTTACCCCTGGGGCGGAATCTGCCAATGCTTTGTCAATGCAAATGCGTGGATTCATGGTCTTGCCAAGAATCCATGCATTTGCATTGACAAAGCATTGGCAGATTCCGCCCCAGAGGTAAAATAAAAGTGCGGTGGGAGCGCGGCCTTAGAGCTATTTTTTCAGTATAATCCTAGAGTTATTTTTTCAGTATAATCCTAGATTCCTAGTGTTAATTTAAAACGAGATATTCCTCTAAATCTGGGTAGAAATGTAAAAAATAAAATCCGGCCGGCATTAGATGCCCTTTTGAAATTCCAGCCCTTGCCTCTCCAAACCCCTCTTTGCACGTCCCTGCTCTTTAAATACCCCACTGAACACTCAGCTGAATTGCTGACAATCTGAATGCATGTGAAAAATAATAACCAATTTAGTTGCTGAAAACACACAGTATAAACGATTTACCTCTTCACTTGATATGTGAAAAGTCTGTGGTATGTGTGAAGTTTTATGACAAAGGAGAGGAATCGTGAAGGTGCCACGGGGGGGAAGCAGGATTGTTTTAACCCATTAAGACCGGGAACGCATCTGTGTCATTTTTTAATTTCTTTGGCTATTCAAAAATGGCAGATATACAAGCTCACAGCGTGGCACCGAGTGTTGTGAGCTTGTAGATCTGCTATTTTTGAAAAATCCCTCAGTGCCACGCTATGAGCTTGTAGATCTGTTATTTTTTAATTATAGCCAAAGAAATCTAAAATGACAGAGACGCGTTCCCGTATTGAATGGGTTAAAGCTCAACGGCTTGTTATTATATTTTCCTTTGTTTATTGAGGCTGTGTATAGCACAATGCAGCTTGTGCGTATGTATTACCAAATGTATTACCGTTATGATTCATACTTTGTGACAGACACACACACACACACACACACACACACAAGTGTGATAACAAACCTGCTGGGCTGCAAAGACAGCTGGTGAGTAGGACCGCAAGGACAAAGCAAATCTGAGCAGATTGACCTGCAGGTCTGTGAGGAATTGCCCAGCCTTTTTGAGGATCAGGTTGTAGTAGGAACGCACAGACTCTGAGAAGAAAACAAATCTGAAGCTGTGACACTGAAGCATTATAGTCGCAAAATACTGTATACTGTTCCATACTGTAAACAGATTTAAAATAGACCAACTGCACCAGTGATTCCTAAACATAGGGCTGTGACCCATTTTGGGTTTCAAACCCTTTTTTTAAAGTTTTTTTTCACCTTTCCTACAAAAAAAACTAATATAAAAAAATGTCCAAAAATGTTTCACAATTTTTAAAAAATGGGTAAAAAAAATCCAGAAATGTTTGAAAACTTTCAAAATAGCCGATCTACAAGCACAACGCGTTGTGAACTTGTAGATCAGATATTTTTGAGTGTATATTTGTAAATTCGGTTCCCGGGAAGACACCAATTTTCTCTTTTTTGTCTCAAGGTGAAAAGGTTTGGGAACCTCTGTACTACAACTGCATAAACCAACATTGAAATTAATGACTTGTTTACCAATCCAACATACCTCCATTTTTGTAGATAGTGAGCTCTTTCACAGTGTCAACAAACTGCCAGAATCTGTCATTCCCGTCTTCTCCAATAAACTCGCTGCACACAAAGAGATTGAAATCAAACCATCAAAAGAAGAACACAGGAATAGAGTACCAGCACAGATTCTGCACAGGCCTATGGCATGTGTGCCCATAATGGTTGTGAATTAAGTTACAGTATGTGATGGTGTGTTGGAAGGAACCATTTGATTTGATTTCAATATACAGTATGTGTATTTATTTAATAGTTTAAAAAAAAGACAGATTTCATGATGATTTACTTTTGACAGGTGTAAAGGTAATGTTTCATAAAATGAAACATGAGGTACTGTATGTTTATTTCCCTGGCTTATTGAGGAAGTATTTGTGTATTATGGAGGGTTAACGGTATAGCCAGTGAGTGACCTCCCGTTCACTTCATTTGGGCTTTTTCACATTGTTTCAGTCTTGCCATTAAATATGAAGTAACTGCTGTGGCATTTTACATAGTAAGGGGGAAAAAGCGAGGAGTATGCAGATTCCAATTGTTTTTGTAAAAGATGCTTGGCATAGACAATTTAATACAAGAAAAATACCTGCTTCAGTATATTCACCAAACTGATTAAGACATAGTAATGGTAATTTGATCATTTGAGCCAGCATAGCTATGTTGCCTGAAATATTATGAAAGGATCAGGAAAAAAAAAAGTTAAAAAGTGGCTACTGGAATTTGATGCATTTAATTGAATTGTTTATTGACCACCATAAAACATGTATGCTATAGGCCTATCGCTGGTTTAATATAATAATAAGTAAGTAAGCCTTGTCAAGCCATATGACCCATAGAGCATAAGCCTATCCCCTGTTTCTGTAGCATGACGCTAGTATGTCGCAGGGACTTACCCCCAATCCAACCCTTGATGCTGAGTGCCTAGCAGGGAGACATTGGGTCCCATTTTTAGAGTACAGTATGACCCGGCCAGGGATCAAACCCTGACCTCCCAGTCTCACGGCGGACACTCTAACCACAAGGCCACTGAGCTGGTCTACTGCTGGTTTGCGTGTTTTAAAATACCACTGCTAGGATCAACATAGGCATTGTGAGAATTACAAGAAAACATTTGATAGAAATCCCGGTTGAATCTCGCACTTTGGTTTGAGTGTCAGCCAGGTACGTAGTGTGGCGGGTAATGCAACAAATAAGGATGCCAAACCGCCGCAAAACCTCACAGAAGAAGAAGCAGGTACACCAGTATTTTGTAATGTGTGTGTGAGAGCATCCAGTGACTCAGTGAGAATGCTATACCTTGTCTCTAGGAGGAAAGGCGTCATGGTCCATTTGGCCTTTAGGCTGGCAGTGACGCCTTTGGGTGCAGACAGAACATGATGGATGTTCACCAGCAGCAGCAACAGCAGAACAGCTTTCCTCATCATCATGTCATGTGCAGGGCCAACACAACCTCAGGTAGTAGCATGCACCTATACCAAAAGAAATAAACACGTAAGCATGTCAGCAGTAGTATAAATGCCCTTAACCACATGAACCCCATTATGGGTAATCGGAGTCCCTCAGGGCTCAATACTAGTGTCTTTTCTGTTTTCTGTTATTGTGGAGAAAGCTTTCGTTGAAAATAGCAGTTATATTCAGCTAAAGCTTTTCCCAGAATCCCCACAATACATACGCTGGGGTCTAAGTAGTGGTTAAGCCACTCAGCTCTGCATACTACGTCGTACGGCGAAAAAAGCCAATTTACAAGCATTGCATCGTGATGTGACGCATTGTGTCGTGAGCTTGTAGATCTGGTATTTTTGACATGACATGCCCAAAATAGGATGCCCGGGGTTCAAGTGAGAAGCGCCGTTGCCACGTAGGTGTCGTTCTAACTACAACACTCACTGGTGTAAAACGTAGCAGCCTATGGCTATTATCCACACAACAATAGAAAAGACTATAAACTGTTGGAAAACAGAGCACATAAAACTATATGTCTGTTTTACGAGTGTAGTGTGGAAATATAGTCGACTGTGTGTGTGTGGCAGACAGCGGGCAGCACTTATATTAAGATGGTAAAGGTAAGCAGCTTTGAATAAAATGATACAGCTCAAATACACACGTACTGTACACGTTTGCAGTGCTTCCGTAATTCGGTCAATCAGAATAAAGTGGCTGATCATACATACAAGTCTCTCTCTCTCTCACCCCTGTTATTGCTCGCTGCTTCCATACAAAGCGCTTCGGTCAGTGTTGCCAGATTCTGTGAGAGAAATAAGCAACCAGGTCTACGACAACAAGCCCAAAAGAAGCATAAACCTTTATGCATCGGCTATTTGAAAATAGCTGATCGACCAGCTATTGCTATTTTCAAAAACTCGTGGAATATTTTGAATATATTCTAAGTCTCTAACCACACAAATGCTCCCTGGCACAAGATATTTTCATGAAAATATTTGAGAACCACTGGTTTAAATAATAGTATTTTTTTTTTGGAAGCAAGCCTAATTAAGTGAGTACACATTATTTTAGAAACAAGCCCAAAAAAACGCAGCCCGCAACAACCAATTTTGACAAGCAACTTTACAGGAAAAACAAGCCCCAAGTCGCTTATAATAAGCGGACATGGCAACACTGACTTCGGGTCTTTTTTTACACACACAGTTCACGCCAGTGTGTTGTGGTGCCTTGCGCTGACATTCCCCGCGGAGTGAAACAAAAGTGACATTTAAAAGAACACTACGTGTATTTTAATTTCACTATATGAATCTATGGCAGTCTTGTGTATAGATACACAAGACTAGAAACACAAACATAAAATAAAACTAGCCATACAATGGTAAATTTGTCAGGCAATGGCGTGGGCAGCTAAGTTTCTGAATCGACGCTCTCAAAAAATTCCCACCAAGCTAAGGAGTAAAGGAGCGTAATATGTTCTCTGTTCCTATAGTTGCTGTCAGGTGGAAACCTTGTATGTCCAAAACTGTTACTTTTTAGGAAATGGGTAAACTGTGTTCCAATGTGTATACTCTTCATTGATTGGTTCAATGTTTATAAAACCCACAGACACACACTTATCTACTTCAATCCACTTTATTTAGGCTTACTAGGCTATTTATCAAAAATAGCTGGTAAGCTGAGCTGACGTGTCATGATGAAGCGTTGTGAGCTTGTAGATCAGAGACATGACGCAGTATGACGAAGTAGGGCATGGGGGGGGGGAATATGGAGATACGAGGTTTCTGCCGGACAGGCAGCATACATATGCCCCTACATTTGTGGTCTGGACTGGTAAGAGCTATAATAATATAACGTAATGCACATGGTGTCGTGGATGTTTGGGAGCATGCTGGAGTGAGAAAGAGGACCGAGAAAAGCATCATGTTACATGTCTATGGAGAATATAGGCTAATGTATGTCGATTTACCAAATTTACCAAGGGTGTTTAGTTCAAGTTCAAGTGCTTCGAGGTAGTAGATCGTATGCTAATCCGTTAGTTGAAGTTAAAATGTATTGCTGTTGTTGTTATCATTATTATTATTATTATTAGCCTATAATAAGGGTAATAATATAATAATAATAATAATAATAAGTATTATTATTATTATTATTATTATTATTATTAGCCTATACTAATAGGTCTAGTAGTAGTAGATGATGATGATGATGATGATGATGATGATGATGGGTAACATTAAGATTTTGGTTCTGCAGTTCAGAAAGCCATATTTGTCTCCATCAGGCCGAAGGCATGGCCGAGACTAGCTGTAGAATACAACTCTTGTAGGATGATGATGATGATGATGATGATGATGGGTAACATTAAGATTTTGGTTCTGCAGTTCAGAAAGCCATATTTGTCTCCACCAGGCCGAAGGCATGGCCGAGACTACAGTAGCTGTAGAATACAACTCTCGTAGACGTATTTATGATTCTGACGTTTTCAATCTACGAGAGTTGTGGGGACTTTCAGCACTATACCCCAGTGGTGGGTTCTACCGTCAGATGCTGTGTACGCCGTATACCTTGAGATTTTTTTTCGTCGCCACCGTACACCTTCAAAACTGTTCAAAACAGCGTTTTTTACATTTAATTCATTATAGACGCGCGCATGCCGTGCGTGTGGGAGGCAGGGAATAAACATAGTATACCTTCATAAAAAAACTAGAACACAACACTGCTATACCCCGTAGACACTCCAAACACACTCCAAACACACACTCCCTGGATGCCAGAGCAGAACCTCTGCCCCAAATCTTTCACATGGGCCTATTATAGCGCCACCAGGAGGCAGATTTTTGCTAATTGCATTTCTTGACAGTAGGCCGACTTCTACAGATTTCGTCCAAACATCACTTAAAGGGTAAGACCACTTTGGTAGAGGTTTGGTTTGTGTAGTTACCTTGCCATGATGTAACTCCAAAGGTGGACAAGAAATGAAAAATAATTGCTCCATTAATTAGAAATTGATAATTAAAAATATGCTCCCCATTGACTTACATTGTACACTGAAACAGCTCTCAAAGTCACTCTTTTAGCCCATAAACGAACACAAACTAAGCTGATTCAGACAATATAGAACATCACCAAACCCAGTACTGTTTTTTTTTTTTATAAAAATGTTAACTTCCTGATGATTTTACTATTTGAAGATCCGGATCCGGATCCGCCGATCCAGTCCAGGTTTTCTTTCTAATAAAAATAGCTAAATCAACAGTAAGTTAACATTTTTATAAAAAAAAAAAACAGTACTGGGTTTGGTGATGTTCTATATTGTCTGAATCGACTCTGTTTACATTCGTTTACATGCTTAAAAGAGCGACTTTGAGAGCTGTTTTACTGTACAATGTAAGTCAATGGGGAGCATATTTTGAATTATCAATTTCTAATCAATGCAGCAATTATTTTTTATTTCTTGACCACCTTTGGAGTTACATCATGGCGAGGTAACTACACAACCCAAACCTCTACCAAAGTGGTCTTACCCTTTAAATCGGTACACAGTTTCTCTATAGTCATTAAAGGTCTAGTCACTCTAGTAAAATGAAAAATATGTTTTTCACAATTTTAGATGGGCATACCTAACAGATGCCAATTACATTTTTGTGTATTTTTAAATCAAAAGTCCCTACAAAACATTCTGCACATTGGCCGTGTCTCTATCCCTTGGCCAGCCTGTGCCTGCAGGCTAGTCTACAAACAATAATACTGCACCACGTGAGTGAGGTTCTACCGTGCCATAGCCTAGCCTCGTTCCCAGCCTCACTCATCTGTGAAGAGAAGAGCCTGGTCACGACCTAAAGCAGAGAGTGTCTATAGGGCAGGACTTCCGTCGTACGTGTTTCCCCCGGAAACGATCTTTTTCGATCAATCACAACACTCGTTTCATTCACAGAGAATGTAAACAGATTTGTAAAGCATCAACGTCATTTCCTTGGGCGGTACTTCCGCCAAATTCAACCATTTCCGGTTGTCACTTCCTAGACAACCAACAGCCCAGGTCTTGCCCAGTGTGGCCATAGCCTGAAGGGATGAAACCTTCTGATTGGTTGCGAGGCAGTTTCAGACTGAAACTTCAAAATAAAATGACCGAAAATGTCATTGCAATGGACCTTTAAACGAAATGTGTCTTTCAGATTTTTCATATTCCATCCTGATTGGCTAAGATTGGCTTAAACAGTTTGCAGGAGTGCTCCATTTTGAACAAAAGGCCTCAAATCATGAACACAGTGTGCGATTACCGTGAAATTTTGCACGCACATTCCCACTAGGCAGAGGAACAGGCCGATTCGTGTTTTTTTTTACATATAACTGCACCGATCTGGGTCACTTTGTATGCGCCTAGAGGTCAAGGAAAAACCTTTGCCCTGCATTTTTCACATCTTCCTTTTATAGCACCACCAGGAGGCTGACTTATGTAAAACAATTTTTTGGATATCCTTCAGATTTTAACCAAATTTCACACAAATCGGTACACATGATGATCTCTGTCATGTGATCAAGACGGATCTGATTTTTCATATTCCATCCTGATTGGCTAAGATTGACATCTTAAGTTTGCAGGAGTGGCCGGTTTTGAACAAAATGCCGCAAATCATGAAAACAGCATCCGATTGCGGTGAAAATTTGTACGCACATTTGCGCTATGTTGAGGAACAAATGCCACCCTTTAACATTATCTCTATAGTCAAGTGATCATGATGGATTTGTCAAATTTTTCATATTCCATCCTGATTGGCGATTTCTGAACATTGCTGCCCCACAATAACCTACTTGACCTGGCGGAAAGTGACACATGTGCTCACAGGAGCACTTTTTCTAGTTGTGCAGTGTAGTCAATTTGAAAAATAGTATAGGCTAGGCCTACAAAAAAGGATGAAAATGAAAAACATATCACCACGTGGATGGAGTTCGTTCTCCATCACCACCTCATCACAGTATGGCTATAAGATATCAGCACCCCAATTAACACCATATTATCATTACAGCTACAAATAGATCCCACGTAAAGTTTTCTCACACAATTTCCCTCTACGCCTCTTTTCACAGACTCAGGCAAACTCAGGTTTTTAGCTGCGATAATGTGATATAGCATGGTGTTAATCTGTGACACCCATGCACTCACTGGCCCATGCCTTTTCCTATTCACTCATCATGACATAGTGAACATAATCTTTTCTTTTTTTTTTGTTATTTTGTCATTATGTTATGCTTTATTCTTCAAACATATGAGAGTGTAGAGACTAGAGAGGCAGGGAGATGAGATATGTTGTGATATTTAAGATATATAGCCCATGCACATCATTCTATGCTGCTGCAGCTGAACTGCTACTGGCTTGTCCCAATGCTATATATTAGGCTACAATCTAATAATCCCCTGACCAAGCATATATTTTGCCATCTCAACTCTTAAAGGTCACATGTACACGTGCACACACACACACACACACACACACACACCCACACGTCTCACACACACACACACACACACACACACACACACACACACACACACACACACACACACACACACACACACACACACACGTGCGAGACACACTTGATTGCATGTGAAAGTTGTGATTAGGCTATGTGCAAAATTCAGGTGTTTTTTTTTACTTTACTGGAGTATTTCCAATTTTTTTGTACTTTCACTTCTAGCCTACACTACATCTCAGAGGCAAATATTGTACTTTTACTCCACTACAATTATTTGAACACTTAGTTAGATACTTTGTAGATTTTGATTATCATTACAAAACATACATTAACCACTTCAGCCCTATAGGCCTATACATTCCGGGCCATTTGAAAATAGCCGATCTACAAGCTCACAATGCGTTGCGATGCGACACATTGTGAACTTATAGATCTACTATTTTCAAAGGATTTTTATACATTTGAAAACTTGAAATGGGACATTCTGCATAATGAGTACTTTCTACTTTTGGTACTTTTACTTATAACAGAGTACATTGCAGTATTGATACTTTCACTCAAGTAAAAAAATTGAGTATACTTTTTTCACCACTGCTGTCTGTATTGTAATTGTGGCTTTGCGCTATATATGAAACAACATTAGGCTATGCGATCATGTGAGAGATGGAATGAATCTATCCTCTCTCCCAGCCCAACAAATGACAGCGAGAGCATAACGCCTCACTCGGCATGAATGCAGCATCCTCTCCTCCTCCTGACTGGTACCCAACAGCCTCCTCCTGACTGGTACCACATGCACAGAGTGTTTCAACCCGCGATGATGCTGTAGGATAGGATGCTTGCAGGAGGATTCATCCCAGCTATCTCTCCGCGCTCACGGTTTGGACATGAATGATGCCGGTGAAACTGAAGATTCCAACTGAATTGAAGTGGGCGACGGACACAAAACAGCATGCGATTTAGATTGGGATCATCAGAACAAAAACTCGTTTCAACTTGACATTCGAGCCCGAGAGAGAGACGTCGGTGCGGGTGCATGGCAGACAGTAGCCTAGTCTCATGCTTTTAGAAGTTGGACAACCAACGGGGACGACCGAAATTATTATATGCCATGACTTCTTTGCAATTGGTCCAGATTATGTACAACATTTCTGCTGCTACAACGCATCAGGCGTGCAGCATTATAGAGACCTAAACATATCTACCTGCTTACTTGAGATTATGCCTATTCAGATGGACCACATTTTGCTATCTTGATCAACATGTGGTACTTTGGAAATCTATAGACAACAGACACTTATAACCTCACCGAAGCATGAAGGAATGAATCCTGTTGGTCAATTGTTATTCACAGTAATGGAATGAAAGCACTATCGTGATATATGATGGATGATAGATCCAGTAAGCTCATCTTGGTTCCTATTCTAGCCGTTCTTTTTGTAATGATAGGCTATCAGTATATATGTCCGGCCGGCAGCAATGCGTGTCATTTCAAGACTGGGGGAAAACTAAGGGGAGTCAGTCTGCTCTCTACACCGTATCTGGAAAGCGACGATTTTTACAAAGACCAGGACCTTCTCGAGGAAGACAGCCCCCCGAAACTACCGTCCAAATTCAACTTCACCGAACGGGACCTCGAGCGACACGTGGAGTTCAACATCAAGGCGGACGACGTGATCGTGTTCCTGCACATCCAGAAGACCGGCGGCACCACGTTCGGGAGGCACTTAGTTAGGAATATTCGTCTGGAGCAGCCGTGCGACTGCAAGCCCGGGCAGAAGAAGTGCACATGCCACCGGCCGGGGAAAGAGGAGTCCTGGCTGTTCTCCAGGTTCTCTACGGGCTGGAGCTGTGGGCTGCACGCAGACTGGACAGAGCTGACCAACTGCGTGCCGGTCATTATGGACAAGAAGGAGGCTCAGAGGAACAGGAGGTAAACATTTATCTGTGCTCTTTGCATTTGTGTGTGTGCCTGTGGTCCACCAGAGCGTGTAATCTGCTCTCTAGTAACCGTGTGTGTGTGTGTGTGTGTGTGTGTGTGTGTGTGTGTGCTTGTGTACATAACAGGACACTGTTTCTAGACTGACATTTTCAAGTTTGAGTGACCAGTAAAAGTCACAGGCAACTTAATTGTGTGCAACAGCAGTGACCATAAAAGGCAATCATCATTAAGCAATTATAATGTGTTTGCAACATTTGCATGAGAGAGAGAGAGAGAGAGAGAGAGAGAGAGAGAGAGAGAGAGTGTGTGTGTGTGTGTGTGTGTGTGTGTGTGTGTGTGTGTGTGTGTGTGTGTGTGTGTGTGTGTGTGTCTGTCTGTCTTGAGAGAGAAGCCTCAAATGTTGTTACTTTGTAATCCAACATGACATGCCATTCAAAGATATCATCAAGTTATTTTAATCCCGCATACAGGTATTATTTATGTACATCTTTAGCATTTCTCTCTACACTTTGTTTGATGCTGTCCAATTTGTAATGAATATGTTTCAAATCCCGGAAGACAGACATGCCCCCATTTGTAACAACTAAGATCAAGGGTCTTCACAAGGACACATAAATTAAAAAAACAAGCGGAAAAAATAACAGAATAAAAGGTTATGTATGGAAGTCAGTCTATGGTGTAATGAAGTGCACCGCACGCATGAACAGTATGATAATGGTTTTCTAAAGTGCCAAATCTCCAAATGCATACCAGAGAGAGAGAGAGAGAGAGAAAGAGGGAGAGAGAGAGAGAGAGAGAGAGAGAGAGAGAGAGAGAGAGAGAGAGAGACACTGATTAGTCAGGGGATTATAAAGTGGTCCCAGTTTAGTCCATGCCTCCCTGCTCCACTACCAGGTACCAAACAATCCATCATTTCAAACATTCAATTTATAATTAATATAACAATGAGACGAGTACATACTCCCATGCACTCCCATATTCTTCTCCCCCAACCCACTTAAGCAACCCTGGATCCTAAGGAAGCAATTTAAAAATTGCTCAATTGGTTGGTTCACCAGTATACCTTTTGGTTGTTAACCCTGTGACTAGGCATGCTCCAGAGGCAAGTTCCTCTGCTTTACGTTATGGTCACACATCTGCATCAGAATTAGTTATAGCCAACGCCGAGGTGACAGACACGTACATTTCCCATGTTGCCTTGCGGGTTGTGGGCAGTGCCGGTTTTCGGGTGTGTACTTCGTTTGACTTATGTTGGAATGGTTGGCTCGCCGCTCACTGAAAGAAAACTATAAGCGAAATTCCTGCCAAGTGGGGTCAACCACAGCACCTATTGCCTGACGCTCAGTCAATGTTCACCGATGTTGATCTCCACGCTTCAGACGTGTTGAAAGCGTTGCGTCAAATGCAACAACTGGACGCTCCACTCCCTTGTTCGCCTAGAATGGAAGTAAACAGGACGCTGACGCTTCTGAAGCGTATGTGTGACCATGCCATTATGGTCACACAATACGCATCAAACGCGTCTTGTGGATTGTGGTAAGGCAGTGCCAATTTGCTGGTGTGTACTGTGTAGTTCGTTTGACTTACTGTACGTCAGAGTGGTTGCCTCACTGTAAGAAAAAACTACAAGCAAAAAGGCTGCCAAGTGAGGTCAACCTATCATGCACTTCTTTTCTGGTTGATGCCCGGTCAAAGTTCACCAATGTTGAACGTGTGAATGGGAAGCATCAATGCACTGCAATGGGGAGATCCAGAATGAAGTGAACAGGACATTTCCTTTGTTGTGAGATTTCCACATAAATCAATTATATATACAAATACAAAACAAAGCACCCCAAATAACAAATTATGCCGCAAAATGTAACTCACAACAAGCTGTCCTGCTTCTGCATTACTGCTTCAACCAGTAACACTACTTGATTTAGAAGTACTTTATAGGTCAGAAGGTAAAGCAAAGGTTTAGCAGGAAAAAATCAGTTGCAAAGGCTGGCATTTTAGATCGAACAGTGCACTGATCCTAAAGCTCTATATGAAACCCTTTAAACCAAACCTGATGTCACAGCTGGATAAACACATTAACAACAAACAATACTGAGTAAATAAAAACATCTTAACCCAGCCCCACCAAAAAAAAAGGGGGGGGGGAAGCTTTGTAAATAAATAAAGCGTTCTTCTTCATTTAAATTACCCGTCCTTTTGTCCTCAAAGTGGCTCTCCACAATGAAAGATTCCTTCCACCTGCACAGTTGGTCTGGTGCGGTTATTTCCTACCTGTGGCATTTAATCAATTGTGCTCCACTGATTTACAACCCTCCTTTTACTTTACAACTCCATTCCACATTCCGTAAGAAAAGCCTCCTTCAGTTTCTGCATTGTGGGAACAGCATCACCTGATCCTTGAGAAACTGCATAGTATAGTACAATATTCAACCATTACTTAAACTGACTTCAAAACCATCAAAAAGAAGAATCCAAATGCAACATATATAACTGCTTGTCCCCCTGCAGCTAAACAGTTTAGATATGGCTGCAAGGCATATTATGTGTATGTTACTGCTGGCATCTCTGATCTGCTATCAATTCAACCTTTTATTTAAGATTCTCAGAGAGATCATTGAGGAAGACCCTCATTTACAATGATGCCGAGATTACACACATATAAATAACATAAGAACAATAAGAAAAATGATAATGTTGGCATTGGCAACAAACAGTTAAAACAATTGCATGTTGACAGCAATCAGTTAAAACAGTTGCATACAGGTACTGCACGGTTATTATATAAATGCCTAAAATGGCCAATAGATGCTAGGGTAATATAATAATATTGCTAGGATTCAGTTTAAGATCTTGTTGCAAGAGGTTCCAAGAATCAGGTGCACCAAAGCTGAAAGCAGTCTTTCCCAGTTCCGAACTGGCAAAAGGAACCAGAAGGACTAGCCAATCGCTGGAGCGAGTTAGAATGTGACTAGGTTTCTGACATAGCAGACTATCAATGGTGTGCTGCTGTCCATATGGTCTTTTACTTTTCACCAAGCTGGGTCACGGCCTGGTACTGGGCACCATGCAGTTGTTGGCCTAGGGGTACGACCTTGACACGTGTTCTGTCAGGGAGGTTAGTGGGACTAGAAGTAGAAAGCAATATCACACCTTCTTATCTAAGTGTAGATGCTTCAAAGAGATAATAAAGAATATTTAAAAAGGCATACTGTATGTCTCACTATCAATATTTTATACCAAGTGTCTCAAAGCACCATACACCAAGGTGTGAGCTGGTGCACTTTGGGCTGGTGTCTGTTAACACCAACAGTATAAGATTTTATATATTTGATATAGCAGCATATTCTTTCATGTATGCTTTTGTACTTCAACATATCACCTGTAAATTCACACAGTAAATAACAAATTAGAATAATTGTGGGAACAAACATCCAATCCATCTGTGATTTGAAAGCCTAAAACATTACATATAAGGGGAAATAATTGGTTGTGTTGAAATTATGTTCAACTGTAGGCTATCTCTTTCATTAGATAATCTACAATTTCATTACACACCCTTCGCAGTAGCAATAATGTTGTTCGCACCACTAAACCTCAGTGTATCGGTGCCCTCTGGTAATTTCATTATTGCTGTTGGTCAAGAACTCCTAATGCTCTTTTATTCAAAAAATTGGGTCTGAATTTAATCAAAGTACAAGCCAAATGCCCTCAGAATCCATAAGGATAGAACGGTGTAAAGGGCCAACAGTCATGATTGATTTTCCTCTGTGGTCTTTCATCCCTATGGATGAGGGCATCCATCTCTGTCCACTCAGAGGTTTAAAGTTGGCCAGTAGGACACATCCTGCTGTCACACATACACACCTTACTTTCTCTCCCTCGTGGTCTTTGTTCTGCTGCAGTCTTTCTTGATTGCTGATGTGATTAGACTTTGTCCCTTTGAGGCTGTTGTTTGTAGTGATCTTATCTTATCTACCACAGCTCAGTTCACTACCCTTTTATTGACTTACAGCTGATTATTATTATTGTTATCATGATGGGGATTATTATAAATTTGTATTATTAGATAGATAGACATATAGATAGATATATGTATAGGTAGATAGATACATAGATACATAATAAAGCACCATCAATTAATGTGAAAGGCATTAGATCTTGTAATGAAACAATAACTACATTATCATTAGTGTATCCTTTAACTCGGCCCAACGTGGCATGCGTATTTCATTAAATGTAGTCACTGCGCCTGATTTCTCTATTCCAATTACCGATTTGGAGTGTTAAAGTTACAGATTAAAGTCATATTATAGTTGAAATCTATCGAGGTTTGTCAGTGATTGATATCCTCAATTAAACTTAAATATGCACATATATCTCAGGACAGTATCCATACCGTCCATTAATGTTAACGGCAAAATAATTGAGGGTAAAGCACAGAACGAGTTCCTTCGAAGCATACTGTACCTTTGATGTCAGAACTGCAGTGATTGTAGCAGAGAATTCCCTTCCTTGCTTTGAAGAGGAAAAATATTTTTTTTGCGCTAAACTACAAGGACATGAGCACATGATTTATTTCTGCAGTGCCAAGTGTTTCCTTTACTCAGGAAAGTGTTCACTGGATGAGGCAGCTCATCGTTTCACAGCTGCAGCTTCCATTCTGCACTTAGAGTTGCCTTGTTCCTTGTTCTGAAATAGGCGCCCAGCAGCTTCTGAAATTATGCAGACATTTTCCTCCAACCAAATGTCTTAGTTACAAACATGTTATACCCCCATGTTAGCCAGCTACCATGGCACACTTAAGAGTTAGCAAAATAGATAACTAATATAATGAAAATGTCATCTTGGAAAACAGTTCTAGGGCGTGGCTCTGTAGGAGGCTAGCCGTCTAGGAGAGGGTCTGTCTGTGAGTCTGTCCAGGGCTAATTTCTGTTCATTTTATCATGGATGTCTTTTTATGTCTTTTTATTTCCTTATTTGAGTCCTCATTAATGCTGATAATGTGCACTTTTAGTATAACAGTATATAGGAATTTAATATCACCATGCAGTAGCTCAGTTGTTTTACTGGATCAACGGTCGAACCTTTGATTTACGAAAGGTTGCATTTTGGAATGCTGACAGTGTGTCGCTGCCAAATTCAGATGGCATGCCCTTGTTTTGTGGTTGAGAGAGCCCCTCCGACAGGGCTCCGACCCTACCAGCCCTGAGATGGCAGTAGGGGGGCTGAGATGGGGGGTGGTGGTCGGAGACGGAGGCAACATTGTCTGTGCAGCATTGCATGGCCTTTTCAGCTGGGCAGGGCATGGCACACGTTGATCCAGCTGCGCAGCGCAGGAAAGGTCAGGCGTGTCAGACTGTATCAGTGTGTGTGTCCTATGGTGGGGCTCCACTGGAGTGTGCTGCCAGTCAGGGGAGAAGTGGAGCAGGCAGGCCTGCTGTCTTTTGGGGCTTTTGGGAGCAACATGCCTCTCATTGCTGTCCTCTTAAGTTGCTATGAGGGGAGAAGCCTGTTAATATGAGAGTGGAATGTTCTTCTAGTGCTTGGGTGGAATCTTCCAAGCAACACACCTTCAGTCACGCAAGGAGATAATGGGTCTTGATTTATCTCCGTTGCTGTCTATTGCTTTTGAATCTTTGTAGATTGGATGTTCCTTTCAGCTACTGTAGAAATCTTGATAGTTGTACATTTATAAGAACAGAATTTGCTCTGTTGAGGATACTTCAGTGTCTCTTTTGCATGTGCATTCAGTATGATACTGAGTCACAAAAACAGAAGCCAACTTTTTGCTTCTTGAAAAACTGAGTCCACACAGTGGATAATGCTCATGAACATTTATACCAATACCATCAAAAAAGTGACGTTTTGAGCAGCAAGTTCTTTGTCAGACTGAAGGAGAGCTTGACGCTTGAAATGACATTTTTCTGGTATTTTATCATTTGAATATGCACGCCTTTGTAAACGTTCTGCATAACCTTTTAGCACAGAAGCGAGTGTCTGAACGAGCTGTAGTTAGACATGTATTGTTAAGAATGTGTAGTGACACATTTCACAGACATATTTAGCTTTCCACAGCTGAAGGAACTGTGCTCACATTTTAATTTTCTCCATTGCTATTTTTTCTATCACTTGATCCCATCCTTTTGCCGTCAAGGTTTCTCTCCAGTAAGAGAGAAAGAATGCACTTTCTGCTCTACTCTGTCATAATTACATCACCAAAACCGCTGGCTTGAGGTAAAGAGATTAAACCTGCTAAACATTCACCCTGATGTCTGTATAAAGAAAAAAAAATCCACAGAATCAAATGAATAGACAGTGAAGACAGTGTTGAAAATGTTCACATCAATGTGAGCCATATTACTTTAACCTCCAAAGGTGTACACTTTGTGTCCCATTGCAACAGCATACAGCAGCATAACCAAATCTTGTCGGTGCTCCATTTAGAAAGTGGTGAAGTGTGTCTGTGGGTTTTATAAAATGTTGAACCAATGAAAAGTATTAACAAGAGCGTATGACTAATTATTAACTACATTGGATCCATTGGAACAAAGGCTCTTTTTAGAGCACCGAAGAGTGCTGAAGAGCGCTGGTCACTAGTCGTAATTTTCTCGTGATCTTCTCATGATTGGTCGAAAGGATCAATGTTTTTTTCCCCATTGGTCCGAAGAAGAACAGCCAATGAGATGACCGAATGCTTTTCCCATGCTCTTCCGCTCTGAACTGGTGGAATAGCTTCGCTCACAGAATTTGATCAGGTCACCAAAGCAACACTCGCGAGCGGAAGAGCTCCGGTCACATAATTCGACAGGTCACCAAATTCAGTGCAACACTCGCAAACTGTAGACACCCTCAGGCAAGTATTTAAAAGAACACCTTCAATATGTTTTTTTTTCTTGCAAACTAAAGCAAGGGAAAAGACGAACTCTGGTTAATACATGTATATTAAAGCGGGATCCCAAACTGGTAAATATGACATTTTCATTTTCCTTAGAAGTAACCGTTTTGGACATACAAGGTTTCCTCCCGACAACGACAATATGATGTTGTACATATAGTTAAATCTACCCACCATCAAGCCGGTTTGGAACAGTTCTGCATTTCCACAGTCTTTCACACACACAGTTTTATAATGTTACTTTATTTTGTTTCACTTAAACATTTGATTATGCATATCTGTCCAGTGACTCATGACACTCCAGTCACACTATCAAACTAGTGCTGATCAAATATGAATCAAGATTCGTCTTGTCTAGATGTATCCAACAAGGTGGCCAAATATAAGAAACAATCTAATTTTACAGCTAAATAGTACAAAGTATGTTTTTGAAAATATTTGAGGCAAGAAATAGGCAATGCAGTCCAGAATCTTGATTCATATTGATCAGCGCTGCCTAGTTTGATAAATGACCAGAGTTAAGTCAGCCTTTTAGATACAGTTGTACAGTATGTTGTATTAAAGGGTCTACACCATGAATTTCATTTTTTTTTGGTTTTTAGTATTTTTTGGGCTCCCCAGTGTCTCTTGTACCCCAATTTTTTTTTTTTGTCATTCATTCTCATTTCAGAGATTTTCAGAATGGGCGTGTCTGAACAGGCCATTTCAGAATGGCAATGCAAGTGATGTCACTTGCATTGCCATTGCATTGATGCTGGCCAGACAGAATAGCTCAGTAGCCCCCCCCTGCCCAAGAGGACGTTTTGGTATTGCAGCTGAAAGTGCTGTATAAGCCAGAGACAATTGACTTGGGATGAATATATCTGAGTGATGATTTAGGCTCAAACCTTTTGAAAAAGGTTTGAGGGACATACACCATATGATATTAACTATAAAAAAAAAAAATTAAATTCATGGTGTAGATCCTTTAATGAGACGTTTATAAAGTTTATATTTATCTTAAGACATTTCTTTTTTCAAACATTTCATATAGAGGTTGGTTAATAATCAATATACATTTTTTAAAAATATTTTCTTGGCTTTCTCTTTCCTCCGCCTTTTTTTCAGTTCTGACCTAACCGCGTGGTAACTTTTTACGAAACTCGGCAATATGGTAGAGGGCTATGCCAAACGGCGAAGACACGAAACTCACAACCATTGGCCAAAGGGTGGCGCTGTAGCACTCAATTGAAAATGCCAACTTTGAACAGCTCAACTCATGCCCTGTTTGACCTACAGCCATGAAACTTCAATACACACATGCCTAACAACTTTCATACTTTGACTTTTGACCTTTAGATCTCCCACCATTTTGAATTATATGAAAAACAGTAAAAATCGATCTCCTCCTGGGATCTTTGAGCAATCTGCACAACACTGTTTACACATGAGCTTTGGACCTATGCCGACAAAATGAAGGAAGCGGATTTTCCATAAATGAAAACATTAAGTTTTTACGTGCCAATGAATATTGCAGTTTTATGACAATTATTCATCTGCCCCTAACACATACATGCAAACTCACATTTGTTTGAAACTTTACAGTAATGTAGAGGGTCATTCCAAATATCACTGAAACCAATCTTACTCCAAAGGGGGGCGCTATAGCAATTTTTTGAAAATGCAAACTTTAAACAGGCAAAAGTCATGCCTCGTTTGGCCGACAGCCGTGAAACTTGTTTACACATGTGCCTTGACTCATGAGGAACACATCTATCACTTTGACCAGTAAGCTCCGCCCTTAGCAACGCGTTGTGAGCTTGTAGATCGACTATTTTCACTAGTTTCCATACCGAGAAGACAAAAAAAAATCTTTATTGGTAAATGTTTTGTGAACCAGTGATCTAGAGTAGTTAGAGAAACAGAGGCTTGGTTCATAACGGACGGAAAAACCTATAGATATCAACAGACACCATCAGGGAGGCCATATCTCTAGCTCAATGAGAAGAGAGGCAGCCTGTGAATCCAAAATGTTGCTGGTTCGATTCCTGTCCCCAACAATGCGTTGAGGTGATCATCATTTGGAATTCTTAGTTTTACAAATAGTGTTTCTTGAGGTTAGGTCGTTGTTTTACTGAGGTTAAGGTTAGTGAGGGTGGGTGTAGAAAAGAGTCATCTAGTCAGCAACCTTCCCCCTATTCCCATGGATTGGATCCACCCCTCTCACCTGCTCTCACTCAGCACCAATCACACCTGTCTTCACTCACAACTCATTAGTGGCCTGGTGGCTTTTTCTTTGAAATAATGTGTAGTTTTTCAAATATTTAACTTTAAGCGCCCGATGCCACGTTATTGGCTATGGCCATTTAAAGCGTAGCAACATTAACAAACACATGAGTCTATACCTGTAACAATGCTCTATACACCAGGGAACTAAATTACTCATATGCTGTGTTGCTTTTGCCAGGATACGTTCCCATGACCTTGCGGTTCAGAGTCAAGAGCTCTTCCACCTGAGCTACCCAGACACAAGAAGCCATATACATTGACATTATATGAACGTGCAACTTTTACACTACAGATTTTTTTTTACATCACTCTCCGATTATACTTTTTCAAAGCGAACATTTGTAACTCAAATCTTTGCTTCTGGGGTCCTTGGAACAAATTATTTTACAAATGTTCACTTAAATATATATTCCAAGATTAGCAAAAGGTTTCACGATGATATACAAGCTCATAGCGCGGCACCGAGTGCCGCAAGCTTGTAGTTGAGCTTGTAGATCTATTATTTTTGAATAGCCAAAGTAATCTGAAAATGACACCGATACGTACCCGGTTTTAATGGGATTAAAAGCACTTTTTCCCTTCCTGGAAATCGAAGCCAAAAAGTACAATATTTGTCTTTGAAAGGTAGTAAGTGGAGTGCTTCCACTACCTTTCAAAGACAAATATTGTACTTTTTCTTTTCCACGCGTTTCTCCCCTTTTTCATGGGTCACAAGTAAAATCCCTTTTCTTCTTTTTTTCTTCTTTTTTTGTTCAAATATTATTTATTTTCCCTGAATTTTTCCATTAAAATAATACAGGCATTGCCAAGATTGCTCTGCTATCTTCATTATTTTTGCGTCATTATATGTATTTTTATATAAATATTTGGGTCCCATTTAGACAGAGAGCTAAAGTGCAATACGTTATCCTTCTGAAGATGTGGGAAAGGGAGGTCATGTACGATAACTGCACTTTCCCGTCATTCAGAACTTTCTGATGTCTCTTTTCATCAGAAACTCCATTTGACTGACAAGCTTTGAATGTCAGTCAAATAAAGACATATCGAAGAGTATGTCCAGCGGACTTTCTCCAGTTTCTTCCCAGAAATTCAGCGTCTTTACTTTAGGCTTATACGCACGTTGACGATATTCCTCACGGGCTTCCTTGAGGAGTTCCCGGCGGCCTTTCCGCAACGCTCTGGTGACCGATTTCTTGGGCGCTTTCTGTGTCACCTGGTGGCCGTTTCTTTGGCCTCTGCGCGTCTCCTCCTCCTTCTCCCTCTGCGTCTCTTGACGGTGGTCCTCCCCCTCCTGCGCCTCCTTCAAGGTTCTCCCTCGTCCTACTGCGTCTTATCGCCTCATGGCTTCTCCTGCCCCTCTTCTTTCCTGCTGCTTTCTCTGGGGAAGCAGGGGTAACTGGTGCCACGTCTGCCATTTTCTCTCTTATTTTACTGAGTCTCTTGAAGGTCTTTACATCAGTGGTGTAAAGTAGGGAGACCAGGGACAAAAGTAACACTTTTTGTATTTGCATTCATAATTCACAGACTACTTGAAATATCCTAGTCATCTTTTGCTATAAGAAACATATATATACTTACAATACATACAATCGTACTGTTTCACTGTACATTTAGAAATTTAAAAGCAGGTCTGTCTTGTCAAGTGTGTTTCTAGTGTTGACAGCTAACCTACTGTCACTCCTGTAGGGGAGTGGTTAGGGGTGGGGGAGTGATTAGGGGTGGGATTAGGGGTGGAGTTGAATACCTATTGTCCCTCCCATTGTCACACCCATTTCTGGGCCACTGAGGTGTTAAAAACTCTGGGATCTTTGCAGGGCAATTTCTCTGCTTTGGGGTTTAAGGTTCAACAAGATTCAAATGGTCACATCTTCTTTAAATGAATGATACATCATATGAAAGCTTATATTCTCTACTTTAATAATATTTAAAAAAAATGAAAAATGCTCACTTGCGGCATAAACCATTGTACTCAGTCACATTTAATAAAAAAAAATCTAAGCTGTGTGATATATACATTTTGAGTTAAGACCATTAATATCAACCTATGTCCCTCTGCACTCTAGCAATCAGTGCACCTGGTGATACCTAGCCTGTCAGTCATTGGCTCCTCAACTCCTCAATGGTGCTGAAAAGTAACTATTTACATTTACTCAAGTACCAATACAAGTGATTACAATGCACAGTACAATTTTGAGGTACTTTTACTTTACTTTTCATTTGTGTTAATTCTACTCTACTACAGTTACAGCATAATATGACAGCTTTAGTTACTAGTTACTTTGCAGATTTAATTATTAATACAACACCTACAGTATCCACATACAGCCGGTCTACAATGTGACGCGTTATGAGCTTGTACTGTAGATATATAATAAGCAATCCATGCTGTATGATAACTTACCACACATGATATCCAATTCTGTCTATCCAATGGCTCAGTCAGTACACTGTCTACCTGCAAGTCTGTAGGTCCCTGGTTCAAACCCCAATTTAACCAGTCCAAATATAATTTACTGAACAAAAATCATGACTTTGTTAATTAATGCATGTTCACTTTGTAAAGACAAGATGAAATGGCATTTTGACAGTATTTGTTTGTCAATTTTCTGACATATGTTCTTGTAGAAGAGTCATCCTAGTGTGCAAAACTCCCCCTGGCCTATTCCCATGGATTGGATCCATCCACCTCACCTGCTGTCACTCCCTCTCAATCCATAATCACACCTGCCCCTCTCTCTCTCTCTCTCTCTCTCTCTCTCTCTCTCTCTCTCTCTCTCTCTCTCTCTCTCTCTCTCTCTCTCTCTCTCTCTCTCTCTCTCTCTCTTTGTCTCTCTCTCTCTAACTGCCTCTCTTTCTCTCTAACTGTCTCTCTCTCTCTCTCTCTCTCTCTCTCTCTCTCTCTCTCTCTCTCTCTCTCTCTCTCTCTCTCTCTCTCTCTCTCTCTCTCTCTCTCTCTCTCTCTCTCTAACTGCCTCTCTCTCTCTCTCTCTCTCTCTCTCTCTCTCTCTCTCTCTCTCTCTCTCTCTCTCTCTCCCTCTCTCACTCTCTCCCTCTCCCTCAAAACCGCTTGTTGCTGCTTGCAGCTATATTTTTCTTTATGTTTTGGAATGTTGCGGTAATGACATTTTTCTCTCAGCAACCCTGGACCTTGTTTTTCAGGCTTCAAAAGGACATTTGTTGATATATGCCTTTTGAAAATGTTAACATTGGAAATCTTTGCAACCAGGATTTTGTTATGATTCTCCATCTCCACTCATTTATTCAGGTTCTTCCTTTAATCAGCCCTTTATATACTGCATATACCTGTATGTACAAACACAAAGGCACTGAGCGTGATAACGTCTTTGAGTGCACATTATCGCCTACAGAATGTAGTTGTATGCTGCTTCCTCTACTGGTGTGCTGATTTTCACGTACATCAGAGAATGCAAAGTGCTTTTCAAAGTTATTAGCTGGAGGGGAATAGAGATAAGTGACTGTTGATTCTACCTTAGTATCTTATTTATTCAAACCTTTCCTGACCTAATTTGAATTACTGAAATTTCAGCTAAAAACTTTATTGTGTAGCAACAAATCAAAGTATATGGTAGCCGACTCCATCACACAAGGGGCACGAGTGTTATTGATGGCCATTATGGCTGTTGGATGTTAGATTCAGTGATTGGTGTCGTCAGAATCTTAATGCTTAACAAAGCCAGATGTACCAGCCTGAATCCACAATTAGTCTTGCACATTAAACCTTAGTATTTCTGTGACATTTAACTTTCTACCATGGAATTAGGAATGAACTGACTTGGCATTTATCCATATATACAGTATCTTGTCCTCAGAGTACTCTCTGCTCAAAGCAGTCTATATTTCACTCAGTTGGAACGTTGGAACTTTTTGTGTGCATATCTTTAATGAGTTCATGAACAGGCTACCACCACAGCTCCTTAGCAATCTGTATTCACCATGACCATTCACTTTTATTTATTTTTTAACTTTAATCATTTCCTCTTGAAAAGTACACCCATGTGCAAAAATATTACCTTGGTCACCTTGTAGTAGTCGCCCATATGCATTGTTAGCACTTAGCAGCTTTTCAAATATACAGTCCGTGTTTTAACAATTAAAAAAAGAAATGTGTTCCTGTACCATTGGGCAGTGTGTGGTTAATTTTTTGCTATGCACCTGCTAAATACTTTTTTACCTAGGCGTCTGAAAGGTTTTGAATAGAAATACCCATACCTAAAAATAAATTCATTACAAAAGCTGTTGCTATTCCACTGAACTACCTACAGAAGCTGTACATTCCTTTTGGGTTTAAGAAATAATTCATACAAGTATCGCTGATTTTTTCATTGTCTTCACCAGGCAGACAGGCGAGGAGGCAAAGACTAGTTTTGTGTGTGTGTGTGTGTGTGTGTGTGTGTGTGTGTGTGTGTGTGTGTGTGTGTGTGTGTGTGTGTGTGTGTGTGTGAGTGTGACTGTGTGTGTGTGTGTGTGTGTGTGTGTGTGTGTGTGTGTGTGTGTGTGTGTGTGTGCAATCGCACACCGGACCGGAATGCATCGCACAGTTTGTCCGACCCGTGCCACTGCCAGTGAGGCTGTACCAAAACACTTTTGCGTCGCATGTAGAAAGCGATCAAAAAGGAGTAATGATATAATTAGCGCAGTTTATTACTTTATAACGAAAACCTCACCAGTCCATCTCTAGCCTAGTTAAATGCTTACATTTACTGTAGATGTTATTCAAAATATTACTCTATAAAATCACTTTGATTTAGCTATTTGTCTCATCTGTTTAAGAAAGTAGGTAGCTGATATATTGCACTTTTACCTTAGCGTGTATACTCTTGGTTGCTTGTTTTAGCAGAAAATGCACTTAAGACTTCTGGTGATTAGTAGTTTTGTTTCCCTACCTATGTTGAATGCACTTATTGTAAGTCGCTTTGGATAAAAGCGTCTGCTAAATGACTGTAATGTAATGTAATGTATTGCAAAATATATTCTAAACCAAGCCCTGTTTACGGTTTATGTTGTTTTTTTGTTGTATGTTTTATATGAATGAACTATATTCTACAGTTTAACCCAGTGATTTTCAACCTTAATAATTTCAAGGGCCCCCAGTTTGATATGCATTAGGCCACTGATATGATTTTCATCTTTGGATCCCTAATCTACATTGCAAAATCCTCAGTATTAATTTAACTCTGAGTGTGTACAAATGGAACCAAATGCACACATCATATACATACATATATACATACTGTACATTAGAGATGTTCGATATTGACTTTTTTACCGATAACCGATATACCGATAATGTCCAACTCCTAATTTCCGATACCGATATCAACCGATACCGATATATGCAGGCTTTTTCACCAAAAGTCAACTAATTGTCAAGTAACAACATCACGTATCTAGTAAAATAAAATAGCTATAATATCAATATAATATCTAACACATCTTATATAATACAGTGATGTTGTTAGTTTTTCAATAAAGTGAGTCCTGGGACTCACTGGTGGTCATTTGAATGAGTCCCACTAATCTTACTAGATTAGATGTAGGCCTATTTGACAGTGCAGAAGCATATTGCTTTGATGCCTATAACATTAACGAGTGTAAACGAGCGTCAGCTGGACCCAGACACACACACACCTGCCCTCTGCAGTGCTCTAATTTGAAAGTGACTGGAGTCTGTCTCATTTCTTTGCAAAAGCCCTTGAATATGATGGAATATGATTAAGGATTACTGTGATTATGGTAAACTCACATTTCATATCACACACACCATGCAGTAAGAACTCCTGTAACTTATAAAAAAAATAAAAAAAAACTATACCGATATTTTCCGATATTTTCCTTTCCTTTATGCTAATATCGGCCCGATAATATCGGGAGGCCGATAATATCGGACACCCCTACTGTACATACATACATAATTCTGTTGGTCTGTCTTTTATTCATAATGCCTGTATCTTCTCAGCTAGGGCTATTTCTTTAGACATACTGTACTGTATTTGTCAATGTAATGTATGTCAATTTGTGAGTATGTTAACTTAATGCATTATTCTTTTGTAGTTTCAGGATTTATTGCTTTTGCTCTATATGCAGGCATAACATTTTTTTAATGTTTGAGCGAACACCACATTCTTGTCAGCATTTATTCATCTACACATGTTCACATACAATACTAATGAATGGACTTGCATGTAACTGACCTAGCTATAGTACACTTTATTAGAAGTAATCCAATTGCAGTTACTTCTGTAATTACATTCTTTGAGCCATGATGTAAGGGTTTGGACAGGTGGTGTCAAGGTGTACACGTCAGATGTTGCTCAACTTTGTTTAAAGGTATCATGACATTCATTTTCACTTTTTTTATTTTCAATGTTTTATTTGGGGTTTTATGACCTCAATTACACCCAAAAAACCTGAACTTAGAACATTCAGTGGATTTTCTGTGGTCTGGGGTTTTCTGAATAATTAGGCTGAAAAGTAATCTGAGCTTGGCCCTTCGACAGTGAGGTCACAGTCGATTAATCCCGCCCACTCTCCTCCTCGCCCCTCCCCTCCCCTATCCTTTCCTTTGGGGGGGGCGGAGCAAAGGCGATGATTGACAGGCAAAATCCCTCACCAGCGACACCCGCAGGCAAATATTTCTTTTTTCATTGCAGTTGAAAAGGCTTTAGAAATGTGAGAGAAAAACACCTGCCATTGATCACTGGAATGGAATTTTCACTTAAAACTTTTTGTACACTTTTGAAGGACCAGGACAAAGACTTTGAATGTGGTGTAAAAGTGAATGTCATGAAAGCTTTAAGTAATGCTCAGGGGGTTTGAGTGTTTGCTCAGCCTCAGACTGTTGAAAAATTAGAGGGAACATTGGGTCCAGTCCTATGCCAGACTCTGGATAACTAGCTGGGGTTAGAGACAAATTACTTTAATGGTTTAATGAATATTTTTGATCAATTTCTGCTGATCCACCCTCCTATATTTCTAATTTGTCTTTTTCCTCTTTTTTACATATTTTTCCTCCTTTTTCCACTTCCACTTCTAATTGCCCGACCCTGACCATTATACATTTATTTTATTTTAGCTTCAATTTAAATTGGCTGGAAATCTATTCTTCCCCTTTTAATTCTAATATACTATTGTTATGAATATGCTGATGTGGCCATTTTTTAAATCAAATATAAAATCATCAATGGCTTTCTTGTTCTTTATGCATAATGAATGCATAGTTCAGAAGTACAAAGACAGCAAAGCCAAAGCACAAATACGGGCGTTCTCCTACACCCTTGTTTGATGAGAGAGAGATAGGCAGAGAGAAAGACAGTCAACAAAACTCTTAAGCGTACGGTACCGTATGTGCATGTCTGATTCTGTGAACTGTGCAGGAATGCAATTTAGTTGCTCTCCTACGTTTTCCCAACAATTTAAGAATAGAATAGATTCACAACCTCTTCATTTCCAGAACAATCAGATTAATGAGCAACTTGCAGCAGCAGTAATGGCCCATTATTACTTACATGGCACGCAGATGACACACTCCTGCCCTACTCCTGGCTGAATAATACCCCACGTCATATTTTATTCATTATAGCTGACGCAGAAAGGGCTGCAATTACTGTGTGGCCCTTACCACTTACAGCTGCGATCACTGAGCCGTGCATGTCTCACTGTATCCGCTACCTGCGCCTGACATCTATGCCTTCATTAGGCATCTCTCTGTTTGGCCATGTGGGAGGTAGGCATTACCAACATGACCCAGATGAACGGCATTTATGCAGATAGTGGCTGTATTGTTGCATTTAGCAATCATGGTTCTAGGTTCTTTATCACTGTATATAATGATACTGTACATTATCAGGGCACTCTGGCACAGCATATTGCTTGTATTAAGCCTCAAACTATTTTAGTTTCAAAGCCGTGGATACATATATTTTCTATTATAAAGCTGCATTAGAGCGAGGCACCTCATTTAGGCAGCAGGAATAAATAAATATAAGTGGGTGTTTTCTGTACTTTGAACTTTAGAAAATAGGAAATGTTTACAGTCTACTGTACATTGTGGCAGCTCCTGCTTAGTCACCGACTGAGGAATAACCCAGCAGGAGCATCGCCATGGGTCTATCCCAGAATAGTGAAGCAGCGGGGTAATGGGTGCCCTACGGACATAGATGAACCAAAGTTGAAGAGATTTACAGCTCTGGAGGCATCAGCAGGCACAGGAAGCGAGTGCTCATTGAGATTATGGGATGTTTATTATGTGTGGAGCTGAGTGTGCCCTTGTGGGCCCGGGACTTTCAGGGTGTGGAGATTGCTTTTCATGTGTCATTAATCCAAGTCGTCATCGCTGGCAAGCTTGAGCTGTAATCCGGTCGGCTCGATAATTAAGTGTTACCTAGACAGGGGGTGTAACGGTATCCGTCAAGCACTTGTCCACTGTCTTGACAGAGAAAATAAAACAGTCGAGCAGGTGACTGAATGTGATTTAAGAGAGTAGCCGACACCTTCGGCAAAATAGGGCAGGCAGCTTTATTGAGATTATGTCACACATGACATAATCATAATTTTTAACTGCTGTGTGGGGCTGAGAGAAAAGTTTGCAACAGCTGAAGTCTGTTGTCTGTTGTAAATTCTCTGTGATCATCTTCTGTGAGGCTTATTTTATTGTTCCAATGCTTATCTGACTATGTTCTTCAGAAGTTTTCATCTAATCAGTTTTAGGCTGATTTTTGTCTCCGCCAGGCCGAAAGGCATGGCTAGAGTATGTTTAGCACCCTGTCCGTCCGTCCGTCCGTCCGTCTGTCTATCTGTCCGTGTGTGTGTGTGTGTGTGTGTGTGTGTGTGTGTGTGTGTGTGTGTCATTCTGTCTGTGTACAGCTAATCTCCAGCACCGGCTGGCTTGATCACAGTGAAACTGTGCACACACACTTCCTGGATGCCAGAGCAGAACCTCTGCACCAACATTTTCACATTATAGCGCCACCAGGAGTCCGATTTTGGCAAAACACATTTCTTGATAGTACTCCTACAGTATTTTGGCCAAACATCACGCAAATCGGTACACAGTATCTTTTAGTCATAAAATGAAACGGGTAAAATTTTGCACGCACATTCCCACTAGGCCGAGGAAGAAATGCCACTTGAACATTTTCAAATCAGCCTCATGGTGGCGCTATAACATGCCCATTCGTGTTTTTACCTATAACTGCACCAATCTGTGTAAAACTTTGTATGCGCACTCCCTAGAGGCCAAAGAAAAACCTTTGCACTGCATTTTTCACATCTGCCTTTTATAGCGCCACCAGGAGGCCGACTTATGTAAAACAGGTGTTTTGATATTACTCCTTCAGATTTGATCCAAATCACACGCAAATCGGTACACATGATCTCTATAGTCATGTGATCAGGACTGATCTGTTGGATTTTTCATATTCCATCCTGATTGGCTAAGATTGACATCTAAAGCTTGCGGGAGTGGCCCGTTTTGAACAAAATGCCACAAATCATGAAGCGTGCAGTGTCCGATTGCGGTGAAACGTTGCACGCACATTCGCATTACGTTGAAGAACAAATGCCACCCTTTTAACATTGCCCTATTATAGCGCCACCATGAGGCCGATTTTTGAAAAAAGTTTTTTTTTATATTACTCCTAGAAATGTATTCCAAACATCACGCAAATCGGTACACATGATCTCTATTATAGTCAAGTGATCATGTCGGATCCGTCAGATTTTTCATATTCCATCCTAAATGGCGAATTCCGAACACTGCTGGCCCACAATAACCTACCTGACCTGGTGGAGACCTGTGCTCCGAGGAGCACTTTTTCTAGTTTCCCCCTCCTTTTTTCAGTGTGATGTCTTTTTGCTGAAACAGGAATTAAGTGTTTCAGTCGTCTGTGTAAATCTCCCAGTTGGTATATGACATGCTAAAAGTAGCTGCCTGAGTTGCCCTCCTTCTTATATTATTGTTTAGTGTACGTTGATTCAATAGAGTACTGATCTGAGATTAGTATTTACTGTATTAGTATTTGGAGAAAATGACATGCTGTGCATGTTTATGAGTCATTATGCATATTTGATCCTATTGCCACAGAAAGTTTTAAGATACAGTAGGGAGCTGAAAGTCCATCTCTAAAAGCCACTCTAGGTAATGAAAGCAGTGCAGCTTGCCAGTACAAGCAACGCAGCTTCTCTGACGCTGCTGTCAAATACTTGCTGGTCCGGCAAATATGAATCTCCAATAGTCTGATTCAGCTCTTACAGTGAGATTAAAGGGTAGTCTCTGGTCGGGTAGCTGGCCAGGACTTTATGCTCCACTAACATTTTGTCTGGAACTCATTTTGTAGTGCTCCGATATACTTTTACAGCCTATCCTCCATGCTTAGACGGGATTGTATTTTACACTATAATATGGCACTTATTCTTTATATATTTGTGTAATGTTGCATGTGGAATGATCAAACAAGAGAGTTCTTTGCTGCGTTTTGAAACTCGTAGTAGTGGCATCATGAAAATTTAAATTTCACCAAAAAAAAGGAAGAAAGAAAAAAAAGAAACTTGTCCGGAGGCAGAGAATGTTCTCTTGGTGCTCTCATTAACCATAGCGTCCCTATTCTGGGCATGTCATAATAATAGACAAACATTCTGCGTAAATAGGTGCACATTGGGTGAAAATGGCAGATCTACAAGCCAACATGCTGCAATGTGATGTGTTGTGAGCTTGTAGATCAGCTATTTTCGCTATTTTACATACAATGAAGCATATAGGGTTTATTTGGTTAATCCATTGCATATTATATTGCCCTCCCATTCTAATTTTGAACTGCACACCATTGTGCTCTGTACTGTTAGATCCCAGTAAGCTTTTGATCAGAGGGAGATCACTGCCAGACTTGGTGCGAGGAAGCTGGGGAAGAGGTAGCTCCTACTGATCTGGTTAAATGTAGTCATCAGTCTGATGCGGAATGAGTCAGCTAGGCCTAGGGAGTCAGAGACACTGTGTTTGAACGTCCCCAAGAGGCCCTGCTTGTTGAGTGAGCAGCTCAAACACTCCTATTATCAGCGGGGCAATTACGTTTGGCATCGTTTTCCCTCTAATTGAAGGGAGAGAACATTTTTACTTCTGTGCTATAAGGAGCCCATGAAAAAAAGTAATTGAGTAAAACATGAAGGTTTTAGCTATAAATACTCTATAGTGTACTAATAAAGAATTCCCTCATCAGCAAGCAAGTCCATACGTAGGGGTTTGTTGGTTTTACAAGTGTGCTAGTCCATCGTCTGTCATGCAAAACTTTATTTTCTTTCAACCACTTTAACTTAAAGTGTCACAATTTTACCAATGCATTACTGTGAAACCCAATTAAGTACACTTCAGACATGCACTACAACACATTTTGTACTCCTAATGAAATGCTACTTTCTATGCAAGTGCCATCCTCAATTTCCATTAATTGGTTACATGAATATTATTGAAAAGTGTTCACTAGAGGCCCACAGGTTCAAATAATAAGACTCCATGAATTGACTTAATAGCCTGCCATTGGTCAGGATGTCATCACAGGGTGTAATTTATATGACAACATCACCAAAATATCAGGAGATTGGTGGTAAAATGTAGTATATTATAGATAGATATTTAGCACTCAAAAGGCTTGGTTGACCTCACCACTGCTGCTCACTTTTCTCTCTGTCTGTCTGTGTGTCTGTGTGTGTGTGTGTGTGTGTGTGTGTGTGTGTGTGTGTGTGTGTGTGTGTGTGTGTGTGTGTGTGTGTGTGTGTGTGTGTGTGTGTGTGTGTGTGTGTGTGTGTGTGTGTGTGTGTGTGCGCGCGCGTGTGCGTGCCTGTCAGTCAATATGTGCGTGCTTGCGTGCACATGTGCGTGTCAGTGTGTGTGTGTGTGTGTGAGAGCATGTACTGTAGGTGCAAGGTGCACCTACTTCTTTACAAACTTGACAGATTGACACATCAAACAGTGACAGGGAAAATGCCAGCATAGATGCTTGGCTATGTTATTTCTCAATTGGTACCTGCAAGGCCTGACGAAAAGGTCTGTGCCTGGAATAACTGCTGCTGGAGTTGATTTATTATAACAACCCGGAGAAAGGTCATCTGTCCTTATCTGGGGCGAGCTGGTGACAGGTAAGCTGTGCTATAGGGGAGGGCGAGCCGGAGATGCCTGCCTCACGCTACTCTTCAATTTGGTCTCAGTGGTTGAGTGAGCACCTGGCACACTTTTAAATGTAAGTACAGGTAGAGTCACCTTCACACAACCTAATCTCCCCTTGTAAGACCATACTGTACCACCCGTGATCCCTCTGGCCAGGGGAGGGCTCTGAGGCTTTTGATGTTGTTGCGCACAGCTTGCAGTGTGAGAGGGTCATGCTGGCCATTGCATCGGCAAAATTAGCAAGGCATGAGTGCGGCACTTGATACCGACTCACTGGAGGGAGAACTTGCTCGAAGGTTCTTCTAGCATCAGCCTATCCATTCAAATGTAACAATATCTCAACATCATCAAAGACAGACTCTTGCCAGACGCCTACGGGCTACATTTAATGGATGGATGGATGCGTGCCATGTGTGACGTTCGGGGATGTGGACACTGATTGACAGATGAGCGGAGAAATTGTCGGGGTGCCTTATAGAAGAGTTTGACAGTGCTTTTAGTGGCCCTGGTGAGAACACTACATTTTATCACGCACGACGGTCGGCCTGTCCAAACAAAACACCCTGCTTGAGTTATTGAGTTATTTCCACATTAACTGTCTTTCCAATCTTTATATTCTGGTGCCTCTGAAAGACTCCCTACACTTCAGCTTATACAAGACTTGCTGGGAGATGGGCTTGAATGATCTCACTGAACAGATTGCAGCCCAGATTGCTTCTTAAACTCCTGCATTTATAAATAGGTACTTGTGCATTCCTGTGCGAAATCTGTTCAGATATTTGATGAGCAGTGCCCAGAATCAGAGCATAGACATGCACTCTTATGTTCATATCACATAACATGTAATGTAACACATGACGCAATAAAAATACATCAACTCAACATGACTAAATAATTTCTTGTCTACTAGTATCTCTAGTAGATTATTCTTTCCATCAAAGTGGCATGCATCTCTTTATCATGCGTCGTTGATACCTGTATGAGAATGCATATTATGTATTTAACCCATTAGGACCAGGAACGCATCTGTGTCATTTTTTGATTTGAGCTAAAAAGCATTATTTTACACTTTGCCTACTAAAAAATAGCAGATATACAAGCTCATAGCGCGGCACCGAGTGCCGCGCTACGAGCTTGTATATCTGCTATTTTTGAAAAATCGTGAAAATGTGTGCAAATCTTTTAATGTATATATTATTTTAAAGCGAACATTTTAACTCAAATCTTTGCTTCTGGGGGTCCCTGGAACAAAATATTTTGAGATGGGGGTCGGCGGCCAAATACATTTTGGGGGTCCTTGACATGAAAAAGTTTGAGCACCACTGATATAGAAACATACGTTTTTCAGAATACTGTTGGGATTTAGAAGACATTTGTAGAATCGGCTTCAGGTCTTAATGGGTTAATATGATATTGTATGTCCTGCGTTATGCTGACTAAACAGTGTTTTATTTCCCATTGGAATAGGATGCCACCCCTGTTGATCAATCCCCGTGCACGGCCCTCCTACTATATATTGCAGCATAAATTGGGTCCCAGTCCACAGCATAATAATTATGGATTGAAAATCCATCCTAATAACAGTGTGGCATTGGAGAGCAGAACAACATCTTGCGGCATGGTAGAGTGGTGGTGTGGAACAAATAGCATTATGTCCCAGCACGTGCTCTGATACAGCACATCAACCTCATCATAGGAATCCAATGTCCCTCAATGTAAGCCAGTTTTCCCGAGGCGCCAGATGAAGAGCTGCATAATAGAGCTCCAAATCCCATTCACAAATCCAGGGATCAGTTAGTTCTCGTTGGGCTGTGCTGTGCAATGGATCATTTTCATACAAGTCCCCCCTCTTGTGTTTGGGATTTAAGTCCTGATTTGTTTGCTTACTGTTTGAGGGTAGTGGAAGGAAATTGTCCCAACAGTAGAATATACAGTATGCATCTTTGAGCCTCCACATTTTACATCTGCATTATTCATTGATAGCCTACGGTATTTAAACATTGTTTCACTTTTAAACAAGCTATAGTCAGGCATGCAATGCTCATTTGGTATGTTCTTGCACTCTATTTCAATGACGTGACGCGCACGTCGCTTAACACCTACACTGCAAGTCACACAATGGACAATTGATATGCATCTAGGCTTATTCCTATGTTAATTCGCTAGGTGTGAGTCGGGAACCTTTGAAAACTTTGTTGAGGTGCAAATTTAAAGTAGTTTTAAATCTATGCGTGTGCCTGCGCGTGCTCCTGGTCAAATAGGTTCCGGCACGGCGTGCAAGGCCGTCCAGTGAGCATTGCACCCCTGGCTATAGTGTAACACTATCAGTGTAACGTCGCATACAGTAGTTAGCATACAGCTAATGGTCAGTGTGTTCGCTGTGAGCTTGTAGTAGTGTGCGGCGAAGTTTGTTTCAGAGCCGGCAGCACAATGTAGGGTGCCAACATGACTAATGGGCCTCACCTGGGCTGGCTATCGACTGCACAGAAATACACACGGATTGATTTGACTGCTTATGCCACCGCCATAATCTGCCCTCTGATGATATGGTTTCACGGCTGTTTGTAAAACTGCTGCTGCAGCCGTTTCATAGATGGCTGCTGTAATATCAATCCGATCACCTAACATGCTCAATTGCTCATTGAGGGGAAGTGTTATTAAGTGTAGGGATGGGTTAGAATGCAGTAGCGAAAATGTTTTTGGCAGGAGAATTGCGTGCTGGAAATGTACTTTTTACTCAAGTGTGGAAAATCCACATGCAGTGTGTGTAATTTGCATGTTAATGGGAAGAAAACATTATTATTCTGTATGACATGTTTTAGCCCTGTGATTCTTTCACTTTGTGAATAGCATTCTTAATGAACAAATTGTTGCACTACCATTCATCATTACATTTAATCCATTAAGACCTGAAGCCGATTCTACAAAATGTCTTCTAAATCCTAACTGTTTTATGAAAAAACTTATGTTATATGTCAGTGGTTCTCAAACCTTTTCATGTCAAGGACCTCAATCTCAAAATGTTTTGTTTCAGGGACCCCCAGAAGCAAAGATTTGAGTCATAAACGTTCGCTTTAAAAATATATATATTCAAAGATTTACAAAACATTTCACGATTTCTCAAAAATAGCAGATCTACAAGCTCATAGCGCGGCACTCAGTTCCGTGCCCCCCGGGAGCGTTTTGTCAATGGGGGGGGGGGAGCCCTGCTTCTAAATTTCGGCGTTTTTCGCAGTTTTTTTTTCTTCTCCACGCCGTTTGGTGCCCCCCCCCAGGTTGGTGCCCTGTGCTTCAGCACCTCAAGCCCGTTGGATAAGCCACCACTGGCCTCACTAGCCCAATCCCCTCAATTTGTTGTGCCTCTCGCTCAGCAATCACAACCTGGAGTGAAATTAACAAGTGTTACCCCAGTTGCTGTGTAAATTGTATTGGGCTGTAAAAGGCATCCTTGGTAAATGCCTAAATTGTAATTCCTCCTTAACATCTGTCACTGGACACCACAGGTAATTTACCTCGGTACAGTGGATCTAACATCCAGCTAAATGGATCCCTTGTGACATGTGATTGGCTCTGATGGGCTACAAGGACACTCACCTCTGGTTTGTTTTCGCGCCTGTTGCACAACATGGGAGCGATTGTGTATGCATCAGTTACAGCTGGAATTGCACTTGATGTGCTTGAACTGTGTTCTGCCGCATTTTCAAAGTCTGGTCTGCTTTTCCAAACGGAGGCAAGAGCATAAGCTGAGCTCTAATGCTTAATTTAGTGTCACTTGCCGGAAATAGCTGTTCTGGAAGCTCACAACGCGTCACATCGCGACGCGTTGTGAGCTTCTAGAGCGGCTATTTTCGGCAAACAACACTGTCGTATGACAGAGTATAAAGTATAAATCAGGCTTTAGCGGCTGCTCCAGCACTAGACTGTGGCCTTTCCATGTAGATGATTGATTCAGGTGCAGTGAGGAGGGAAAGGGGGGATCAGGCTTTGGGCTGTGTTCGTTAATCACGCTGTATTACCACACAGAAGGCATTTATCACCCAACACCAAAGGCTTCAGTCTACAGGGAACACTGAACCCAATCTACCAGCTTACATACAATCCATCCAGGTCCAGAAAATAGCAGGGTTGTTGAGCCCAACCACATTCATTTATTCTGCAAGGACGGAACACTCCAAAGAAAAACTGAGGAGGATCGAAGAACCCTCAGCCTTTGTTTTAGTTCTTTACACTTTCTTTTATTTTTCATCCTTTCATCCAAAATTGGCAGCTTACCTTTGCCACAGGAAATTGCACTGCACTGTAATTTCTATTCATTAGAGATCCATAACAACGTTGATTACATCTAGTGTACACAATGGACGTATTGTTGTCATGTCTGTTTGTGTGTGTGTGTGTGTGTGTGTGTGTGTGTGTGTGTGTGTGTGTGTGTGTGTGTGTGTGTGTGTGTGTGTGTGTGTGTGTGTGTGTGTGCGCGTGTGCGTGTGCGTGTGTGTGTTTGTTTGTGTGCATGCGCATGTGATTTATTAAAGCGTCTTGACCCATAACACCCTGAAGCAAAACACTGAAAGCTG
The DNA here is from genome assembly GCF_963280865.1 of Gymnoscopelus braueri. NCBI lineage: Eukaryota > Metazoa > Chordata > Actinopteri > Myctophiformes > Myctophidae > Gymnoscopelus > Gymnoscopelus braueri. The sequence goes on from NC_137618.1 coordinate 32,269,112, forward strand.
GAGGCTTTAGGACAATTGAAGTATCCATGACCGTGACTGTAGAAGGGCTTTGACACTGGCATGCATTGGGGGGATGCTACAGTTCTCTGTGACTGTTTGTTGATTGCTCTATGTTTTATTCTGCCTTATCTATATCACAGGTATGAATTAATCTACCAAGGAGCCATTCAACCAGGATTTTAGCATTTCCACTCTGTGGTTTTTAGACGGCTCCCACAGTGCCACATCACATCATTCTGTTTCAGAATGTGATTTCAGGAGCCCTGTGTTGAGCTTGTACTCCTAATCCCCCTAGCATCACACATGGGCCACAGTTAATGGTCCTCGCTCTCAGTGAAGAAAGTTGCCTTCCGCACAGCCGGCCTGATCCTTTGTCCTGTAGAGAAAGCTAAACTGAGAGCAACTTAATGTCACTCACTGGATAGTGGCAACTTCATATTTAGGTATTTGTTTAGCAAATAAAAAACAAAAGAGATTTAGTTAGTGAAGTGTTACTTCGACAAAAAGACACAGACAGGTCTAGAAACAATAGGTACTTGGGTTTATTCTTTGCAGTGGAAAGGTACACTTGGTTTAGAGCTTCATTTGAGATAGTATGGATCAGATCTCACATGATGATGATAGCAGGCCAATTGGAAAGGAGAGTCAAATGAAAAATCGAAACATTTTCTAACATTTTAAAAAATAGCTCAACTCACAAGTCTCATCGTGAACTTGTAGATTAATTTAGTTGTTTTATTGTTTCGTTTTTTCCTCGCAATGGGGGTCCTTGGCATGGAAAAGTTTGGGAACCCCTTAATGTACACTGACAGCCACTAGTTGTGCTGCTCTACTGTATGTAACCCCCCCCCCCCCCTTGACTTGACTGGAGTATGTATGGAAAGGGTAGGTTCACTGTACTGTATGCCGCATAGGCTGTTAATTACAAACGCTTAATTTATATTTGTAGCCTATAGAATAATGAAGGACACACGTCCCTTATCGCCATGGCTACATGTGCTGCGGACGGAACGCGCAATGCTGCATTGCAGAATATTACAGTCAATCTGAGATGCCTGCTGCATGGCTGTGGCCGTGCGGGGATCCTATGTATAAGCCAACTGTCTCTGCTGCCTTTCAATGCACAACACGTCTTGTCCATAGGGAGCCCTAGCCCAGGATAAATCGCTCTGACATTTACATTGAAATTCACAGTGTGACAAAGTAAGGCGATATGCCCAGTCCCCCTCCCCTCTCCACTTACCTCTACATATCTGCTCTAATTGTTTAAAAGCACAGGCACAGAAGCAGGCTCCCCCAGGACCTTAGCACTGATGCTTGATAAGCTAACGCAAACAGACGCTTGTTTATGCCCCGGCTTTGATGAATGGCAGTGTTTTCTCGCGTTAAGAAGATAAACAGCGTCCATGGGAGGGTAACCACTGCTGTTTTTAATTAACGCACCACACTTGCAATCACAGCAATAAACCTGTCTGCCACTGTTGTCTAATGAAAGAAGATCAAAGTCAAGGCCGTCCCAGCAGTCTGAGGTGAGCTGAGTCCTTTGTTTTCGTCCCCCAGCCTTTCAAATGGATGTCGATGAAAGCTGCAGGGGAAATATACATTACAGGTTTTTAATGTCACCCTACATTTTAGAGGCTTCAGTTCAGCAGCAGACAGCAGCCAGGCAAAATCCCTCCCTCCCCGCCCCTCAGTCTGGCAGAGTGGCAGGTCGTCCAGAAATTTGTATTCATGGTTGCAAATGGAAATGGGGTGACTGAGACATGTGTCCTGCAGTACTAGGCCACAGTTATTGATGTGTGATGGCGGAAAGAGAGTGACATTTAACTGTGGGTGAGGACGAGCGGCCTCTGCCCAGCTTGAGTGTTCAGCAAACTGTGCTCAGCAGCAGAGCCAGCCAGCCCAGACACATGCACTTGTAGGAAAGCCAACCGGGCTAAGACTGACCGTTATGGGGACAGGGAGGACAGGCGGGGAGCAGAGAGTGATGGGACCGTGAGGCCTGTGCTGGAGCAGTCCCTGCTATAGCCACCGCCTTGCCGCAGTCAGAGGAGACAAGCAGGAAAATCAATACTCCCACTCAGGACAGTTCACTACAAGGGCCTCCCTCAGCACCACTGTCTGTCACAGTCAGTCCCTCAAGCGGGGATGAGACAGGAACTGCTGACAAGGTAGGTGTCAGACCACACTCTGAGCTCGCTGTTAGTGAAATGCTGAAGCCATGTTCAGCACCATGGACAGCTCTAGAGAGAGAGAGAGAGAGAGAGAGAGAGAGAGAGAGAGAGAGAGAGACCCAGCAGACAATGCTGCTTGCAAGTTCATGGGCTTTTTATGCAGTGATTACATGTGATGTTGTGTGTATTGCATTTCTATTTTCACTCAGACTATCAAGGGGGTTCCATTCTCTGTGCTTGAGTGTAACAGTAGATCAAAACGAGTCATCTGTTGTATGAGGAAACATGCCAATCTAGTTTGCTCCTGGCTTGCTCCTCACAATTAGCATTACTCTGCACTTGCTGTGTTCACAGTTTTTCCCGTGATGCCCACATTCATTCTAGTAATAGCCCTGGAAGTGCAGAGAGGACGGGAGACACGGCACCAGTCAAGTTTCGCCTCGATATTTCCTTTGTGTGTGGGGGTGAATGGTGGAGGCCCATCAGCGAGGGCTGCCAATGGTAATGAAGCCACCACTATAAATGGGCCAGTCATTCATGATTAAGTGGCGTGTCATGCCTGAAGTAATTGCCTTAATTAGCTATTGAACAGGTTTCAGGGTTAATGGGACAACAGGTTGGCAGTGAACGTGATTTACCGTTGGAAGTTAATGATTTTACTCTCATCTTCCCCCTCATTCCTCGAAATGATTTGATTAACAGTATGGGAGAAACAGAGCCCCCTGTTTGTTAATACAAAATCAATTTCATGGCCGACTGGGCTATCTTTGACAGTGTTTTTGTTGGGTGAGCAAGGTCTTCAGTCAGCCACTGGAGACAAGACAAACAGAGGGAGGCCTGTGGTGGAGAGTTGACAGTAAATCTGCCTCTCTTGAGTGCATTGCAGCTACTGTACAGTATGTTAGTTGGGTAGCTGGCAGCCCTCCTTCCCTGCCCGCAAATTTACCTCAAGCATTTTTTTTTGATGTCTATCAAGCCAACCCAATGTGTTTTCGTTGAGAGTGTCAGAGGAATAAGTCCTATGCGAATAATTGGGAAGCTGGTACTGTAAAGTCCCCCCTGTGAGGTGAGATCAATGTGTTAGTTTAGCGTGAAAATGCCAGAGGGGAGAAAGAGTAAGGATATTGCTTTCAAATCCCTCAAATGCTAAGGCCACCTAATTGGGAAAACCTATTGAATGGAGTTCAAGATATAACACCCTTTTTATTGTAAACTTCGCTTTTTCTCACTGAAAACACTTTAGACAAACAATTTGGCTCGGCTACTTTGTAACATATTGTGCCTGCAGCATTGATAGGATATTTTGGCAGAGCTTGCCAGCTGGTTTCAGAGCTGGTGTGGAATCACTACAGAGATATTACAGTCTTTTATTTTCCTTTCATTTTCGGACTGTGATTGGTTTAGCATATAAATACCCGTGATTAGAATAGGTTGATAGCTGCAGTATGCATGCAAGCCAGCTGGGTTTCTACAATGATTTAGGACACTGACAGGTTGCATTAGTTCATTTTGTCTCATTTCTGTACGGTACACAATGAAAAGATAAATGTATTGACCCAAAGCTGCTTGCATCAGCTAATATGAGATTTTATTTCTTTTTTGTTATTTTATGTTGTGAGTTTAAATTGTCTGTGCTGTAGCTATAGTTTCAATGTTTGTAATTTATGCTCCCACCGTATGATGGTGCTTGGTGCTGAAAATGGGCGTTATACAAGCTCACAACACCTCACCGCGTCATCTTATTCTCCTTCTTCTTCTTCTGATATTATTATATAAAATTGGCTTAAGGGAGGACCGGCCGGCGGGCCGGGGGACCACGTTGTCACGCTCATGTCACTATGAATCAGCCATAAGTCCATAACCATAATATGGAGTTCCCAATGCAGCTATGCCCAAATATGGAGTCTGTTGTCTAACCTCAATGTGTCGTCATGGCATCAGGCACAAACAAATCAGTCAGCTCCATATATGGGCACAAAAGGGGGCATGCCCATATAAGGGAATATACTGAAGACATCAGCAATCTCCATATATGGGAATAAAAGGGACAAAGACTGACAGACACAGAGCTCTCCATATATGGGCATATTGGTCGTATCGGTGGTGCTCTAGGTGTGAGGGCCACGTAGCGGCCCGAACCTCTAGTCTGTGAAAATAGCCATTACGTGAAAATAGCTGATCTACAAGCAACCACAAGGTTGTAGATCAGCAATTTTTTGTCTTGTTGCAAATCTTTTGTCTGAACTAGCCTTAACTCTCAGCCCATGTATATATCCTGGTTCTATAATACAAAGGACTAAATTGTTGAGTGTTTTAATGTCTTATATTTTCTTTATATGACTCATTGGTTACCTAAACGGATTGTAGCCACCCCTCCCGAGGTTGTCTATACATAAGAGAATTGACTCAGCTGGAGGAAGATCTACTGGCAGATAAACCACTTTGACAGTCACTGATATACCCATGACACCTATAGATTAAAGCCATATGGAGTACTAAAACAGGAAAGTTTCTGCTGAACTGCAAAAAAAACAACTTTTCTCTTCCTCCTGAGAGTCATAAAAGCACAGCCACCGTACAGTAAATGAAGTGTGAGTGTATTTCATAGCTATGTGCTGTGGACTAGAAGCTATGGTAAGGGGGACTTCAGAAGAAAAAAATCACCATCTCCATCAGGAGAGATGAGAAAGGGAAGAAGATGGAGGATGAGTATGATTGGAGCGCTAGGCTCTCAATCCTGGCTTATGGTGTCTGGAAGCATCTTTCCCACAAAGCTAGTCCCTGTCTATGGCTACTGCATGCTGTTTTGAGAGCACAGATTATTATGTACTCCTTCCATTTCTCTGTATCCATCATATGGCCAGACTGTTTATTCAGCGGACCTGGATTGTTGTGGCTCCGCAATAGTTCAGACTCAAGCAGTTTGTTTCAGAAGTCAGTGCTTCTTTTGAGTGTGATGTACAGAGGGAGCTCTATGGAAGCTGAGACAGCTGCAGTATGACCAGGGCAAAATATTTATCATTTCTGATGAGGATTATAACCAATTGAACCCTAGCATCCCCGTTCTGGGCAGGTCATATCAGGCGGACATTTTGGCAAAAATATGCGAACATTCGCCGATCTCTAGAAAAAGTTTCTATTAGCTTGGAATCCCAATCAATGATGTCATTGCTAGGCAGGTTTCTGAACTCTCCATAGCCCACCAATGAGATGTAATGAGATGTGAATTGTGCCATCTTATAATAAACAGTGGTTAATTATATGGAGATAAAGTTGAAAGAGGGGAGTGGTTAAAGGACCAAACCAGTGGTCTATGTTTAGCCCATTGACTGAGACTCACTTTACATTACTGGCCTAAAGTGTACTGTGGTTTGTTTGATTTCCAAAGAAACCACTGGGTTCAGTTCCTTTCAGTATAGTATTAAAATCAACTTGCAGAGAATTGAATCTTGCTTGATATAGGTAATCCAACACACTAAATATGTTTTGTCAAATACATGTTATCATTGCATGTTAATGTATTTTAAACATTAATGACTTATTTAGTGCGCAATCATGTCTGTCCAACGTTGACTCAATGATTTAGGTATGTTCAGTAACGACACCAAATGTAAACTAGAAAAGTGTGCTCCTCGGGGCACAGGTCTCCACCAGGCCGGGTTGCCTACCCAGGGCCCACAAACTTTGGAAGGCAGTCTTAGCCAATTAGAATGGGATCTGAAAAATCGGACTCATATATGTTGATCACATGATCCCAGAGATAATGTATACCAATCTCAGTTTTGGGCAAAATCGTAGTAGCAAAAAGTGTGTTTTGAAGAAAACGCAATACGCTAGATGATGTAATCTGGCACAAGTTGATAACAGGATCTAGCATAAGTTGTGTCATGATTCAAGGAATCCAGGGGAAAAAAATATGTTGATTGTACGACCTACAGTACGGTTCAAGAGTTATAAGCCAAAACGTGAAGTGGATTTGAACATTTTGGGATTGCGATTCTTCCTTGGTTTAGCGGGAATATGCATGCAAAGTTTCGCAGCAATCAAATGCTGCATTCATGATGTGTGGCATTTTGTGCAAAACGGTCCACCCCCGCAAACTTTCGAAGCCAATCATAGCCAATGGAATATGAGAAATGTGACAGATAGTTCTTGATCACATGACTACAGAGATAATGTATACCGATTTGTGTGAGGTTTTTACAAAATCTGTAGGAATAGTAACAAAACATTTGTTGCGTAAAAATCTGTTTTATGGTGACGCTATAACAGCCCGATTTGAAAAACAATTGGGTGGACATTCTTCCTTGGCCTACTGGGAGTGTGGGTGCAAAGTTTCCCGCGGATCGGTCCAGCAGTGCAAAACGAGCACCTCCGGCAAACTTTGAAAGCCAATCCTAGTCAATCGGAATAGAATCCGAGAATCCGAGATCTGACAGACATATCTTGATCACATGACTACAGAGATAAGTTGCACCAATTTGGGTGAGGTCTGGACAAAATCGGTAGGAGTAGTAGCAAAAACTGTGTTTTGTAACGTAAAAAGGCGTTAATATTGTCAGGTGGAAATGGCCGTAATTGGGAAGTTGCGTAATGATCCAAGGAATCCAGGGGAAACAGAATTTTGATTGTCTGACCGACGGCCAAAGCGTGAACCGGCCACTTGGCCTAGTGGGAATGTAAGTGCAAAGTTTCACGGCAATCGGGCGCTGCGCTGCGTTTATGATTTGAGCCATTTTGTTCAAAACAGGCCACTCCTGCAAACTTTGGAGGCAAATGGTAAATAAATGGTAAATGGTGCATTTATATAGCGCTTTTATCCATAGCGCTTTACATAGATTGTGCATTACATTCACCCATTCACACACACATTCATACACCGATGGCAGAGGAAACCATGCAAGGCACCAACCTGCTCATTGGGAGCAATTAGGGGTTCAGCGTCTTGCTCAAGGACACTTTGACACTAACTCTTCTGGGGGAGCCCGGGATCGAACTGGAAACATCACGGCTCCCATCCGGCCGCTCTACTGGCCACTCTACCCCTGAGCCACTGCCGCCGGAGGCCAATCTTAGCCGGAATATGAAAAATCGGACAGATCCGTCTTGATCACATGACTATAGAGAAGATGTGTACGGATTTGCGTGATGTTTGGACAAAATATGTAGTAGGAGTAATATATATATTTTTTGTTGCAAAAATCGGCCTCCTGGTGGCGCTATAACAGGCCGATGTGAAAAATGCAGGGCAGAGGTTTTTTCTTGGCCTCCAGGAGTGTGCATGAAATGTTTAGCATCAATCGTTCAACGGTGCCGGAGATTAGTTGCTCACAGACGGACAGACTGACACACGGATGGACAGACGAAAACATAGTCTGTCGGGGACAACAAACGCAAAGTCTAAAAGAGGTTAACGGGAAAATAGTCTATGTTAATGACATGTATGATACATAGCCAAAGCTGGGTAAATGGACAATGGACAATGACTTGTATTGTTACCAGTGTACACACACAATAACATAACAATAACATACTGTAACAATAGGAACAAAAGCATAACAACATACTGTAAATGATCATTTTCTCTCCCTCTGTCTCGCTCCCCCTCTCACTCTGTTTCTTGTTGCCTCTATTTCTTCTCTCTGTGATCAGCTTGCCGACATTGCCAATCCCTTTGTTCATTGAGAAAGTCTTTCTACTCAGCTTGTCAATGAAACCGAGCGTCTGTAACCCAGCCAAAGCAGTCAAAGCTCTCTCTGCTTGTCTGTCAGATAGAGTTGTTACACTAGTGAGGCTGTCAGGATTCACTCTAGCTTAGTTGTCTTTGCTGAACTCAAATGTTGAAGAGTTAATCATACTGTCTAAAAAACTTGATTCCTTGGCTGTGGCAAACTTTAGGCCATATAGGTTGCAAAACGTGATGATGTTGTTTTCTACACTGACCAAGAAACAAAGTCCAAGTAACAAAATAAATGTCCCTTTTGTTTCTATTCTCTATTCTGTACGTTTGTTTGCAAAGTACAAATTGTTCATTTGTACTTGTTGAAATTGCCAGACCTGCATGCATCGGGAGCTTAACCAATTGCAACCTGGCTTCCATATTTTGCTCCTGTCGTCCGTGTGTGTGTTTCCGTTCGTCCGTCCGTCCGATCGTCCGTCCGTCCGGCAGTCCATCTGTCTGTTTGTCTCTGAACAGCTAATCATCAGCACCAGCACCGTTGGACTGATTGTCGTGCCGTGAAACTTTACATGCACACTCCCGGGAGGCCAAGAAAGAACCTTTGCCCCAAATCTTTCGCATCGGCCTGTTATAGCCCGACCAGGAGGTCGATTTTTGCTAAACACATTTTTTTATATTACTCCTACAGAATTTGTCCAAACCTCACGCAAATCGGTACACATATCTCTATAGCCATATGATCCATATGAAGACGTAGCTGTCAGATTTTTCATATTCCATCCTGATTGGCTAAGATTGGCTTCCAAAGTTTGCACAAAATGCCAAAAAAAAAAAAAGAATTCAACACAGTGTCCAATTGCTGTGAAACTTTACACACACATTCCCACTAGGCCAAGGGAGAAATGCCACCCTAAATATTTCAAATTGGCCTCATGGTGGCACTATAACAGGCCGATACACGCTTTGGCCTATAACTCTTGAACCGTAGGTCATACAATCAAAAATATGTTTCCCCTGGATTCCTTGGATCGTTACTCCCCTATTAGGCTACACCCATTTCCACCTGACAATATTAACGTAATTTAGCAAAACAGTTTTTGCTACTACTCCTACCAATTTTGTCCAAACCTCCACCAAATAGACCACGCCCATTTCCACCTGACAAAATGTCCATTTATTTGTTCAAAAACACTCTTTTTGCGACTACTCCTACAGATTGTGTCCAAACCTCACCCAAATTGGTACGCAATATGTGATAGGTCATGCGATCAAGATGTATGAGTCCGATTTTCCAGATCCCATTCCAATTGGCTATGACTGCCTTCCAAAGTTTGCGGGGCCAGGGTCGGCAACCCGGCCTGGCGGAGATCTGTGGCGGAGACGCGTGCAGCACACTTTTCTAGTTATAATTTTATTTATTTGTTTGTTTATTTCAAAAAAAGCTAACAGCAGATCTACAAGCTCACAACGGGTCAGAATGCGACATGCTATGAGCTTGTAGATTGGCTATTTTCACCTCGTCGTTTGACAAAGGTATAAAATAAGGGCTGGTGGTTAAGGCAAAAATCATCTGTGTTAACGGCATACAACCGCACTCAGTCAAAGCCATCCGTGTTCTCCCCTTTTGCCGGTAGAGTAGTTTAGGTTACATGTCTGAGATGGTCTAGTGAAGCTCATCCTGTAATGAGAGCTGATCCGGCTGTAACTAAATGCGTGCAGAGATGGGGGGCTGTCAGTGGTGGACCTGGCAGGCTTTCTGCTGGCAGACTGCTACAGGAGATTGGACTGTAGTACACAGCAGGGTAACATGGAGAATATGAATCACAGACGGTTATCAGGTGAAGATCCAGGGCCTCGGCACTCTCCCTCACTCAAACACTTAGCGGGCCCCAGAGATGCTGCAGGGCTGATAGTCGAGCACTGAAGGGTTGCAGACGAGCACCAGAACACCAGACAGTGCTGCGGCTACTGTACGTCACTGTGAAAATGATGACCAGAGCGCCTGACTTGGCTCTCTCTTTGCCCTTGCTCAGTGGACATACAGCTGTGTGTGTGTGTGTGTGTGTGTGTGTGTGTGTGTGTGTGTGTGTGTGTGTGTGTGTGTGTGTGTGTGTGTGTGTGTGTGTGTGTGTGTGTGTGTGTGTGTGTGTGTGTGTGTGTGTGTGTGTGTGTGTGTGTGTGTGTGTGTGTGTGTGTGTGTGTGTGTGTGTGGGGGGGGGGGGCAGGCTGATCTGACACGGGCATCAGAGAGAACAGTGAGAGAGGTTCACCTAACCTTGTCAGTGCTCCTCCTGACATAGTGACGCTACGGCTTCACTAACAAGCAAGCAATCTGAAGTGAGGCCTTCTCAAAAATGTAGACTGTGTATTGTCGCTGTCAGATGGAAACCTTGTATGTCCAAAACTGTTACTTTTCAGGAAATGGAAAAGAGAGCCTTTGTTCCAATGGATCCAATGTAGTTATTATTTAGTCACAAATTCACACACTTTTCATTTGGTTAAATATTTATAAAACCCACAGACAAACTTAAGTGTCCATATTGTGGGCCTTTCATTATAGGTTAACATTTAAAAAAATCTTAAAAAAAAATCGAACATTAAAATAAATTGGCCAAATAGCGCATTGTAAGCTTGTAGACAGTAGGGCATTAATTTATGAAAAAAAACATAAGAAGGAGAAATAGAAATAGAGATTCCTGACAATATATCTTTTTCATTTGTGATGCCATGGTGTACAGTGCTGGAGCGCTGCTGGCGTTCGTCATAATCTGAGACAAGAAATTGTTTTGCTTTTACAGAAATATTCAAGTCTAATTCTGGTGATTTGGACACGGAGGTGTGATAGACAGCAGCATGACGTGCCGGGCTGCCGACGGAGTCTGTGGACTAATATAGTGTTGCTGTGTCCATCTGTAGGTCCATCTGGTGAGACGGGCAGGAAGAAAAGAGATAACAGCAGTCGTCTGGACAACTCATAATCAAGATTATGCACACGAAACGACCTAACATGAAATGATGTGACCAAGCATAAATTTGAATATCCGACCACAGTTGGAGTACAAACACTATAAGAGTATTGGTATTAGTTGGTCACTTTGGCGTTTTCTTTTCCATCTTTGCCAGCCATGCTAAAACACATGATGGCTTTTCTTTTATCTTATTGTTTACGGAACAGTGTGCCTTGGATCCTATTCACCTGAAGTACGTGATATGGTTTTCTACAAAGTCTCCAAGCATGACGCCGCGTTGCTTTGTGTGTGAGTGCTGCGGTGCACTGGTGTTTTGTTGTGACGTCCATCCAAAGGCTAAACCCTTGGCTAATTAGCTAGAGCACAGGAGCCCGCCATTTCTCATCTCTATTTCTAGGGGTGAAATGTCACTATTGACTGAACAGTTGAGGAGAAGCCAAGTAGTTTGTGAGGTATGACCTTTCTTATAGAATTGCATGATAACCTCAATCGATTATAGCCGCACACATTATGCCCATGAAGCAGAGGGTTTATTTCCCCCCTTTGGTATTGATCTTGTATCATTTTGAGGCAAGGTAGTGAAATCAAGTAGTATGAGGATTTTTTATCTGTGAGACCTTACCTGAATCAATAAAGAGCAACATGCGATATTACATTTCATCTTTAATAACCGGGATGTTTTCAGAATCCGTTCTTTTTTCCCCTCTCTGAAACGGGCAACTTGGTGCATAGAAGGACATCTTTGTCTGCCACAGTCGATAATAATAAAAGCTGCCAATTAGAGGCACTCCAAGGAGGCACGGGGAAAGGTCACTTCACCAGTCTCATATTTTCACTGAATAGCCCTTGCACAGCCTAGTTTATTTTTATTTATTTTTTTCTGTCACTGTAAGGAAATTTGAACTCAATCCGATGGTGGGATCAGATGATGTCATGGTCGTCACTGTGTCAAGCAACGTGGGCTGTCAGTGGCAGGGATTGGTTTGTGAACTGAGGTAACAGAGAGCATTGGACAGAGTGAAACTGTGTAACGCTGCGGTCCTGTACGTCTCACACAACACGAGCCGCTTCTCTCGCTTGTTTTGGACGGTGAAACTATATGGAACTGAACTGTTGGAGCTGGATCAATACCAGACAGCAGATGCCTGAGCAATTGTGTGATGAATCACATTTTCGCTTGTATAGAAGAAAATTAGGAAATAATAGCCCATATACATTGACCCTATTCTGGGGCAATCATTCTCTGAAAATAGCAGGTCTACGAGCTTGCAATGCGTCACGACGCACTGTAAGCTTGTAGATCGCCCACTTTCAGCTAAAAGATTTGATGTAGATGGAGAAAAGAAGGGGTCCAAGTAGTGTGTGTGTGTGTGTGTGTGTGTGTGTGTGTGTGTGTGTGTGTGTGTGTGTGTGTGTGTGTGTGTGTGTGTGTGTGTGTGTGTGTGTGTGTGTGTGTGTGTGTGTGTGTGTGTGTGTGTGTGTGTGTGTGTGTGTGTGTGTGTGTGTGTGTGTGTGTGTGTGTGTGTGTGAGAGAGAGTAACTGGGTGGAGCCAAGTTGTGCCCTGTGCCCCCTGGCTCTGCAGGGGTGTGAAGATCAGCCAGGTCTCCAGGATGGTGCAGTATTATCTCTGCCTCACAGGAGAGAGGAGAGGAGAGGAGAGGAGAGGAGTTAAAGGAAAGCAGAGGTGGGGTGGAAAGGAGAATGATATGGGGGGAGATGACAGGGGTGGAGAGGAGAAGAAAGGACCAGCAATCAGTCAGCTCTCCTCTGCCCTGTGGCTGTCAGGTCCATGGCCACACTCCATTTAGCTGCAACATGGAGACTATGAGGGCACATGCACATTTACATTTTATATTTCTCATATTTCATACAACCTAACCAGTGACAAGGTGTTCTCAAGTTGATGTCTCAAATTTTGTATTTGATTATATATTATTTGACTTGAGATCCCAACAAAACCACTTTTTTTCTCCTTTATTTTGTGACCACCGAAGCTAACTACAGTATTTCAGAGCCTTAACCTATCCAGTGTTGTATCACACAAAAAGAACAGTGATTTACATCCAATTCAAATCCCGTAGTAAAAAATAAGAAATTGCTCTTGTCACCTTTATTCAATTACAGCCTTGCAATCTGCAGAGTTTTTGGCTGAACCTTTAGAATAATTCACCACATTTTATCTTCCTTTGAATCTTAGTTGTCATCTCAAGGAGGATCCACTGTGCATATGAAGGGATTTTTATTTGAGAATATGTAATTTCCCCCTGGAATCATTAGCACAGAACAAAATCTTAAATTGTAGAGTTCCAATTATATGCTATATTTTCCCAAAATGTCTAGAAAGAAAATTCGAGCCCACTGGCATGTGATCATAGACTTGCTAAAGCTGTCACCTTTGACCAGATTCCAATTTGAATTTAACGAATCTATCTCAAATCGTCTGACATTTTGCCACATGTTAACTGAACAGTACTTTTATAGATGATGACAAGAACCCTAGCCACCTGTTTGAAATTAAATAACCTCTGGTCCATTGAAAAGAAATAACTTTCTCCTATCCATCAATGGGTTTGACTTGCCTTATTTTGTTACATTCTTTTCAGCTCCCTTTAATTCAACTTGTTTTCATCAACCCTGTGTCATGGAGAAACTTATTTTCACAGACTTGGATACAGGAGAACAGAGAACATACAAAATAGTTCCATGCCAAATCTGCTTGTTTTAACGACTGGCTTATTAACTCAGCTCCTATTAGGCCACTCATAATGTAACATTCATGTTGCTGAGCCCCAAAACACTTACATAGTATATTGCTGGTCTCACAAGAATCCATGAATTTGCCATTTTATACTGCTGTGGATGATTATCAACTTCTTAAAAAATCTAATTAACAATTGTTTGTCATTTGAGTATTTCTAGGACCGCTTTTATTCTCCTTGTACATTCTTCCTTTATACAAGATATGCGGCATTCCTTTATACAACATGCAGCATTACAATGTGAATTTGCTCAGTTGAGTCAGTTGATGCCATGAGCGTTCTTGCAGTCTGTCTAGCCGACATAAATAAATGGATGAACAAAAATGTCTTGAACTTAAATGAAGAAAAGACAGCAGTACTTCTAGTGGGACCTCATTCTAAAATAGACATGCTGCAAAAAAAGAGATGTGAAGCCTGGCTCAACAGACAAAATCTGAGGTTAGAAACCCGGGAGTTATCTTGGATGCTGAGACCTCAATTTTAAATCTCCTATAGACACGGCGACCAAGACAGCATTTTTTAACTTTAAGAAACACCAACTGATGCACGCTTTTATCTTTAGATGACTGTAATGCACTTTTTAGCGACCTGACCAAGAAGTCTATTGATAAACTGTATATCCATAACACCGCTGCTAGAATCCTAACAAAAACCAAGAAAGAGAACATATTGCACCTGTCCTTGCTGCTCTGAACTGCCTTCCAGTTTCTTTTAGAAAATAATTTTGAAGGATGAAGAGAAGGTGGGATGAGGGGTGAGGGGAATGGAATAAGACAAAGAGAATGGGGAGAAGACTAGAGAGGGATGGACTACGACTGAGGGAATTGAAGCGAAGGGGCTGAGGGAGAAGTGAAGGGGCTGAGGAAGATACAATATGTGGATGAGAGCGGGGCCACTGTGATTCAGACATAGATGGTTCTGGAGGGGCGAAGAACAACCCTGAGTATTTGGCTAGGGGTCTGTTGAGTGCGGCGTCCAATGAGCTTGAGCTTCTTTGGATTACTCAGAAGAGCCCCCCAATCAGAAGCTGTAAAGAAAGGATAGGAGAAAGATATGGAAAGAGTGGAGAATGGGTTGGTAGAAGGATGCGAGATAAAAAGCACAAATGATAGGTAGACATGGCGAGGTGTAAATACACCTCACTGATTGGCAAGAGGGGAGAAGAAAAGGGCATAGTAGCTATCTAAGGTCATTGGAATCAGGGGAGCGAGGGCGCAGTTATTGTCAGATGGAGGATGGATTATGACAGGTGAGCAGGGGGAGGAGTTGTTATCAGATGAGACTGGAATCAGGTGGTTGATTGATTTAATTGAACGTTATGTTAAAAAAAAAAGCGAAATACAAGTACAATACAATGCATTCACTGAAATAACACGTCAAGGATAAGAAAACATAATAAAGTCAGAGACTTATTTCCATTGTAGTCCTTGGTCTTGTACAAAAAAGACATAACAACAAAGAACAGACATTGATGCCTAAGCCCACTCTTAAAACTATACAACTCTGTGACCTATAATGCTAAGATCTTATAGATAGATAAATTAAACAGACATCCGCGCTAATCTGCAACACTATCTTTTTGCTAAACAAGTTATGACTACAAGTTATGTAACAGCCAACAATGACTATCAACCAATTAGATAGAGTCCGTTTTAGACACATCACAAAATAGGCCTGACAGTTACATTTTCCATGCAGTTTTGTGTTTTGTTTAGTTTAGTTTTCTTTTATACTTTGTAGCTCCGAGACTTTTAGTGTCAAGGTGAACCGCAACTTCTACATTAGATAAGAGCAGGCGATGAATGGTTGCTCCTCACAACCATAGCAGAGGTTTCGAGGAGAGTTCAAATCTACTCCTTCAGTCTGAATTTGTGTAGAGATTGGACATTCCCCAGACAGAGAAAAAATGCAGTATTTGATGGGTCCAAATAAAGAATAAAAAAGTTGTCTTTATGGGAGAGTTTATAGCTCATGCTGCTCCTCTGCATAGAGCAATGAGCTCAAGAGAAGAGGGACCAGTGGACTGTGCCCTGGACTGTAGAACCCTCAGGTCATTTCCCTGGTGGAGTCAAGCTGCTTCATAGCCAGCCATAATAGGGTCCCTGCAGGTCGAGAGAAACTGAAATACCTTTCCCCTATAATAAACGGAGAGACAAAAACAACAAGGCATTTGGCATACCGCAGACAATGGCCAAAGAGTTACAATGTCACACAGACTCACAGCTTTAGACGCATAAAGTCAACAGCAGTCAAATAAGTCAATACTCCACTTTTATTATGCACTTTCTGTAGTTACAAAAATGGTCCCTTTGCATTACGTTTGTTGATTTTGAATTACGTTTGTTGATTTTTATAATGCTCAGAGCCCTTAGCTCAAAGGCGCAGTTTATATTTTAGCTGTGTTGCAGAGCTTGTGGGCAAAGCCAGTGAAATCCTTCACTCGGAGCTTTCCCCCCAATCAACACTGGTCCTCCTGAGCAGAGGAGGGAGTTCATGGCCATAATATAACATATCAGTGATGACTATGTGATATCACTGCCGTAGAACAGAGACACATAATCCAGTTTGTGCCTAAAAAAGAATAATTCAGCTGCACACGAATAATCCCCCGAAATAACAAGCTTAAGGGCTAAACCCTCTATAATTTTATCTGTAATCTTCCATATAGTGGTATCACAATGACATCAAAGCGGGACTGCAAATTCATGGCTAGCAAATCAATAGACAGAGGAGTCGCATTAAAGCTTAATATGTGGCAAAGTGGAGCTTTGGGAAGGCTGTGGGTTTCGACTTGGCCAGGGCTGGGAGAGAGATACAGGGGGAGACGACTGGATCAGAGATACCCAGCCTGTGACAGTCCTCCCATTGTGGTCTGTGGTTTAAAGCTGCTGGGCGCACACATCATGCCAAGGTAGTTTTATATTCTGGTCTGATCCACTATTCTAGTAGGACATTCTTGCTTGGAATTTATTTATTTAACTTCAGCATTGCACAAGAGGGCAAGTCAGTGGCTAGAAACACTGCACTTCAGTTGAATTGCAATTTCTTTGGTCTGAGCACAGGTTGCTCGCTGTATAGGTTGTATTATCGGATACTTATTTTTGGTGTTGTGTTGGAGTTTGTGGTACTCTATACTTACTGTAGCACAGAATATTTTTTAAAGCTCTACGGTCAATCCTATTTGTTTATCACATTACATTGCATCCTATCAAAACAAATTCTCATCTCATTTTTTTCATACAATATGCTAATTATGAGATCATTTTGCCTGTTCCAGGAATTTTCTGCATTTTCATTCCTTATTTGTAGGCATTCCCAAATCAGTCCCGAATCACTAACAAAGCAGAAATATATTGAAATGTGTAAAACTATCTCACCCCTGACAACATTTTACTTGACTTTTCACTTAATGTGAGACAAGGCTTCTTGTTTTGGAACTACATTTTTGCAACGTGAACGTAAATAATTCAGTATACTCTGTACTCTTATAATAGTGTTGTTGTTTTTTTTTCCTTTCCTTTTTTTTTTTTTTGCCTTGTCAACATGTCATTGTGTCCATGCTGAGATCTCAGCATTTTTTCCTGAGAGAAGTGCCAAACTGAGCAGCATGGCCTCACTGTGGTAATTAGGGATGGAGGGCTTTGACCCTGGCTCACTCAAGGACGCAGCCTTCACAGTGCAACTGTCTTTCTTCTGTCCCATTACACAGGCCTTCTTTGCTCTCCCTGCAATATTGCCCGGGGAGCATCGCTGTGAAATGAGGCTGCTCACTCTTTGACTTTTTATCTGAGTCCTACATCACTCCGTGGAGCTGTCTCCATGTAGGGATTACTGTTCAGAGGACATCAGTGATATATTACAGTAGATAATTTCCTTCACTAGAAACCCTCCTTGGGTCCCCATTCTGCTCGTTTATACTGTATATATTCAAAGCACATGCAGAAATGGCCTTTCAGACGGCAAAGCGAAAGCTCAGAGAATTGAAGGGAGCTATAATATTCAAATAAAATGTTTTAACGCGTTCACATGAATCTCATGACAACCACTCTCTCAAGGAAAGATAAGCTCAGATACAGCTCATATCAGAAAAAAGGGACCGTCTGAATTTGTCTCATTTTGCCTTAGCTCATGGGAGGACGTCTCTAAAGCCAAGTTCAGAACAAAGATTCACAACAAGACTAAACCGTTTTAACCCATTCAGACCGGGAACACATCTGTGTGTCATTTCTAGATTTCTTTGGGTATTCAAAAATAAGCTCACCGAGTGCTGAGCTTGTAGAGCTGCTATTTTTGGAGAAAAAAAACTTGAAAATGTGTGCAAATCTTTGAATATACCGTATATATACATGTTTAACTCAAATCTTTGCTTCTGGGGGTCCCTGGAACAAAATATTTTGAGATGGGGGTCCACGGCCAAATACATATAGTTCCTTAGGTCCTTGATATGAAAAAAGTTTGAGAACCACTGATATTATATCAACATAAGTTTTTTCAAAAAACTGTTTGTAGAACCCCCCAAAAGCAAAGATTTGAGTTAAAATGCTTGCTTTAAAAGTATATATTCAAAGATTTGCACAAATGTTCAAGATTAAACATAAATAAATAGCAGATCTACAAGCTAATGAGCTTGTATATCTGCTATTTTTGAATAGCCCAAATAAATCTTATAATGACACACAGATGCGTTCCCGGTCTTAAAGGGTTAAACCCAAAGCGACGTGTTGTGAACTTAAAGATCAGATCAGCTACTGCACTTTCGGTGAGCGACACGTCGTATGACAGAGCATAAATTAAGCATTAGAAAAATCGGCAGTGGTCTGAATGACCCCTAATAGAATAGGACTGAACAGTTGGTTCTGTGGGCTGTGTGCTGTCTGAGGAGCAGAGAGGATGAGCCATGAGGAGATAGATTAGGTGGATGCTCAGCTACACGAGGAAATCTTGTTGTCCTAGCACTGGGCCATGGCTGGCACGGACCCCGAGTGCTCCCCGAGATTACAGCGCATGTAATAAATGGCTGAGGAGCCCAGATGCTGGAGGGGCAGGGCGGGCTAAGAGGAGGGAAGAGAGATGAGCTTGGTAATAGGTCAAAGCTATTATACCGGGGCCTTATCATTCCCTCAACGCCAGTCCAGTGGAGTCACCCTGCAAACCGAATATGTCAGCCTTTGTTTGCAATCATGAGTAATATGTCTAATATCTATGGCAGCTGAAGACAATAGCTTAAAACACAATGCATCGAAGGTGCTCAATATTGATTGAATTCTTCTAGTAGTGAGGTCTACATCAGATGTTGCTCTTGGGTTTGTTATTTGGTGCTTTTGTCAGAAAACAATCCATAATTTAAACTGGAAAGCTACTTCATCTGCTACTTTACATAAAGTAAACTGTTAACCTCACTCGTAATAGACACCAGCATTTTATCAGATTCAAAAGCAGCGTCCTCCCACTATTTAAACGTTTTGTGCCTTGCTCAAGGACACTTTAGTACTGGAAGTGGGCATTGCAGAGTCTCTTGTCGAGTAACTCACAGCTGGAATGTTCACAACTGTTGCTGCCAGAGATTAAACCAGCAGGTGCTTAGCCTCTCTACCTTAATGCTCATCTGCTGGTTTAATTAAACTAAATTCTAGATGCAGGCTTGCATGTAAAGAGGCATGCCCTACCCTGAATAACTTTGCTAAAGGACAGACCTATAATGAGGTTGCTTACTTTATGTCTGGCATTATGTGTCAAAGTGCAGGAGAACATATCCTTGAAATAAAGTTGGAGGGAGGTAAAGCTCGAAGTGAAAACTTTATTAAATGAGCCATCAAATATGAATCACTATCATTTGCCCTAGTTCTTCAGTTTCATTGTCATGCAGCTGGAACAGAGAACAATCTTCATTTCACTATGATGAGCCTAAATAATTGAAACAGTAGTTATTTATCTCAATTTGGGCTCAGGCCGCTGCCTCCTACTTTTACATTCCGCTCTGTTAGGGGAGATGTGCTGAGATAGATAAATCACATGTCTTGTTAACTGACAGCACGCCACGGCTATATCTGCAACATCAATAACACAGCTCCACAAAACAGGTCTTTAAAAGTCTATTGGACTCATTACCTGTGACACGGTGATCTAATGAAAAAGTCCAAGGTTTCTCTCCCACTCTCATTTGCTTTCATGTTGGCAGAATTGAAAAGATGAATAGAAACTATAAATTTGTTGTGAACCACTGTAGCGTATGTACAGTATTTATATCTTATAATGGCATGATTTTCCATGGTAAAAATATTTTCCTGGTATGCAACATCCATAATGGCCATAATGACTAGCCTCATCCTGCTTTGTCCCTTAACCACTTTAACCCTGGTGTACCCAAAAATAGGGAAATTAGCAGATCTACAAGCTCATAACGTGTCACGATGCGTTGTAGATCAGAATTATTTGCTATTTTTGAAATGGCGCTTGAGTGGTTAAAAATACCCTATGGGTAGATTACGATGTCAAACAAATAGCTCATCGCCCACCAGCAGTGCTACTCATTGCCATGCAGTCGTAAACAGAGAGGAATCTTTATTTCACTATGATGAGCTTAACCGGTCCACTGTGTTGGTATGCTGAAGGAAATCTCCAAGCCGAAAGGGGGGATCGATATGCGTTCCATCCTGAAGCACCTGTCCATGCTGTGGCTGTGCCCCTTTGCATCCCGCGTGGGTTGACAGAAGTCTCATCCGACCGCAGAGCCACGAGGTGATTTGGAGGACCTTGCCTTTCTCTTTTGTTGCAGTGACAGCAAGTCAATCCAAAGCGCAGGAGATAAACCTCATCGATCCATATCCGTTTTCTACACAATGTAGCAGTCCCCGCTATTGATCGATTATCAGCTTGATTAAGTAACCTTGCGCCAAATGCATATACAGTATTTACTTACTGTAGATCCTGCACTGAATAGCAGTTCAGGAGGGATGCAGAGAAATGGAAGAGATACCTTGACAATACCTTGGACTTTTTCTCTTCGTCAAAAATGACTGAATGGCTGCAGTTTCAGGGGGAATGATGCCCATTAAAAAACGTTTTGGCTGTCACAGCCTAAACAGAAGACTTTAGATTACATACAGTGCTATCACTTTTACACGCACACACGCACGCACGCACGCACGTGTGCACACACACACACACACACACATACACATTCATGCACTGCCGGATCTCATTATGCAAATGCTAACATTTGTGCTGTTACAAATTCATCATCACACAACATTTTTGGAAATAGAAATGACTCATTTGGATTTGAGCCCATCTAGTACAATACTAGGTACTGTATGAAGTGTATCATATAAATGTACCATTTACCATTTAAGTGCAAACTGGAATCTCGATCTGTTCCAATTATTATAATAGGAATAGTTGGTCCATGGCAATTCATTACTCTCATTTACTTATTAGCGTAAATGTTTAATGCATAGGCATTCATGTGGGCCTTGTGTGTCTCATGTTTTTGTTGATGAGGGCATTTTCCTGGAATTGACTCTTAATAACGGCTGGGAACTTGATGTTAATGAATGAAAATTGTCTTGGCAAGTATTGATTTCAGGGTCTTCATTTCTCTGTTGCAGAGCCTTGAAAACGCTATGAGGTGGAGACCATTTAAGCGCCCTGCTACATTTGCTAAAAATCAATAGAATTCCATTTACAAAACAGACAAAGGTGACTCAGTTAATTTGACCATGAAAATACCATCTCAGGTTGTCAGCCTACATGGCAAAAACAATGGAACAACCACAAGATGAACTCCAAAAGTTAACATTTTCCACACTTGTACATTTTCCATAGAGTTCTCCATCTCTTATACTCCTCAGCACTAAAAAAAAATCTGGCTGTGTAAAAACAACTACTACCAAGGTCATAAATAGACATAAATAGCATTTTACAATTATAATGAGGGACTTTTTTATCTGTCCATACATTTCATATAAGCGCAAATAGCTTGAACTGGGCTATATGAGACATATATTTTACTTTGTGTTCTGTTCAACAGAACACAAAGAGCAATAAAAAACATCCCAATGCTGAAATGCATCTTACATCGGCCGTGTATTTACCCAGACTCTCTCATTGCTAGTGAATGACTCATACTGTTATTTATTTAAGCAGTCTGAAACTCCTCTTTTCATTGCCAATGGGGCACCCTTCTCAGCAAGACCCGACTAGAACACTGACACGGGCTAGAATTTTACAACAAACAAAAGCTCACTTTCACTGAGATTTTCACAAGAGATTGGCTGTACTGTATCTGTAATCCCATCACTCAATTATTTAAGTGACCAACAACGCATCCACAATGAATATTTGATTCTTCTTACTATCTTAGTAGTCAGCCACTGCCTAATGTGGAATTTGAAAAAAAATAAGTTCAGCCTATGGTAGGGGCCACAAAAGTGTGTGTTTCTGTGTGCGCACATGTGTGCATGGGTATGTTTGCTCGTGTGATTATGCAACCATATTCAGTACATCACCAATTAAACAGGAATCAATGTTCTATGTCAATGTCTTAACCCATTAAGGCTGGGAACGCATCTGTGTAAGTTTTAGATTTCCTTGGCTATTCAAAAATAGCAGATCTACATGCTCGTAGCGCGGCGAGTGCCGCGCTACGAGCTTGTAGATCTGCTATTTTTGAACAATCTTGACAATGTGTGCATATCTTTGAGTATATATATATATTTTTAAAGCAAACATTTGTAACTCAAATCTTTGCTTCTGGGGATTCTACATAATGTCTTCTTAATACATATATATATTTCTATATCAGTGGTTCTCAAGGACCCCCAAAATTGTATGTATTTGGCCGCAGACCCCCATCTCAAAATGTTTTGTTCCAGGGAAAGCAAAGATTTGAGTAAAAAAAAATCGTTTAAAATATATATATATATTCAAAGATTTGACACATGTTCATGATTCTTTAAAAAAAATAACAGATCTACAAGCTCATAGCGTGGCATATCCGCTATTTTTGAATAGCCAAAGAAATCTTAAAATGACACAGACGCGTTCCCGGATTGAATGTCTTAATGGTATTAATAGCAATAGCAGTAGCTCTCTCTCTGCACAAAGTGTTACCCAGGTGGCTCGGGCAAATTAGGTCCAGGTGGGTGGAGCAATCTGTGGCCTGTCAGACAGCGAGGTGTGCTGCAGACCGAGATGTAGCCCGATGATGCAGACTGGTTTCAGGCTGATGGGAGCAGTGGAGCAGACAGTAGGTTGGAGTGTGCTCAGCCCTCCGTCTGACACTGGCACAGTAAAAACCTGTATGAATAATTACCTAATGTGGCAGAACGGCACTCCTGACATGCACACGATAACGTCTACTTCCAGACAAGATCAGCCTTCTCCGCCTCGACTCGCATTACTTTATAATCATCAAACTCTCTGCCAAAGGAATATGCCCGTGGTACAATGCAATATTTGTATATTTCCATTGAGGGTATGCAGTATTGCCTGTGCTGTGTTTGTGAATAATGCTGACGTTTGATTATGCCACCTATAGTCAGAGGCCAAATGCACTGAAGACCTCTTATTCTGCCCGGACCTCACTGAGCTCAATTTGTGAAATAAACCTATTGAATATTTCATTAGATAACAAACGCTTGTTTCCACTCAGGATCTTTCTGCCCATTCACTATTCAGGTCTCTGCACATTGCCATGATACAATGGCCTATGAGTAATGGGATCAACCTGAGGATTGTGTATTACGTGGTTTTTTGCTGCTCACTGGTTTTGCTCTTGTGGTTTTCCTGCTTCCTTCTCCCTGAGGTGCTGATGAAAGTGATTTGACTAGTTTTGCAACATAACGGATGCATGCAGTTTAGTGCATGTCCTCCCTCAGGAATAGTCCATCAATGAGAGATGTCCCCAGCTCTAGCGTGTATACTCCTCAGGTCTATTACAGGACAGAGAATCACATTGAGAATTCACCAGTGTCTAATTTACTAATGTCTCAAGGCTCTGTGCGTGAATTGGGAATCAAAAAGCAATATCATTTTATTATACCTATAACCATCGTACAATCGTTTGTACTTACGTCGCATTAACTATCACATAAGTCTGTACATGAGTGAGTTGTAAATTGAGCGTATTTGATGTTCTATCTCTGTTTAAAATGGAGTGATACCAACCCACATAGACACGCTGCCACCACCTTGATCCCCGTCACCGACAAGCTTTCTCCAGGAAGTTAATCACTGAATAATTCATTCTGCTCTGTTCCTGCTCGAAATATACGTCTGTTGTTTGATAAACCTCCTGATCAGAGATTCTGAAGAGGAATTCTTTTGCCCCATAGCCTGTACATTCCAGTCTTTGGTTGGCACAGCACGGTTGTCAGCTTGCCCACTGTGCTCATCCTGTGTCAGAGAGAGAAATCAGACGGCAGCTGGACCATATCCACAATTTTTCACCAGTCTTTTTCTTTTTTTTAATCTATTTTCTTGGATATTTGGGGTGCGGGCTACAATTATGATGAAAAGCAATAAAGCATATAATTTGGCTGTTTCATAGTTTGCACCGAAAAGCTTTGAGATGGCGGTTTATAGGCTACTGTATGCAGCAGCTGTGCTCAAATCAGTGGGCTTTGATCATCGGTCCTGCAGTAGGTGGATATTTTCAAAGGTATCAAGGAGAAGCAGGCATTCTTTGATCGTTGCTGTATTTTCTTTCGCACAGAGAAACGATTGCTGAGGAATTATTGTAATAAGTACAGTATGTTATCATATTAGCGGTAAAAGCCTCCCAAAACACGAGCCAGAACACTCAAAATGTTAGTGGATCAGAGGTACAATGATAATTAGGTAGAGAGAAAGGGCATCAGTAGAAAGCAGACTAATTGTTGGCCATGTACTAGTAGTGTAACTGTAAGTGACAGGGCAAAGCTCAATGCGGAGACACTTGGAAGGAATTGCAGAGAGAGGAGGGGAGCGAGTCTTAAGCTTAATTTATACTCCATGTGTTGTTTGCTTGAACATTTGTTTTTCTACTACAGAATATAAATTAGGCTTTATAGTTACCGTACAACGTAAATCTTGGGTCTGGCAGTAAAATCTTTGTCACATGACCTTTTCGTCAAATGAGAGAGTGAAAACGTCTGAGGTGAAAGATCACTTTCCTCCACCTTCACCTATAAAATCGAATCATATACAAAATAGTAGAGCCTAGATTAGACGACCACCTAGCCAGTCACCGTGTGACCGTCCCTCCAGACGATGATATGGGGTAAATAACCATCTAAAGGAGTAGTTCATCCCCAAAATGACTTTTTTTCCTATCAATTACTCACCCCATGAAGCCTTTAAAAAAAAATTGCATTGTGAACCACTATTCCAATATTTGATTAATTAAAGTAAAACTTTTTTTTTCTTTCATTTCAGTGCCTTCTGAGTGACATGTCATGTTTAACATTCAAGTCACTGAATTAGTAAACGTTTACTTGGTGTGATGCTTTCCCTTCTTTTCCCTTCACTGAAATTGAGATTTAATGGAAGAATAATACTGCTGAGAAACATTGCCCGAATTGAGTCTTTCTTTTCATTTGCAGACCTTGAAACTTTTATTCATGCTTTTATTTTGTCACGTTTAGACTATTGCATCTCCCTGTATCCTGATTCCTGAGTGACTCAGTTAAAAAAAACAGTCTCCCCTCGCCAACAGGTGCAAACGCAGATGATAGACTGTTAACTAAAGAAATAAAACCATATTATACTGATCCTGGCTTTAGTGGCTTATCTTCACTGGTTGCCTTTGAGTTTCAGAATTGATTTTAAGGTTTTACTGATTACTTTTAAAGCCTTGCAATACCACGCTCCTAAAGCTGGTCCTGTATAAGCCTGAGTGTAGCCATAGATCGTCAGATTTTTTTGTTTTGTTAATAAAAAAATATTGTATTATTGTTATCGTTATTGTTATTATTATCCTCCTATAATTTGAGAAACCTCTGCGGTGGTGGTGAGCCCAAAACTGATGCCCGGTTCTCAGTGGCTGGAGCAATTGATCTGAAATTGCACACAGCCATTGACCATTACCATCTGAATGCAACTGCGATTTTTCCGTTTTTCGATTTCACCAAACGCCAGCCGTTTTCATGTTAAAGACTGTCACCATGGTTACGGCTGCCCAGCAGTGGGATGGCCCCGCGAGCTATGGGACGAAACAGCCCCACTGCGTTACACTGTTGCACAGTGCACACATAGAACGTGCTTCGACCAAAGTACGTGTGTGTGTACGTGTGTACGTGTGTACGTGTGTGTGTGTGTGTGTGTGTGTGTGTGTGTGTGTGTGTGTGTGTTAACTTTTTTCGCCACTCTGTCACACAAAAGTAGAAAAAAAACGCAGCAGTGCGCCGCATTTTGAGCTTGTAGATCTGCTATTTTTTTTATTTTTGAATTGGAATCCTGAAAAGTTACATTTTTATTTAATTTCAAATGCATTTAGTTATACTTATGTTAACTTTATGAACTCAAATACAAATACATTGGACATAAAAAAGACAATAGCATTTTAATACTAGTCATTAAGCTACTAATATAAACTGAAGTGATTAAAGCGGGTCACGTTTGCATGTTTGGAATTGTAACAGCTGAAATCAATAATATATCAGTATTCAGAAATTAACCTGCGGGCCGCATTAAGTGAAGAAATAACATGTGTCATGGGAGACTTTGACTGGTGACCCAACCATGACAGTCCAGTGCCCAGATTGCGACTTTTCTGGGCAGTCTTTCTGCAGATGGCCAGCACGTTTACATAAGCTGCACACATCCATGTGGGACTTGCCTTGAGTAAACACTTGCCTGGTGAAGTCATAGTGCAGGCCACTTAGTTGTTCATTCTTGACTTCAATGCCCTCATCTTTATCCAAGTCTCTTCTCTCTCACAAACTGACAAGAGCCAGCTCCTCCTCTTCTGTCCCTGTCTTGCCAGGCCTTTGCGAGGCTTCTTTCTTGTGGTTGATAGCTGCCGTGTTTTGTGGTAGGGAAAAATATCTGTAAGTGATTTTCAGGCAGTGGAGGATGTAGTCATACATTTGCCAACTAACTGAACGAGCTACATTCCTCTTCACGGCAAACAGGTCTTCCAGAGCGATGGGTTTCTTAAGCCAGTTCTCCTTTGACTCACGTGGGAGGACCAGACTGGTGCGCACACTGATCACGGTATCTGCCATGTTGCACTTCAGCGAGTAGAAGTGAAACATTTCTAACCACAGGAGGCCAACCTCTGCAGAGGTGCAATGCCTTTGGAACACCAGTGGAGCCTTTCCACTTCTATAGGAGTGCTGTGAGTGTGAACATTGTTTGGATGGGGGGGAGTAAGTCCAGTGCACATGGCCATCCACCACATGTGTAATATTGAAGTCAGGCAGTTTTCTGAGAGAAAACTCCTTAATCTCATTGTTCAGGTAGGTGGGGAGGAGTGGCTCTTTACGCTGCTGCAAGAAGTAGATGACCATCTGGGCGAAAGCGTACGTTGGCAGACCTCCTTCTTCTACTCGGTCCACCTGACAGAGCCGGGCCCACTGCCTGAAGCCCAGGACCAGTGAAAGGAGGAGTGGCTCCTGATTAGCTAAGGCAGACAGATAGGCAGTTGTGAGACAGGGGTTGTCATTCCCAGAGCTTACTTTGCGGATCAGACCACTGCTTCTTTCTTTGCAGGTGACCACAGGGACCTTGCCATGAAAATCAGCCTTCACATTGACAAATACATGGCTCACAGAGACGCTGTTCTGGACCAGCAGAAAGATGTCAGGCTGATGCGTGGGAAGGGGGCACTGCATGTCAATGTTTATATCAGAATCCTTGAAACCGAACTTGCTGCACGACGAGCCATAGAGCCGGAGATTGATCTCAGGCTTGACAGCCTGGAGGAGCTCTTGCATGGTGGAGACGATGCACTGTCTCCTTTCTACATCCTGGTCAGTCAGGCCTCTTTCCCTGGTGACAGCCTCTAAGGTGGCACTCACCACACTGATCTGCTCCTGCCAGTCCTGGGTGTTTCGGTTATCTCCATATATGGAGTTCCCAGGAGGGTTGTTCTGATGTCAGAGCTAGGTACGTTTAGGAATCTCCCTTTCTAGAGATCCTATGCTGTCAGACTTCCTAGGTTGATCGTCTCCAGTTATGGGGATCTCCGTATATAGGGACGTTGGGATCGAATAGGTCACCCAAGTGAAAAAATAATGTATTTTTTTTGTGCTAAAGTATACTTTTAGCACAATAAGTATGTTAATTGTCAATTTGAACTTTTGTCAAAGCATACTAACAGTGCATTTTTTGCCAAAATATATTTAGCAAATATAATCAGAGTGCATTCAAAAATATATTTCTACAATGCACTTAAATGTCAACATGAATTAATTTGTCATTTAACACATTTGTTAAAAGTGTACTAAACAAAAAATATATATTTAATTAAATAAAAATGTACTTTTCAAAAGTCTATTCATATAATGTTTAATTGTTGTTTAACTTAAGTACATTTAATGTGAAATATATTTTAAATTATTATATTTTAAGTGCTTTTATAGTATATTCATAGCAAATTATCCTCAATATGCACTTAATTTAAGATATACTATAATATGCTTATTAAAAGTATACTTTTCACAAAAACTATTTAAAATATGTTCAAGTATATATTTTTGTTTGAAGTTTCACTTAAGTACTACTTCGTAAAAGTACAATTTTCATCAGTGTATTTATAGTATAAGGCTGAAAAAATATACTGAAAAAGGCATTATACTTAAAGTTTGCTTTAGTATACTTTATAAGTATACTATTTATGAATATGTTCCCGGATGCTATTAGTAATATACTTCTTAACATTATACTTGTAATATACTTGTTTTAAAGTGCATTCAATATATATTTATACAAAGCACATTAAATACTAACATAAATTAATTTGTAATTTAGCATTTTTTTTAAAAGTTTACTAATGTGCTTTGTAAAAAATACATTTTGAATGCACTTTAAAAGTATATTACAAGTATAATTTTAAGAAGTACATTACTCCTGGATGCTATTAGTAATATACTTCTTAACATTATACTTGTAATATACTTGTTTTAAAGTGCATTTAATATATATTTCTACAAAGCACATTAGTAAACTTAAAAAGAAATGTGCTAAATTACAAATTAATTTATGTTAGTATTTAATGTGCTTTGTAGAAATATATATTGAATGCACTTTAAAACAAGTATATTACAAGTATAATATTAAGAAGTATATGACTAATAGCATCCAGGAACATATTCAAAATAGTATACTTAAAAAGTATACTAAAGCAAACTTTAAGTATAATGCTTTTTCGGTATATTTTTTCAGCCTTATAATATAAATGCACTGAAGAAAAGTGTACTTTTAGGAAGTAGTACTTAAGTGAAACTTCAATAAAATAGACATTAACATACTTACAAAAATATATACTTGAACATATTTTAAATAGTTTTTGTGAAAAGTATACTTTTAATAAGCATATTATAGTATATCTTAAAATAAATGCATATTGAGGATAATCTACTATAAATATACTGTAAAAGCACATATACTATAATCATTTAAAAATGTATTTAACATTAAATGTACTTAAGTTAAACAAAAATTAAACATTATATGAATACACTTTTGAAAAGCACATTTTTATTTAATCAAATATACATATATATATACTTTAATTACAATACTTACAGTATCTGAAGTACACTTTTGCTGATGTCATTAAAGTATACTATCATTACATTTATGGTGGCTAGAGGAAGTCCATTTCCCAGCATGCGCCCCAGTGCATGCTGGGAAATGTGTGTTATTGTTCCTATTTGTGTTATTATTTGAATATGGGAATGCGTAGTGGGGTTATGCTATGGGTCATTGGCCCCGATTCATAAAGGGATTTACGACCATATTTTGTACGTACTGGCATTTAGGACAAATCCTACACCTGCAGTCGGATTCATAAACGTTTTTTGGTCTGTGTTTGGTGCGTCAGGTGCGCACGTTCTCAGGTCAGCCCCGAGGCTGTCTTACCAGGGCTGAAATGTGCGTATGTCTTTAGAATGCTTTATTCTTCATGCCAAAATCAATTACAACAGTGGCAAACCTCAAATAAAATATATATATGCCCAACATTTGTCAACACATATATATAAAAAATAAAAAAATAAATGTCAAACTATATATTGCTTGTAGCCTACAGTATGCATCATATAGACATGATGTAGATTCCACCGCTTTTTATTTATTTTCTAGGCTATCAGTTGCATTTAGAGTTGAATTATTAGGTCCCCGTCCCTCAGTGTGTTTGCCAGCGGACCATCTCAGCCAAAGTGTCACGTAATAATGAAAATAGGCTATGATGCCTTAATGAAACTGCGGAGGGACTGACGCACCTCTGTCCGTGCTGCAGTATTAATTTGTAGGCTAATAGTCTACTGTAGGCTACTCTACTGTATTTTGATCACATGAACACCACACACAACAGATCTAATATTCCCCATTCCGACGTAGGACAGTGATATATTAATCAAAAATGCACTAATTTAATCAATAAGTAATCAATAAGCTCTGGTCCATAATCGGATAGCAGCGTTCCACTTGTATGCTGGATTTCATCATCTTTTTACCTTGGTAAAAGTCCGCAATGTTCATTAGAAAAGGCTTATATATATCCTTTCCACGTTTTATTAGCCTTTTATTTGGTAATGGGGTTAAACCTTGTAAACTTATTTATTCTCATTACACATGAGAGCATTTATTACGTGATCCGCTTCCAGACAGAACAGTAAGTTGTCAAGGCGATGCGAAGCCGCATCTGTTATCTTTAGACGAGGCGGAGTTGAACTTCAAACTTTCATCAGCGTTGCCAGATGTTGTGAGAGAAATAAGCAACCAGGTCTAGGAAAACAAGCCCAAAAGAAGCAACTGGCACTTAGGCCATTATAAGCACTTTAATTAAACCGTTGTGAGCTTGTAGATCTGCTATATTAAAAAAAAAATCTTGTAATAAAATGTACAATATTTGGAAGATTTTTTAAACATTCTAACAACACAAATCTGCCTCCAGCTGGCACAAAACATTTTCAGATGGGGCTTATAGGGATAAATTAGCCTACATATTACTGTAACTTGGGGGTCCATGTCATAAAAATATTTGAGAACCACCGGTTAAAACAATTGAACAATTGTGAAGCAAGCCCAAATAACCAACTACACTTTAGAAACAAGCCCAAAAAACCGCGGTCCCCACAGCTACCAATATTTACAAGCAACTTTACAGAAAAATAAGCCCAAATTCGCTTATAATAAGCGGACATGGCAACGCTGTTTAGCACGGTTCAGCACGGTGACGTTAAAGTTGGATGCTGTTGGACGCAGCCTTCCAGAGTAATCATCACACCTGGTCATACGCACTGGTTGTACGCACGTCTCTGTGATATACGAACCCCTTTGGGAATTGCACGTCCGTTTGTGACTACCAAAATACGACCTCCATTTACGAACTTTATTTACCCCATATTTACGACCCTCATTATGAATCGGGGCCATTGAGTTTAGTGTTTTGTTGTGGTGCTATTTGGTGATTTATGGTATTTTATGTAATTTGTTAGTAAAACCATGAGTGTAAATGTCTGTTTGTTTAGTCAGCCTCTCTCCCCTTTTCCCATCCTTGCATATTACGTGAGTGTGTTGTTGATGGTTGCACCAACCGAGAGTTGTCATGGCTCTTACAGTCAACTAAACCTCAAGCCTCCACGTTACATTGCTCTTCCATTCGTGTAGGTTAATTTTGAAAAAATATTAAATTTCATTTCTCAGAAGTATATTGAATATACTCATTTGTACTTTTTATAAAATTCAATTTAAATGATGTTGTTTGGAAACATTTAAGTTGTACTTAATATACTAAAAGTTGCACTAAAGATATGCTAAAACATATCATTAATATACTTTTATGTACTTTTGCCCCCCAAAAAATACAATTTAATTACAAATATACTTATAGTATCTGAAGTACAGTTTTGCTGATGTCATTAAAGTGTACTATCATTCAATTGATAGTGTATTACCAATACATATCAAGTACTAGATAAACAAATATAGAGTACATAGCAATTATGCTTAAAATATACTTTCAATGTAGTAATAGTATATTCTTAATTAACTAACTGTGTACATTTAGTTAAATTAAGTTGTAGTTGAAATACATTATTATTACATTGAAAGTATATTTTAGCACATTTAGATTGTAGTTTAATTACTTTATTATTACATTGATAGTATACTTGAAACTATTAAAAGTATACTTCACATTCATTTATTTTATACTCCAAGTATATTTGTAATACATTGATTGTATATTTTAAGCATAATTGATATATACTCTATATATATTTATTTAGTACTTGATATGTATTTGTAATGCACTATAAATGTAATGATAGTATACTTCAGCAATTGTACTTCAGATAAGTAAATTTGTAATTAAATTGTATTTTTTTGGGGGGGGAGTACATAAAAGTATATTAACTCTCTCAGTGCCACGCCCCGAGATATCCCGAGTTTTTCCCGAGTACCCTCAGTGCCAGCACGAGAAATCCCGAGTTTTTACTTTTGACTGTGGTCGCGCTATTCTGTATATCTTTCATGATCACTTTCGCTTCCTGACTCCTTCAGACTCATTGGGTTCCAGTTTCATGACGCAGATTCCGTTTCCGGTCCTCATTTTTTTCCCGCGATCATTTTCGGCCAGAATAGGGAAAGTCACAGTTTTTCACACGGTATATAAAACGAACGGAGAGGTCCACGTCTACTCTCTTTGGTCTGGGTGACGATCAGTCATCGTAGTCATGTATCGCATCGTAATTTAGCCCGATCAACGATTGTCAAAAATGTCAACATCCGGTTATGACCGGATATGATGTGTTAATGGGTTATCCTCAGCTCTCTTTTCCTTTGTTCACACTCACATCAACTGCTCTTCCTCTCATTCGTTTGATTTTGTTCCATTTCTTGTCCGTTGGTGTCATTGTATGACCGGCCGCTTGCCGATGTCCACGGTGACGTTGGTGTACAGCGGTCCTCTCGTTGTCCTCACCACCTCGTAGGACAGAGAGTTGATCCCGTCTGTTGTCCAGGTCTGTTTGGTGTGAGCGATTTGGTCCCATCTCTCTGGATTGTCTGGGTTGCCTTTGTCGCTCGCATGAGGGATGTTCTTCATCTTGGCCACCTCTCCATTGGGACGTGACACGGACATACCAACAAGCATAACCCTATTATAAGCGTCATCATCCTCGCCGCCCCATCCCCAATAGTTATTTGGGAAACCATTGATTTTCAAAAACTGCTCTTTACTCATCGATGTTACGCCTCCAAAGTAAGTGGGAGAAGCTAAGCCGAAGTTCCACTTCTCAACGGCAGAAGCCAGGTGTCTGGGCTGGCTGAAGCAGCCGTATTCATTCCGGTCGTTCATTGGAATCAGGTCCACGTCGCTGAACACAAAGCAATTGTAGTCACGATCCTTCAGGGCCTCAGCGAAACCAATGTTCAACAGCTTAGCCCTATTGAACGTCTCTTCGCCATGCTGTTCGACGACATACACTGTATAGTCCAGCTGCTGTCGTTGCAGTACGGGGTGGAGGTAGTGGAGCCAAAATGCAAGGTGCTCTTCTCTGTGTCTGAAGGGAATGATCACGGCCACCTTCTGGGAGGACACACACTCTTTTGGTCCATACCGACCACCGGCCTCAACGTTAGGGTTCTCGTTCAGAGTTTGCTCTAGACTCACTTTGGTGCTGAAAGTCACATTCAGGGCGCCAATCAAGAGCGGAGAGTCTTCAGGACATCGTGTTGTGTTGTCTGGTGGTGCAGCCAGGAGGGGGGGGGGGTGTGTGTGGCCTGCAAACACCAGCAACACCACTAACAACAACAGCAACACTAACGTAAGACTAACACTAAGTATCTGTTTAAACCTTTGCATCCT
Organism: Gymnoscopelus braueri; assembly: GCF_963280865.1. Classification (NCBI taxonomy): domain Eukaryota; kingdom Metazoa; phylum Chordata; class Actinopteri; order Myctophiformes; family Myctophidae; genus Gymnoscopelus; species Gymnoscopelus braueri. The sequence goes on from NC_137618.1 coordinate 32,302,712, forward strand.
CTTCTCTTCTCTTCTCTTCTCTTCTCTCCTCTCCTCTCCTCTCCTCTCCTCTCCTCTCCTCTCCTCTCCTCTCCTCTCCTCTCCTCTCCTCTCCTCTCCTCTCCTGTCTGGTCTCCTCTCCTGTCTGGTCTCCTCTCCTGTCTGGTCTCCTCTCCTGTCTGGTCTGCCGGCCGCCCTGTCCTGTCTCGGCTATAAAGCTCAGTGGTTATAAGGTTAGAAATCGCTCACTTCCCGTTCACAACGAACACAGAGCTCTATGGTTCATTCGTGTCTCTTAAATAGCCCGCCGGCCGTGACGTGTCGTGACGTGTCGTCACTGTTGTTTGTGACCTCATCTGGCCTTATATGCAGTGGTGTAAAGTAACCAAGTACATTTACTCAAGTACTGTACCAGTACATTTACTCAAGTACAATTTTGAGGTTCTTTTACTTTACTGGAGTCTATACTTTTACTTCTACTCCACTACATTTCAGAGGCAAATATTGTATTTTTACTCCACTACAATTATTTGAGAACTTTAGTTACAAGTTACTTTGCAGATATAAATTATTACATTATAAAACACATATTAACCACTTTAGCTCTACTTTATACCTAGGCTATTTGAAAATAGCCGATCTACAAGCTCACAACACGACGCGTTGTAAGCTTGTAGATCTGTAATTTTCAAACATTTTAGTACTTTTACTTTCGGTACTTTAGTACATTTTGATGCTAATACTTTATAAGAATAAGACTATTACTTGTAACGGAGTACTTCTACATTGCAATATTGATACTTTTACTTTTACTTAAGTAAAATATTTGAGTACTTTTTCCACCACTGGGTATTGCTTTGTTATGAAATAATAAAAACACAATTCCCTAAAGACTGTGTGGTTGTTCTCGGATTGGCAAATCCATTCTGTCTTTTAACCCATTCAATCTACAAATGCTTATAGGGATAAATTAGCCTACATATTAACTTGGGGGTCCATGTCATAAAAATATTTGAGAACCACCGGTTAAAACAATTGAACAATTGTGAAGCAAGCCCAAATAACCAACTACACTTTAGAAACAAGCCCAAAAAACCGCGGTCCCCACAGCTACCAATATTTACAAGCAACTTTACAGAAAAATAAGCCCAAATTCGCTTATAATAAGCGGACATGGCAACGCTGTTTAGCACGGTTCAGCACGGTGACGTTAAAGTTGGATGCTGTTGGACGCAGCCTTCCAGAGTAATCATCACACCTGGTCATACGCACTGGTTGTACGCACGTCTCTGTGATATACGAACCCCTTTGGGAATTGCACGTCCGTTTGTGACTACCAAAATACGACCTCCATTTACGAACTTTATTTACCCCATATTTACGACCCTCATTATGAATCGGGGCCATTGAGTTTAGTGTTTTGTTGTGGTGCTATTTGGTGATTTATGGTATTTTATGTAATTTGTTAGTAAAACCATGAGTGTAAATGTCTGTTTGTTTAGTCAGCCTCTCTCCCCTTTTCCCATCCTTGCATATTACGTGAGTGTGTTGTTGATGGTTGCACCAACCGAGAGTTGTCATGGCTCTTACAGTCAACTAAACCTCAAGCCTCCACGTTACATTGCTCTTCCATTCGTGTAGGTTAATTTTGAAAAAATATTAAATTTCATTTCTCAGAAGTATATTGAATATACTCATTTGTACTTTTTATAAAATTCAATTTAAATGATGAACGTATCCAACCTCTCCAATGAATCATCACCTTACCGTGGTGGAGAGGTTTGTGTGCCCCAATGAACCTGGGAGCTGTGTTGTCGGGAGCCTAGTGCTCCTGGTAGGGTCTCCCATGGCAAAGTGGTCTCGGGGGAGGGGCCAGACTAAGAATGGTTCACTAAACACTTCATGGACAATTCAAGACGAAGTGATGCGACCCGGCCCGGAGGAAGCCCGGGGCCCTCCTCTGGAGCCAGGCCCGGAGGAAGGGCTCGTCAGCGAGCGCCTGGTGGCCGGGCTAACCACGGAGCCCGGCCGGGCACAGCCCGAAGAAGGAACGTGGGCAGATCTTCGCCGCCACGTGGGCCCACCACCCGCGATCGGAACCAGTGGGGTCGGGTGCACTGTCAGATGGGTGGCAGTGACAGCAGAGGTTCCAGACGGACCAATCAGGGGCAGCAGAGGCTGACTTTTGGGACGTGGAACGTAACTACGCTGGTGGGGAAGGAGCCTGAGCTGGTGCGGGAGGCAGAGCGCTACCGGTTAGACCTGGTGGGGCTTGCCTCCACACATAGCAAGGACTCTGGAACCAAACTCCTGGACAAGGGGTGGACCTTGTTTTATTCTGGAGTTGCTCAGGGTGTGAGGTCTCAGGCGGGTGTGGGGATACTCACAAACCCCCGGTTGAGTGCCATCACGTTGGGGTTCACCCCGGTGGACAAGAGAGTCGCCTCCCTCCGCCTAAGGGTTGATGGGGGGAAAACTCTGACTGTTGTCTGTGCGTACGCGCCAAACAAGAGTTCAGAGTATTCGGCCTTTTTGGATACCCTGCATGGGGTCCTGCATGGGGCTCCGGTGGGGGATTCCATAGTCTTGCTGGGGGACTTCAACGCACACGTGGGCAATGACGGGGATACTTGGACTGGCGTGATTGGGAGGAACGGTCTCCCTGATCTGAACCTGAGTGGTGGCTTGTTATTGGATTTCTGTGCTAGTCATGGACTGACAATAACAAACACCATGTTCAAACATAAGGATGCTCATAAGTGTACTTGGTACCAGAGTACCCTAGGCCAAAGATCAATGATCGATTTTGTAATCGTATCAGCTGATCTGAGGCCGCATGTTCTGGACACTCGGGTGAAGAGAGGGGCGGAACTGTCAACTGATCACCATCTGGTGGTGAGTTGGTTCAGATGGCGGGGGAAGCCTCTGGACAGACCTGGCAAACCCAAGCGTGTAGTGCGGGTGAACTGGGAACGTTTGGAGGAGACCTCTGTTCGGAAGGAATTTAACTCCCACCTCCGGCGGGACTTCTCTGGCATCCCTGTGGAGGTTGGGGGCATTGAACAGGAATGGGCAATGTTCAAAGCCTCTATTGCTAAAGCTGCGGCTGTGAGCTGTGGTCAGAAGGTCTTAGGTGCCTCAAGGGGCGGTAACCCTCGAACACCCTGGTGGACAGCGGTGGTCAGGGAAGCCGTCCGACTGAAGAAGGAGGCCTATCGGGGTATGATATCCCAGGGGACTCCAGAGGCAGTTGCAAGGTACCGACAGGCCCGAAGGGCGGCAGCCACAGCTGTGACGGAGGCTAAGCAGCGGGTGTGGGAGGAGTTCGGGGAATCCATGGAGAAGGACTTTCGGGCGGCACCAAAGTTGTTCTGGACGACCATACGGCACCTCAGGAGGGGAAAGCGGGGAACCATCCAAGCTGTATACAGCAAGGATGGGGCTCTGCTGACTTCAAGTGAGGAAGTCGTAGGGAGGTGGAAGGAACACTTTGAGGAACTCCTAAACCCAATGACATCAGACCCACCCTCCCTGACAGGAGCAGAGCCTGAGGATGATGGGGGATCGGCGTCAATCTCCCGGAAGGAAGTCACTGAGGTAGTTAAACAACTCCACAGTGGCAAAGCTCCGGGGGTTGATGAGATTCGTCCAGAAATGCTGAAGGCTCTGGGTGTTGAGGGGCTGTCTTGGTTGATACGTCTTTGCAACATCGCGTGGAAGTCTGGGACAGTACCGAGGGAGTGGCAGACTGGGGTGGTGGTCCCACTTTTCAAAAAGGGGGACCAGAGGTTGTGTGCCAATTACAGAGGTATCACATTACTCAGCCTCCCTGGGAAAGTTTATGCCAAGGTACTGGAAAGGAGGGTCCGGCCGATAGTCGAACCTCAGATTCAAGAGGAGCAATGTGGTTTCCGTCCTGGTCGTGGAACAACTGACCAACTCTTTACTCTGGCAGGGATCCTGGAGAGGGCCTGGGAGTATGCATATCCGGTCTACATGTGTTTTGTGACCGGATATGACGTGAGCCTGTTTGGGAGGGGGCGAGTGAGCCAGCGAGGTCATCAATGTGTCGATTTGTTGCTCTCTACTGGTAGAACTGTATTATGGGTTTAAAAACCCAATCAGATAATTTATTTGAATGAAAAATTGAAAAATTAAAAAATTAAAAAAAACGCAAATTTCTGGCGCTGGGGGAGTACTTTATGAAAATACTCTTGGCAGTGAAAGAGTTAAAGATATGTTTTAGCATATCTTTAGTTCAACTTTTAATATACTAAGTACTACTTAAGTCTTTCCAAAATAAGACAATTTAAATGTAATTTATAAAAAGTACAAAAATAGTATATTAAGTATACTTCTGAAAAATATATTTAGTATATTTCTTTTTCACTTGGGCACTAAGGGTCGGAACTGAATAGACCATTCATTCTCCTAGGCGAGTATGGGCGAGTATGTCCTGAATGTTCGTAACAGCCCCAACTAAAGGGAGCACATTTTTATACTAACACTAATTCTCAAGAGAAGCTCAGTCAGATACATAATTGTTGAATTGAATTTGGTTTGATTGACAATCCTTAAATGACGTGATGATGACGTTGTGATGTCGTCATCCTAATTATATCATCACATATCTGCCCAAATATGGAGTTCCACATGGCTCCTGACAGGCCTCCAAGTACAAACATTGCACAGCATCTTATTAGACCAAACGCATACTCCCCAGAAGTACCTATCCTTCCGTGTTCGGGCCGATGGGTTTGATGAAATGGGCCCATAAGCATGCACATTAGTGTCCTTTATGCTTCGTTCTTTGTCACAAACTATCTCCACGAGCAAGCCTGTGAGTTGAGCCCATTGGTCCAGCCTGTGTTGCTCGTTCATGTTTTGGGCCCAAGCTGGCAGTACCAGAGTTGGCCACTTGGAAACGTTTTCAGAAAGCCCTCCGGTCCTGGAGGTTTTATTCGACCCCATCTTATTTTAAACAATTGTACTCTGAAAGGAATACTGTTTCAATAATTGTAATAATACTTTAAAGTTTGCCTCGTCAAACTCGTACTTCTGCCGCAAAAAAATATTGCTGCTGTTTGCCGAAATATGCCGAAATATCAGAACTGTGTGTTCCAAAAATAAAAAACAAATACATCCGGGCATTATGTCAGGGATGTGGCTCTGTATAGCCTGGGATTAATACCATTTTCGGGTTTCTGATCCGGTCGGAGCGGAAATTTGCTTAGTTTTGTATAATCATTTTGCTTATTTTGGTATAATAATGGTTTGGTATGTCCATATTTTATTCCAACTCGTAGCGCGACTAGCAAAACTAAACAAATTGCATTTGTGGGGAACAAAAACAATGTGACGCCAACCGGAACCAACCACCGGAACCACGATAATTGTTTTTTCTAAACCGGATCACACGGCTAGTTTTATGAATGAATGCCAGGCTTTCCTCAGAGGTGGAAAGTCTGGTGACGCGAGGTTACATTTATAATATCCTCCTATAATTCGACAAAGCTCTGTGCGGGTGGTGAGTGGTGAGCAATTGATCTGAATTTTCACACAGCCATTGACCATTACCATGTGCACGGAACAACAAAGCTGTTTTTCTCTTTCCCCAAATGTCAGCTGTTTATTAGCGTTTTTGTGTTCGCTGGCTCCCGGGTTGCCAAATCATGTGCGCATATCCCCCCCGGGTATGGTCTAGTTATTATAATTAATATTATTATTTGATCATGAGTGAGCACTATTTCGAAGAGAATCTTATGCAGGGAATTTCTATATGCAACTGATTTTTGGGCGGTGAAACCGCCCCTATATGTGAGGTTTGGACAATTGCACCCCCCCAACCCTGCGCTGTGATTGGCCACCAGTGTACCCCCCTAACCCTGCACCGTGATTGGCCAATCACAGTCTATTCAGGACTGTGATTGGCTAGTGAAACATGACACATGTGCATAGCCCTATAAATAGGACTATGCACTTAAAAAAACACATTTATGTTTTTTTTTATGGTATTTAAAAAAAAAATATATATGTTTTTTTTTAAGTTAGGGGTGTACAATGGTTGGTCCACAATATTACTTTTCTTTAAGTGAACTTCCATCACTGTGATGACCACTGTGACCACACCGCCCACTTCACACTGGGTGTGATTTTTTTAATACATTTTATACATTTAAAAACTTGTGAGATGGGACATTCTGCATAATGAGTATATTTTGATACCAATACTTTTGCACTTTTACTCAAGTACATTTTTAATTCCGGACTTTTTGTAACAGAGTATTTCTACATTGCAGTATTGGTACGTTTACTTAAGTAAAACATTTGAGTACTTTTTCCACCACTACCCATATATGGCCACACTGATAGCATCAGGGAACTCCATATATGGGCATAAAAGGGACACAGGCAGACAGACAGATACAGAGATCTCCATATATGGGCACAAAAGGAACACAGACAGACAAACAGAGATATCTATATATGGGCACAAAAGGAACACAGACAGACAGACAGAGATATCCATATATGGGCACAAAAGGAACACAGACAGACAAACAGAGATATCCATATATGGGCACAAAAGGAACACAGACAGACAGACAGAGATATCCATATATGGGCACAAAAGGGACACAGACAGACAGACAGACAGACAGACAGACAGACAGACAGACACAGAGATATCCACATATCGGCACATTGACATCATCAGTGAGATGTCACAAGCATCCATCCAGCCAAGCACTATATAAATGGTGAACACATACAGTGGTAGCACCTTGACAATGTCAGGGGTGGTACCCCTCTGGTGCCCCTGTGGTACCACCTATTTCTGTGGTACCACTTTTTTTCTATGTGGTGCCACTAGATGGCGGTAGAGAGCAACTAATGGCGGTAGAGACACACAGGCATGTTGTGTCTATTTGAGACAGGGCTGCTTTCAGTCAACAGATTGAAGCTGCAATTGAAGCTGAACTTGTTGAGAAGTGAAACAAATAATTGTATGGGTTATATTATCAAGATGTATTTTGGTAAATTGCAAAACAACTTATGTCATAAAGGTTATAGCCTACACAATAAAGTCCTCATTATTAGTGGCATTTTGACACTCCTAAATGAACACTGAGGATTTTACTGTGTACACTGAGGCCTATACGGTAGGCTATCATACAAGTAAGACGCGCGAACGCTGGAAGCGAACGCAGCTCGAAAATATTGTGTATTTACGGACTTGTAATCCGTGTTATTTCACCGTGATGGGGAGAGAACATTGACATTGTGTGTGTGTGTGTGTGTGTGTGTGTGTGTGTGTGTGTGTGTGTGTGTGTGTGTGTGTGTGTGTGTGTGTGTGTGTGTGTGTGTCAGGCTGTTGTGCATTGTAATCAGAGCATTGTCTAAATTCCTGCACTCTGGCGCACTCTGGTGGCTGCTTACAGGCAGTGCACGCATGTGAGTCACATGGGGGCACAAGCCAATGAGAGCATGAACACAGACACACAGACACACAGACACACACACAACCCGAGCACGGTTACATAGTAAGCTCCACTTGGTTGGAGGCGCGGCGGCAATGATACACAGGCTAACAGTCTTTGTTTTTCATGGAGATCCTCATCTTGTAAAGTTCTGCAGATGGTTGATAAGAAATCTTTCTCTATCTGGTGTTTGGGTCAGGATATTCATTGTTGCCTAATAATCATGTATAGGTTGTGAAAACTCCAGCCACGTCTGTCTTCTCAGAATTGCAATGGATTTCATTGAAATGAAAGGACTCGGGAAAGAGGAGAGATGCTAAGCAGAATATATACCTAATATAGTTATACAAATGAACGCTCTTATGTGGAGTTATCCGACCTATATCCAACGTAAACTCCATATATGGAGATAGATTACATCAGTAAGATGTCACAAGCATCCAGCCAAGCACTATATAAATGGTGAACTCAATATTTCCACGTCCAAGAGCAGAATTATTCAACTTAGTAACTAAGTAATTCACTCTTTGACTATCTCTAATTCTCAAGACGGTCTTGAGGATGGTCATGGCTCCGCCACTGGCTCGCCCTCGAACTAGCTGGTTCCGTCCACCAGACAAAAGAAGGGCCTTTTGTCTAATAGTCACAGGGATGTTGGCCTCCGCCGCGGTTATCCTAATCCACCGTTCTTTGAATTGGAAGAATGAGGACCCGGCTCCAGCTCCGACAGTCCCCTTGGCCCGGGCGTGTCAGAGAGAAACGATTGCACCGGAATGTCTTCGCTACGACAAACCGAGCGCCCTGACTGGACGCACCGACGTTGTCACGATGACGTCCTGGTTAGCTCCGATCGTATGGGAAGCCACATTTGAACCTGCGTTGTTGGATGGCATCTACAAACCCCGCGACATCACCGTGGCAGTTACAGTTTTTGCCGTTGGTGAATACATACAATTCCTCAAGGATTTCCTGGAAACCGCAGAGAGGTACTTCTTCGTGGGATTTAAAGTCCATTATTACGTCTTTACGGATAGGCCAGAGCAAGTCCCCTCCGTTAAGATGGCTGCAGGACGGGAGTTGTTCGTCAGGCCGGCGCCAAACTCAAAACGCTGGGAGGAGATAACAGCCAGCAGGTCAAAAATTATTGCCAATTTTATCGAAACGGAGCTGCGCGATGGCGCCGACTACATCTTCTGTTTTGACGTCGATTCGAAGTTCCATGACCGCTGGGGATCTGAAACTCTAGGTAAGCTGGTCGCTGTGTTGCACTTTAATCACTTCACCCAAGAGCGCAGCCAGTTCATCTACGAACGCAGACCGGAGTCTAAAGCCTTCATGTCCGCCGACGAGGGCGACTTCTACTACGGCGGGGGCGTGTTCGGAGGGGAGCCGGCGTCCATCCATCACATGCTGTCGACGTGCAGCGATAACTTTGAGCTGGACGCCCAGCGGGGCATCGAGGCAGCGTGGCAGGATGAGTCTCATCTGAACGCCTACCTTTGGCGCCACAAACCCACCAAGATTCTGTCTCCAGAGTATCAGTGGCATGACTTCCACGCCAGAAAGCCAGAGATCAAAATAATCAGATTCTCTGGAATCATTAAGGACTACCGTAAGGTACGGCCAGGATGGACCGGCGGCACGGATTATTAGGAAGAGAGTCATCAGCAGGTCATCAGCAGGTCATCAGCAAGTAAGATCTACAACATCACGAAGAAACTCAGCGGCAAGTACACCAGCCAGTCAACCCCTGTCAGAGACAAGGATGGCACCATCCTCAGGACAGAGCACGAACAGGCCGCAAGATGGGTACAACATTTCAGCGAAGTACTCAACTGTCCAGAGCCAGATGACCCTGCTAACCCTCCACCAGCAGAGGATGTCCCCAACATCGACACCAGTCTCACCAACTCATGAAGAGGTAAAGCGTGCTATCCAAGCCATGAAGGGTGGGAAAGCTGCCGGCCTAGATTCCATCCATGCCGAGATGCTGAAAGCTGACCTTATCACTTCAACAAAGGTGCTCACGGAACTCTTCAGAAACATCTGGGAAGAGGAAATAATACCTGAAGACTGGGACAAGGGCCTGATTGTTAAACTGCCCAAAAAAGGCAACCTCCAAAACTGTGACAACTGGCAGGGATCACACTGCTGTCAATACCATCTAAAGTCTTTTGTAGGATTCTACTCGGCAGAATTGAAGCCGCCGTCGACTAAAACCGGAGACAGGAACAGGCAGGATTCAGGAGAGGGAGGGGCTGCACAGACCAGATCTTTGCTCTGAAGAACATCCTCGAGCAGTGTGTAGAATGGAACGCCCCACTGCACATCAATTTCATAGACTTTCGGAAAGCCTTTGACAGCCTGCATCGTGACACCCTATGGAAGATCGCAAGAGCATATGGAACTGATAGGGTTGTTCTACCGTCACTTTGAATGTAGTGTCATTGTCAATGGAAAACCATCTGAGCGCTTCAACTTAGAGTCTGGTGTGCGGCAAGGGTGCACCATGTCTCCCATTCTCTTCCTGATGGCCATTGACTGGCTGATGAGGATGACCACGGCCGATAAACCAAGGGGCATCCAGTGGACTTTGTTCTCCCAACTCGAAGACCTAGACTTTGCCGATGACCTTGCTGTTCTCTCCTCCAAATATATCCACTTGCAGGAGAAAACTGACAGACTAAACCAGTATGCAAAACAAACAGGGTTGAACATCAATGGTTCCAAAACACAAGTGATGTGCATTAATGCCACTCCAGATGCACCAATCATTGTGAATGGGAAAACCCTCGACTTTGTCGAAGATTTCACCTACCTGGGAAGTCTTGTCAGCAAGGACAACGCAACAAAAAAGGAGACCAGAGCAAGGCTAGGGAAGGCTCACTGTGTTTTTGTAAGGCTCCATCCTATCTGGAAGTCGAAGCAGTACAGCCTAAAAACAAAGGTCCGACTGTACAACAGTAACGTAAAATCAGTGCTGATGTATGGCTCTGAGTCGGAATGCTGGCGTGTGACAACACTTGACATGAACAAGATCAATGCCTTCCACAATGGATGCCTCCGTAAAATCTGCCGCATCTTCTGGCCTGAGAAGATTTCAAATAAAGAGCTGCACAGAATGACCAGGTGCTCTAGTGTCGTGTCAGAACTCAAACGCCGCCGTCTACGATGGCTGGGACATGTGCTCCCAATGGCCCAGGAGCGAATCCCAAAGGTTGCACTGAGATGGACCCCAGTAGGGAAAAGGAGTCAAGGTCGACCCAAAACCACCTGGCGACGAACCGTGACAGCTGAGCTTCAGGAGATGAACCTTACGTGGGGCGAGGCACAACATGCAGCACAAGACAGGTCCCGATGGAGGCAGATCGTTGAAGCCTTATGTCCCACTTGGGACGAAGAGGATTAAGTCAACTCATTCAGTGCCACTGGCCAAAATTCATTGTAAAAAAAAAAGTGCCATTCAGTGCCACAGCCAAAATTCATTGTAAAAAAAAAAGTGCTTAGGAGCCGAGATACAGAGATACAAAGAAGTTAAACAAGAAGTGAATGGAGCAGAACATTTTCAAATCATCATATCTTGGGTTCTGATTTTTTTTTAAACGTTTTAGACGTCCAGTGGCACAGGGCTTATATCACAACGGACGTTTTAGACGTCCAGTGGCACTGAATGAGTTAAGTCATCAGCAGGGCCGGCGAGTCCATACAGGCGACCTAGGCGACCGCCTAGAGGCTAGAGCGGCAGTTTGGAGAGGCGGGAATAAGTGTTGGCAAAAAAACAACAACATATTGTTGAACAGTTAATGCAAGTAAAACCACCCTAAGTGGGGGTCTACGAACAAATACTTCAGGCTCGGATTTTGGCTCCGCCCCCCGGAAGTGGGTGAAACAGGCACTTCAAACACTTTGTTGAATTGTTCAAAAACATTCAAAGTTTTTTTTTTGTGCATTTGTATTTTTCTAAGATGCTCCTTTTAACGCAGATTTCTTTTGTATTTTTTTTTTATTTTTTCATTGGTTACTTTTTTTTAAACTTTTTCTTTTCATAATTTTTTTTGCGTTCGCTTCCCGCGTTCGCGCGTCTTACTTGTACTAAATAGTTCTTACCAACTGCATTTTCTTAATCCTTGACGTGTGTATTTAAAATTCTGCCATGTACCAGACTGAAATAATGTCCCACAGGGTTAATTTTTAACCCTATGTTACACCCAAAAAGGGAAACATAGCAAATATCTAGTATACAACATACAAACAAACACATATTCCATACAATTTGGACTCGAGGAATGTATTAAAATTGGTATTCTTAAGCATATCTTGACTCTATTTTGGGCATTTTTAAAACTGAGCCAACAATGTTCAGATTACATCTATATTTGTCTTTTTACTATACTTGTTGATAGTTTTCTTGACGACTATTTTCTCATAATCCTTGAGTGAGTGTGAGTGCACACGTCTGCGTCCCTGCATTCCCAGTAGGCTATGAAGGCTTACTTTGTGGCTCCTAGAATCTCAACCTAGAGAGAACTTATCAGGCTGCTCTCCTGTTGAAACCATCTTCGAGGTTTGGTCCAGGAGGCAGACACTGTTAGTTTAAGAGCAGGCTAGGCTTAAAACGTTCCTTCCATTTGGGGAACAACAGCTCCATCATCATCCATAGTCTCTAATGTCGTCATAGCCAGTGCAGTGCACGTTTGATTACCTCATTAACAAATGACATGACCTGCCTGGTGAAACCTGTGGAAGGACACTCCATACATTTTCTTTTATTTTTGGGCGGTGAAACCACCCCTATATGTGAGGTTTGGACATTGACATTCGCTGCACTGTGATTGGCCACCATTGTACCCCCCCCCACCCATTGCACCCCCCCAACCCTGCGCTGTGATTGGCCACCAGTGTACCCCCCCTAACCCTGCACCATGATTGGCCAATCACAGTCTATTCAGGACTGTGATTGGCTAGTGAAACATGACACATGTGCATAGCCCTATAAATAGGACTATGCACTTTTTAGGGGTGTACAATGGTTGGTCCACAATATTACTTTTCTTTAAGTGAACTTCCATCACTGTGATGACCACTGTGACCACACCGCCCACTTCACACTGGGTGTGATTTTTTCTCTCTCTACAGTCATCTGAAAAAGTGCAAGGGACATTTATATCACCTTTATCTCTTTGCCTCAACACTAGACCCATTTGTAAGTACTGTTACTTATGAAGGGTTGTACACTGACCTGTCTGTATAAGATGTTTTGGACATTTTATGCTTTATTTCAGATAGGTCAGTATAGAGAGACAGGAAACCAAGGGCAGAGAGATAGAGAGAGAGAGAAGAGAGACATGCGAGACACAACAGGGGTCAGATTTGAACCTGGGTCCTCGACACTCTCAAGGAGCATATGGTCTGTGCACTAACTGGCTGAGAGCCACCAGTCACCCCTGACCTGTCTGTCTAAAGCCTCTCCTCTGCAGAGGGGTCACTGACCTACCACTGTGATGAATAAGAGAGAATGAGAAAGAGACAGCATTGGATGACAGTGTCCTGCTGGTGTACTGTTAGACATTTTATGGGAGGTGGTTTCTGGTCTTTGATCAAGGGCATGAGTGAGTGAGTGAGCGAGCATGTGGGCAGTCTGCACCTCTATGCATCTCTACCGTTCACTCTTTCTTTCTTGGACTGATTTCATCTCCTCATATTCACAGATACCGTATAAGCACTCTTTTCTTTCCCTTTGCATTCTCTCACTCTTACAAAAATAAAATTAAACTGCACTACAAATATCTATGCAAATGCAATTATTTTCATCTGCATACATTATTTTAAAATAATAAATATGTTGTATTATTATAATTCAGGTGTTTTTATGAGTGTCTGTGCAAATCTGGTGTTTTGTCTGCAGTAAGACCAGTATGTCAGCGTATTCCTATATCACAACAGTGTGTGGGGAAAAACAACATTACTACAGTATTGCTCTCTCTATCTTTATATTTTTTTGCTCTCACGCCCTCATCTCCACCCCATTTCCCATCTGCCTCTCTGGCCTTCAAACACTTTGACACTTCAAATTCCATAGAGCATGGTAGCCATGGTTATGAGGCCACATACTCAGAATGAGATGCACGGTGGACCAGAATAAGGTGCAGGGTCCAGCATGGTGAACCATGCACTCTGGTCCACCATGGTCCAGAGTGCATGGCTCACCATGCTGGTCCACCATGGTCCAGAGTACATGTGGACCATTATGTCTTGCACAGACAATGGGTCCTTACATCACTCCCAGACTTTGGCCTCAGAAATAATTAGAGACTCTCACCGCAATATGACAACCTTCCAGTCCCCAATGCCTGAATTGTTTGGGCAGCTTCATCTGGACTACGTTCAGATATAAGTACAACTGCATTCATTACTTAGGTCTGATTGGATAGCTGTAAGGATATGTAAAACTGGCATTGTGGGATAACAGGGGGAGCCATGTGAAAGTACAGCCAAGTCCGTGTGAGACCTCTGAGCATTGGGAAATGAGCCACATCAATTTCCCCTCAATGGGCTCGACATGGCTCACAATGCAGTTCAATTGGCAGAGAAGTCATTCCATTAGAAATGTGCATTAAAGGAAATCATCAAGTTTTATTGGATCATAATTATGCACATTTTTTATCATTTGTAAGAATTACATGAAAGTATTTCTTTAAATTAGAAGTTTTATGACTCATAATCATGCATACTTTATTATTTGCAATAATTGCATTTAAGTAATAATTATTTAAGTAATCTCAAAATCTACTTGTAGGAGTCAGAGGCTGTGAGACAGAAGAAATCAAATAAAGTGCAGTACTTTCATAGCACTGCAGGGTACGTAGTCTCTTAAAGTCAAGTGGTTATGAGATCAATATACTGTATGCTGCATTGTTCTTGATTAAATATATTCATTATAACTTGGCATAGCCTAACGGCCGGCTAATCAAAGCTCTTCAGGTTATGAAAGTCATTAAAGGATGGAGTAGACAATACTACTAATGCAGAAGTGCAGAGAGGTGCTGAATTTTATGAGTTATATGCAGACCGCTGATGTACATTAGATAGCACACATGCTAATGTCTTCTAAGGCTTTTATAACACTCCCTCACCCAAGAGGAATGTGATAAATCATTTGTGTGTTGAGGTTGGTGAGACTTTGGTTTTTGTGGTATGGGAGACTGATGACTGGGTTGAATGTCTATTTCAGAGAATGAAGTAGCCTCCTTTGTGTCTCTTACCGGAACCGCTGCCTAGTGCCTACCGGTCTGCTGGTCATCAAATTAAAAAACATGAAAAACAATTAAAATATCCATGAAGTCTCCATGGGGTGACTAATCGATAGAAAAAAGTAATGTTTTGGGTGAACTATCCCTTTAAGTGGTTACAGTAATGTATAAATCAAACTAACCTCAGAGTAGGAATTTCATGGTAGCCATGAAGGCCATGGCTGTTGTGCCCCCTCGGTTTGGCCTTATGCCCAATTAAATTAAATGAAAAGACCCGAGGCCCGCCCACACTGTCTCAGTGCCCTAGCTGATTTCACCATTTTCTCCTCTGACCTCTTTCCTGTCAATACAGTTTTTAGATACCAGTGTCTTTTGTTAAGAGTCTGAATTCTTAACTCCCCCTGAGTCCCCATCTTCCCCCTGAGTCCAGAGGTAAGCATGTGTGAACTTTTGACTCAGGATTTTCTACAAATGGTCATAATTGCTATTATTATTTGTTTATTTTGTGAAATAAACACCTTTTTTATTTATTCATTTGACTGTTAGTTATACTACTTCAAAATAAGATCATCCTTAACCCTTATAAGTTCAATTTGATGGCTTTGCTGCCCTGGCGTTTGGCCTTTGTGCCTTCCACAAGTTGACAACAATACATTCCAAGTGGCATTGCCCTTAAAATTATGAAATTCCTGGCCCTATATACCCAACATATACCAAAGCAAGGCAAATGCACACACACACACACACACACACACACACACACACACACACACACACACACACACACACACACACACACACACACACACACACACACACACACACACACACACACACACACACACACACACACACACACACACACACACATTTTTAGTATTTGTTCATTTGTTTGTTTATCTAGTTTCCATTTCATTTATCATCTGTTTATTATCATTATTGTTTTTATCTTCCTTTTATTTATTTTTTGTTTTTCATTTTGAATTTGCAACAGCAGCTTGAATACCTCCTCTCATCGTCTTACTCCCTGATCTTCTACCCCTACATCAACCCATAGACTCCCCACCAATGCTTAATTGTTTGTTTAATCCAATGCTTTGTTTGTCTGGTTCCCTTTTGTTTTCATTTGTGTTGTTCTTATTTCTTTGTTTTGTGCTCACAATGCACCCATTTCCCCCCCTTGTTAGTCCCTATTAGGTCTTCGTTTACTCACTGTTTTGTCGCTTTGTTATTTCCCCCCCCCTCAGAGAGGTGACATTATTCTGTTGCTATTATGTTATCGTAATTATAATTAAAAATAACGTGGTCCTCCCAAAAAGGGGGGGTGGGGGTGGTGTAGGCTGTGGTGGCAGGACAACTCGTCTTTGTATTTAAAAAAGAAAAATAATGATCATCCCTCCACTCCACTCCACTGTAGCAGACATGGCGACAGTGCTGATACACTACCGATGATGACGGTAATAAGCATGAGGGTAAAAATAGTTACTGCAGCCAAAAAGCCTTATAATGATGACTTGGAAGGATTACAGTCAGGGATGGGGGTGTGTCGGGAATGATTATACGTTTAGCCACTGAACGTTGCAGAGCAATGTAATGCCTGATTTATACTGAAATACCGATCTACAGGCTCACAACGCCTTGTGAGCTTGTAGATCAGCTATATATACTTTTGCAGGGGTCTCCAACAGGGGTCCGGGACCCCTAGGGGGTCCTCAGAGTTACTACAGGGGGGCCGCCAAATCTTTGTGTATTTTTTTGATTTTTTTTTACATTAACCACTTGAACCCTATTATCCCTATTCTGAAGAGACCTTAAGCCAAAAATAGCAGATCTACAAGCTCACAACGCCTCGCAGCGCGAGGCGTTGTGACCTTGTAGATCGGCTATTTTCAGCAAAGAGGTTTGGGGTTGGTCTATTAAATCTATGAAAATACAATTTTATGCAGTATGTAGTGGGGGTCCCTGCTTCATCTCTCTTTCAGCTAGGGGGTTCTTTGGCTGAAAAACGTTGAAGACCCCTGCTTTGTAGTATAAATCAATCTTAAGATTCTCACAGCATCAGTTCTGTGAAGCTTCTGCAGGGTCCTCCACTCACTCGGTGTTACACGATGTGAAGTGCGTCGTGGTTTCCCCTGTCAACCCGTGTACTTGTATCTCTGCTGGCATTATCATTAATTCAGGGACTGCACAAGTACGCGCCTTGTCTCCTCCTCCTCCTCCCAGGCCTCTTGGCCTCTTTGTTAGGAATGAAACGGACAGGATAATTAGACAGTGGGACTTTCACTGTCTTGGTAATTGTAGTTGTGCGGTCCCATTAGAAGATTTAATTGTCTCACACTGCAAGAGATCAATCAGAACAATCAGGTGAGTTTTGCTACAATGTAGAATGACAGACACCTGTCCTGCCTACAGTACGCCGCTCACCCCGGCGTAACGGGTATTTCTGAGCCACCTATTACATTTTCACGTAAACACTTGCCTCTTATCTCCCACATGAAAGTCTACATTTTTTGTTTATACATAATTAGAGACGCATGTATGCACTGGTCCTATACCCTGTTATTCCATTAGGCGGTGAGATATTAAGTCTACCTTAATTGCAGTTCGATTATGGCTGGCTTCCACTTAGAGCTTTGTTCTCTGCTGCTTGACAAACAGAGGGGGTCAAGCTGGTGCCGTCCCAGGTGCTGAAATGAGACGACAGATCTCGTTAAAGATACACGGACATTTAGATTAGACTGACGATAGTGCCCTGCCTGAGCCGCATTCCAAGTTGTTACCTCCAGAGGTAAACCGGTGCATTCATTATTCCGATGTGTACAGCTTCTACATAAGTTGTGGCCTATGGTAATGATTTCTACACTGTGTGTGGCAAGAGGTTATATTTTGTGTTAGTTTACGGGGGGTGAGAATTGCGAGTTTTGCTGATACAGTGACCATTGAAGATGTCCTGGATGGAGGGAAGCTCATTGTTGAGTCTGGAGGGGACTATGGTGTTGAATGCAGAGCTGTAATCTATAAAGAGCATTCTCCCGTAGGATTTCCTCTTCTCCAGGTGGGAGAGGGCAGTGTGTAGTTCTGTGGCATCGTCTGTGGATATGTTTTGCCCGGTAAACAAATGGGTGGGGGTCTAGTATGATTGGCCATCAGCTCTTTGACATGTTTCTCAAAGCATTTGCCCACTATGGGGGTGAGGGCTATCGGACACCAGTCATTTCACCAGACAAAAGTCACCAGACAAAAGACAGCAGCTGTTGGTACCTCTCATTTGACTCTGTACTTTGTCCCTGTACTGTCGTTTGGCTGAATGAACGGCGTGTGGAATGTTTCTCCTCCTCTGTTCCAGACGCAAAACAAATTGTCTCATTGCTTGAGCGCCTTGCACACTGTGCTGTTTATCAATGGTCTCTGATTTGCTTAAACCTTTAGGGGTTTGATGGGGGCTATGTCGGCTAAATCGGTTTGATTTACAACAGCATAAGCATTTTTTTAGATATGTACTCCATCACTAGACACTCACCGTGTTCAGCCAGTAAATGTCAGTGCTTACCATTGTCACCATCCATTAAGTGGTTTCTTGTGTCTTAGCTCAGGCTCCCTGTTCTGTGTACCACTGTGTACGACACGTTATCCCTGACTCATGGAGATAGGGGGTTAAATTGATAAAAGTACCGCTGGCTTAGTGGTCCGGGTACTGGGCTCTAATGTAGCCTGACAGTGCATCGCGGGTTCGAGACCCGTTCCCGACGATCTTTACTGCATGTCTCTCCCCATCTCTCTCTCCCTGTTTCCTGTCCATCTCCACTGTAGATAATAAATTAAAGGCAGAAAATCCCCCCAAAAAAATAATATAAGTAAGGTTCTGAGAGAATAATCACATGACGGGGGGGTGCTTCACGTCATGCACGTGTGGTTATTTAGTCATCACTGACCTGCTCACTGTGCATTATCCAGCTTCAACTAACTTTACAAGTCTCCATAATGGCCACAAATACTAAAGACAGTATTACATAATACAATTCTTCCATGGTTATTATTCAGCTACAGTGATGTATTTTTGTCAGCCAGGTGTGTCACTAATTACGAACCAGACTGCCTCCATGAATTAGAAGTACATTATGATTCAGTACGCTGTTCAGTTCTCATTAGCAGTGTTGTAGAGTAAATGTAATGTACGTGGTCTGTTCATTCCCAGTGCCGCGGTATAAGGTTAAGTACAGACAAAGGTTTTAGGGCTGTGCACCTACAGTACCAAGGGTTTACAGGATTGCTGACATAAGTTATGTCCACACTCCTACATACGTTAATAACAATCATATTTCCCCCTTATTGAATGTCAAATGAATGGCATTTTTCCTTCAGCCCGAGTCCCCACAACAGAGGGTAAATATGAAATATGTCTGTGTTGAAGGGCAGTATTTCTCCTTGTTGTTATCCACCACTGCTGGTACAAGCACTTTCGGTATGCACACCATGTCAAGTGCAGGCAATGCCAGCTTCCTGACAAGTAAATGAAAGGCCCCATCGTTCTTCTTGTTTCTTCCCAGGTGACACCCTCTGTCCCCATTCCGTCACCATCAAAAAGCTGAACAAGATGCCGAGAACCTCAAAAACGGTCCATTATGGGCTGCCAGGGGGAGCGCAGACACCATTAAGGAACGATATCGGTTACAAATAATGCATGTCTCCAGCCTCATTCTCATCCTGTCTGAGAGAGGAGGGACAGCGCACTGAGATGTGCAGATGCACCACAGAGACCTTGCAGTGCTGTGCAGCGTCCTCGCTCTCACAGACCAAGGGCATCTCCCCCCACCAGAGACCATAGTTTCTGCGTAGAGGCACGCCATGTAATTCCACACTGAACGCACTGAGCGTACTGCGCGAGGCGATTGAAATGAAGTGCACTTATATCGCCGCTCTAAGCACAGACGCCATTTGTGTCTTTACATCACGGCCATATTGTGATGTTCTTTATCGCTCTGTTTTTGGTGATACATGGAGGATACATAATACTGCAGTTCATAAAGTGGTCTGATAAACGAGGGCTCTCATCAGTCTCAATAACCTTACCACCGGTGATATCAATGTCACTTTTCATGGCTGCTGAAATTAAAGACCGCGGGGATGGGGGAAGTCATTACTTAGAAAAGTCATTTAACCATCTCCGCCCATAGTGTATGAAACAGCACTGTCAAGCCGTTTGCATCAACCTTTGCTTTTGGCTGCACAAGGTTAGTCAAGCACGTAGTGCAACTGTAACATCTCCTTAGTGGTAAAAGATGCAGTAATCAGGATGGGACAAATTCCATATTTAGTTAATGATTTTTGTGCGCTTCGGGAACCTTGGCAGTTCGGTGCTCTCAATCAAATTTGTCTTTCCATAAAGATTAAATGACAGTGTCTGCTGGGGTTAAGCTCACTATTACTTAATTATCTTCCTCTCTGTTTTATCATGATGTCGTTTTCTCTTCAGATGATCTCGCTAGAAACAATAGTGATAGGAAATTATTTCACTACAGCCAACCATCAGTGAGGTGCAGCAACCTGGATTCAAACAAACATCTACCACTCTTCCAAAAGGGAATTTCCCCAAGGCAAGAGTTACTCTACTACACTCCCACAAGCACAGACAATAAAAAGACAAAAACATTGTAATATGTGAAGCACGTCACCTTTGCAGAACTTTACTGTGAATCATTGGATGACTCCATGCTTTTACTGTTGATTGTTTAATTGTGATGAAAAAAAAAGGCAACAGTGACCAGATAAACAGTCCTCACAGTTTTGTAAGTGCAACATTCTTAAGATGTAATCTCAAAACTCTGAAGGCTCACTCTTTCACAGTGAGATGCCATTAAGTTCTGAGGCATTTATGTCTTTTTAATGAGAGCGCTAAATTGCTTTCATACGCAGTGATTTTTGTGCAAATGAAAGCCTTACAGACTATGAATGTCAAGTAGACAGCTAAATGTTCCTTGGCACAGTGCAGGCCATGGGCTATAGCATTAGGAGGCTCACAAATGACCATGTGACAGGGCTCTGCTCTGCAAGAAAAGAAAAATGACAAAGTAATGGATGAAATGCAGATTTCTGCCGGGAACAAACTTTACGCTACAAGTCACATACGTAATGATACAGGAGATCATTGCTGTAGGGGGGAAACCTTGTATGTCAATTTGTTTTACTTTTCTGTAAAAAAATAACCTGTGTTCAACAGATCCAATGTAATTATTATTTATGCACAAGCTATTGTTAATACTTTTTATTGGTTCAATATTTCAAAAACTCTGAAGACACACTTAACCACCTACAGTTTCACTTTCACATTTTTTGTTTTTCTTTCAAAAATATCAAAAATATCAGATCTACAAGCTGCATAGCAATGTGATGCATTGTGGGCTTGTAGATCGACCATTCTGGCTACTTTTGTGTGACACTGTAGTATGACAAAGTAGGGCATTAATTGACAAAAATAAAACATGAACATTTGAAATATGGAGTTATACAAGGTTTTTCCCCGACAGCAACAATAATATGAATCACAGGTTCTTAAACAAAGAGCTGCTTCCAAGTCAAGCTGTGCCAAAAATGTACACTATTGTACATACTTTCTGACACTGGCAGAGTCAGGATAAGTAAGAAATCTGTCCCAGAAAACATGCATGATGTTTGTTGGGACAACCGTTGCCACAACTGACATCTGTAACAATAACCATAGTCACAACCAGTGTGTTCAGATATACTATAGTACAGTGTTTCGTTGACGAAAACTAAATAAAAACTAAGCTATGATGACTAAAACTAAGACTAAATAAATTGACAATTTCATCAACAGATAAAATCTAGACTAAAATGTTAGGGAGGGACTAGTGCAGAAGAGATCCAGTAGAACTAAAAGACGAATCATTTTATGCTTGGTTGCGAAAATAGCAGATCTACAAGCTCACAACGCGTCGCAGTGCGACGCATTGTGAGCTTGTAGATCGGCTATTTTCAGCATGCAACCAAGTGTAAAATCAGCCATTTTAGTCGACTAAATCAACTGTAGATTTAGTCAAATAATCGTAAGATATTTAGTAAACTAACAGTAAAAAAAATCTGATTACTAAAATATGACTAAAACTAAATGTAATTTGATTCAAAAGACTAAAACGGAATCAAAATTTGCTGTCAAAATCAACACTACAGTACACACATCAGTTGTTTACTATTTGCCATAAACACGAACATGGCTGAATGTCCTAAGATCCCCTCGCTCCTTTTGAGCATGTCCTCCTAATTAGTAGCTCCCTTAGTACCAACATTTAAAATATCTATTAGTCGTATAGGCTAGATGTTTCATTCTGTAAACAATATGACCACTGTGTTTGTAACTGTTGGGAAAACTAGCAAGCTATCAGAGAAACAGTTGTTTGCTAGCTGGCCTACAAAATGTGTTTATTTATTAGTAGTTGTACTAGTGGCAGACTGGCAGTGGTGGAAAAGGTTCTAAATTTGTTTACTTAAGTAAAAGTATCAATACTGCAATGTAGAAATACTCTGTTACAAGTAAAAGTCAGAAATTCTGTACAAAGGTATTGGTATCAACATGTACTTAAAGTACCAAAGTAGAAAGTACTCATTATGTAGAATGTCCCATTTCACAAGTTTTCAAATGTATACAAATCTTTTCAAAATAGCAGATCTACAAGCTCACAATGCGGCGCATTGTGAGCTTGTAGATCGTCTATTTTCAAATGGCCGAAATGTATATAGGGCTGAAGTGGATCATGTATCTTTTGTAATAATAATCAAAATCTACAAAGTAGATGTAGTGGAGTAGAAGTAAAAGTACTGCAAAAAGGAGATGCAATAAATCATTGCAGATAATCATTTCTTTCACCTAAAAAAAAACCTGTCTATATTGGTAAAGCAACTTGCTGTTTCTGATGAGCTGGTGTTTTACATCTAGTTTGAGCCCGCAAAGAGTAGTGACGGGTAATGGATATTGTTGTCAGGGCGAATGTGAAAATCTGTCATGCACACTGTCAGCAAGAGAGCCTTGAAATAAATGAAACACAGAAAAGCCCAAATGTGTGACACTGTTCATGATGACAGGTGGAACTAAATGTAAGTATCATACCGTTGACATTTCTTATCAGTTATGGAATCAGTCAGTAAGAGTAGACAGGCCAAGGCCGTGGACTGCATGCACCCAAAATGTTGTTCCAGGGACCCCCCAGAAGCAAAGATTTGAGTTAAAAATGCTCGCTTCAAAAGTATGTATACATTCAAAGATTTGCACACATTTTCATGATTTAAAAAAAGGAAAATAGCAGATCTACAAGCTCATAGCGCGGCACTCGGTGCCGCGCTATGAGCTTGTATATCTGCTATTTTTGAATAGCCAAAGTGTAACATAATGGATACATGCATAGAATCAAGCATACATGATTCTAAATAAACAATCCAAACTCATTTTATACTTTGATACTCTTTACAAAACGTAACGGCATTTTCACATCTGTTTTCACAAATAAAGGGCATCAAAGTGAATCTACTTAGTGTAATTATGCCACTTTGTTATTGTAAATAACATTAAATAAATAAGATCAGACAGGAATAAGAAAGCTATAGGCTGAAATCGATTAAAAGAAAATGATAACTTCTGGTGGGTACAATTTATTTCTTTCTTTCTCAGGAGATCCTTGCTTTCTACTTGTTGTTCTTTGTGGGTTTGAGGGAACAAATGTCATGGCTGCTGCCAGAGTCCTTAAACAGAATATCTAGCATAAACACGACATTTGAGAAACTATTTAGTCCTGAACTGATAGTGCCGTGCAATTATTTCCCTCGTTGTACCGCATAATTACATTCACGTCATGATTTTGACATTCAACCTTAATGCCCTACTTGTTCCAGAAAGCAAATGTGCCTTGTGTGTTTAGAACAGAGAATAATGTATTAGGAGTGGGACTTTACTGTATTGCCTGTATAGGAGCAAGGGTGTAGTATTTATAGTGCTTCACCCCGCGGGCTGCAGGGCCGCATTGATGCTGAAATTAAACCTTGGAATCCTGCCAGGCAATCTTCAGGGAGAGTCTCCTGGCAGGACACAATGCACTATAGCACCGTTCTTGGCCTTCGCTCCCCGAAACTCGAGCGAGGTAGTACTTTCTTGTGCCGTTCCTACAGGTGGACTGCATTGTGTTGTCACACCTGCTGAGGAGCAGATTCTTCCCTCAGGACCCATCCCATGCGTTAACGGTAACGGGATGGCGAAAGGAAGGCCAGGACAGCTTGTCCTCTACAAACCTTCTTTGAGGAGATTTTAAACCCCCTGCCAATGGCCATGGATTGCAACAACAGCCAAGTCCATTTGTATTCAGCCATATATTCTAGACCACCAAGATTAATACAGTGTTCCGCAATAGTTTAGTGTCTACGCCTCTAATATCCTGAGTTTTAATTTACCTCTGAGAGAGTAGCACTCGGGTGGTACGGTGTTAAAGTACCTGCCCACACCACCGCGGAGTGTAGGGGTTCGAATCCAAGGCGGTGCATCTTTGTCGAGCATCTGTACCAGGATTCTCAACCGGTGGTCCGGGGACCACCAGTGGTCCTTGAGGTGGTCCCCAGCTAAATGATGGAGAGTTGGTAACCAGATCTTTAGCTCCTGAGAGTGTAAAATGAAACCAAATGGACCCTTTCATTTGACACTCTCAAGTGTTAATTATTGTTTAACATCTGCATTACTTAATTGAAGCATTGTTATTTTGATCAACGTTTGCCTGTTGTCTCTCCTATGGTACCAACATCAATACAGCATGGTATTGTGGACACAATCGTATCCAACGATAACAAAATATTCTAAGTCTTGGGTCTGAGAGGCTAAACCTCATCAAACGGTGGTCCGTGGCTCAAACGCCGAATAAATAATGGACCTTGATATGAAAAGGGTTGAAAACCACTGATATATACGAACACAATGTGTTCGGGGGAGGGAAGACGAATGGTGAGGGTGATATTTGTCACTGCACATACTCCTATACAGGCTGGGCGGCACCTGTCAGCAGAGGGTGTTGGGTTGGAGCAGAGCGTTCTATCGGAGAGTTACGTCAACTAGGGGACAGAAACAGCGCCGGTCACGTGGGTTCATGTAAACTCGAAATAGTGACAAACGCTCATAGACTCCATTACATTCCGTAAACTTCCGGTTCAGGGGCTTTGTCACTATTCGCCAATAGAAGGCTCTGTAGAAGACTAGCCTGAGGCTACGAGCTCAATCCATGGTCTTGAAGGGCGGACCCAAACACAGCCGCCTGGATTTGTGCGTGGCTTCCTATTGCTTCACCAATCTATGTCCCCGCCTCCCCTCCCCTCCCCCCCTCGGCCTGTGCACGGAGCACGCTGACGTCACCAAATTTAGAGCGACGCCCCTCTGCACTCTGATTGGTTAGGAGATAACAAGGTCCAAGACCATCGTTCCTGCATCGCTCCCCCAGGCTTTTTTTCTTTTGTAACAAAAAAAAAAGCCTGGGTTTCCGAGGCTAGTAGAAGACTGGCCCGATGAAGTGAACGGAGGTGACGCAACTCTCCTTATATGGCTCTGGGTTGGAGGAGTAGGACAGAGATACCACGTCCTCCCAGTGGGGGCTCCTCAGTAGGGTACAACCAGTGTTGGAAAGTAACTAAAGTAATATGTAACTTAAAGTAATATTATTACTTTTTTCCAGTAACTAGTAAAGTAACGAATTACTTTTGGCAGGGAGTACTGTAATAAGTAAAGTAACTATATTACTTTTTAAACAAGTAATATGTAATAAGTAATATATTCCTATGTTTTAGTAACTTTTCCAACACAGTGTTGGAAAGTAACTAAAGTAATATGTAACTTAAAGTAATATATAACTTTTTTTCAGTAACTAGTAAAGTAACTAATTACTTTTGGCAGGGAGTAATAAGTAAAGTAACTATATTACTTTTTAAACAAGTAATATGTAATAAGTAATATATTACTATGTTTTAGTAACTTTTCCAACACTGGGTACAACAGCAGTGGTGCTGACCACCATACTGTTCTCTTTCCATTGTGTATTTTGGCACGTACACTGTTTGGAATGTGAACGTGGTACTGTTTGTTTGTGCCGAGGTAGAAATGCTCAGGCAGTCTCTCAAAGAGCCGTTGTAGTTCTTGCCCCGGGCAGCACCGCCGGCGCACCTCATATCCACATAATGCCCCACTGCTGAATGCTAAGGCCTGACATGAGCCGCTACTCTGATGTGGAGCTCATGCCTGAGTTGTGGCCACGTTATCTCCAAACGCCTGAATGTCTGAATGCCTTGGGAGTGGGGGAGGCAAGTGAACCTGTTATTATATATTCAGTATATGGGGCAATGAAGGTGAAGATTTGCAAAAACCTGCCTTTGGTAAGGTTATTGTACACATATATCTCACGAGACACACTCACAGTGGAGTTTATACTCTGTACCAACTATATTCTTCATCAGACTTTTGGAACTGCATCGCAACCTTTAATAAAAAAGTTAATACATTCCTCATCAAGGAAGCATCTTCTTGGTTGTTTGTGCATCTATATTCTACAGATTAGACCCTCCAGAAAAAACGCGATTATGCGATCGCATGATTTACCGCATAATCAGGAAAATGGCGCATAATTATGCGGGGGTGAGTCTCTTGGAAACAAAGAATGAAGAGAAAGCTGTTCATATCTAGCACAAAAAATAATAATAATCTAGCACTTCAAGCAAAAGGCAAAGAATAGGGTGATGCACAACATAGGCAGAGATGAACACGGCGGTTGAATGGGAAGATTGAGTGAAATCACCAGTGTGATTTATCTGACAACCTTTAAGGAAAAGGTTGTGGGTCCCCAGGGAGTACTGCCATGCAGTAGAACATAGTAGAGGGGCAGAGTGAAGAAAAGGTCAAGAGTCAAGTGAGGTGCAGGGTTGCAGAAAGAGGAATTTCCTCAGGTGTAGCATTTCTTATAGTGCCTCCACTGCACTATCGCCAGGCTGTTATGAGTAAAGTCGAATTTATACTTTGTTGTGCGACGGTGTCGCTCGACAAAGTATAAATTAGGTTTACCTGTCTAAGTTTAATATATCTGCTTCTTGGGTAATATTATTGGCTGTTGTGCTGGGTCTAGCTGAATGGTAGTAGTGGGCAATAAAGTGGGCAATGCAGTTTTGTTAGTGTGAGAATCGGCATGTTTATTTCTCCCGCTTTCCTGATTCATAAAAAAAGAAAAAGAGTAGGTCACATCCTAGCATATTACTGGACCACAAGTATATTGCTGGACTACAAGCTCACAACAGTGAGTTTATAGATTTTTGTATATATTTTTTTAATAACAAAATTATAAAACTTTATAAAGGTTTTGACAAATCTGCCCAACATCAGGATGCCTGGGTTGATGCGGTTAACGTGCTTAACATACTACTTAACATACTAACATCTTCTATTTTCACTACATTTGTTTTATTAATTTAGGGAATTTCTTTGATTATTTTTTATTTTATTCATGAAATTGGTTTTGAAAAATGCTTGAATTTGTTTTCAACTAATGAAAATGTTTGGATTTGGATTTTTGGATTCGGGACCAGTGGGAAACAGTGCTCTAAATCATCTCATTGTTGACGATCCAGCATGTGCAAGTCATGGTAGATGGTGTTCAAGAACCAAGCAGTTGACTGTGGCATTGTCTGCCTTTACTTCACACTGTTCACTGCGTTATGCTGCGTATGGGCAGATACAAAGATACACAGCATATTTGTCGCTCTGACACTTTGTATCTGAGTTGTTCAAAACGGTCGTTGACGTCATCAAGCGTGCATCTCGTCGAGCTACAGTTGTAGTTTTTACGGGGCCAGAGCTCTCAGCTCTGGACCTGTTTTAATGTTCCCCTCTTTTTTCTTCTCCCACTTTTGGCATACGCTTTTTACGAAACTTGGCCATATGGTAGATGGTCATGAAAAACTATCAAGAAATAATTCTCACAATCTTTCGTCAAAAGGTGGCGCTATAGCACTCAATTGAAAATGCCAACTTTGAACAGGTACAACTCATGCCCTGTTTGACCTACAGCCATGAAACTTCAATATACATATGCGTCTACTCATGATCAACAACTTTCACACTCTGACTTTTGACCTCTGACCTTTAGATCTCCCACCATTTTGAATAATATGAAAAACAGTTAAAACTCCTCCTGGGATTTTTTAGTAATCTGCACGAAACGTTTTACACATGAACTTTGAACCTATGCCGAAAAACATGTGCAAAAGATTTTCCATAAGTGAAAAAATGAAGCTTTAATGAGCCAATGAATATTGCAGTTTTATGACAATTATTCATCTGCCCCTAACACATACATGCAGACTCACATTTCTTTGAAACTTTGCGTTAATGTTGAGGGTCATTCCAAATATTACTGAAACCAATCTTACTCCAATTGGTCAAAGGGGGGCGCTATAGCTATTTTTTGAAAGTGCAAACTTTAAACAGGCAAAAGTCATGCCTCGTTTGGCCGACAGCCATTAAACCTGCTTACACATGTGCCTTGACTCATGAGGAACACATGTATCACGTTAACCAGTAAGCTCCGCCCTTAGATTGTCTGCAATTTTGAGCAGTTTGAAAAACACTTAAACCCAGGATTTTTCAGCTATTTGCGTGAAACTGTATCATCTGTGTGATCTCCTTTTTCACAGGTTCTTGTCTGTTGGTCCAATGCCTTCTCCCTTAAGCGAGTGCCTCACGACCGCAAGGTTGCCGGTTCAAGCCTCACTTGATGCAGACTCATTTAAGTTGAATTGCAAAAAACATGACTGTATCAATGAATACATATGCAAACGGTAAAGATAACATGAAATGCTTATTTGAGAGTATGTTTTTTCAATGTATGACGTACTTCATTGTGAAAATATCCGATCTACAATCTCACAACTTTTCAGATAGCAACGTTTTGTGAGCTTGTAGATCGGCTGCTTTCACTGGTTTCGGTTTCGAGGAGACATACAATTTCTCTATTGGTAAATGGTTTGTGAACGAGTGATCTTAGTGTTAGTGAAACAGGGGCTTGGTTCATGACAGAAGGCAAAAGTGTATGATCTTCAACAGACAACTTCAGCCTGGATGAAGCTATAGCACTACTTGTAGTGTCTCATTCTGTGAGTCCGAAGGTTGAGAGTTTGATTCCTGTCAATGGCAATAGGTTGAGCTGTCTGTTTCTCTCACTCTGTCTGTCTATCTGGCTCTGTCTGTAGGTGGGTCATTCCACTTTTCAATTGCAGCGCACAAAACATGACTGCATCAAATAATGCATGTGCAGACATTACAATCTAATATTTAATTCAGACACTGTGAAACCACATGTTGCTTTTCACTTGGCAGGATGTAAAATGTCATATATATATCTCTCTCTCTCTCTCTCTCTCTCTCTCTCTCTCTCTCTCTCTCTCTCTCTCTCTCTCTCTCTCTCTCTCTCTCTCTCTCTCTCTCTCTCTCTCTCTCTCTCTCTCTCTCTCTCTCTCTCTCTCTCTCTCTCTCTCTCTCTCTCTCTCTCATTCACCAGGTCAGGTCTGTTGGTCCAATGGCTTCTCGCTTAAGTGTGTGCCTTAGAACCTCAAGGTTGCCAGTTCAAGCCCCACTTGATGCAGACTTCATTTAAGTTGCATTGCACACAACATGATTGTGTCAATTAATGCAAGTGCAATTGTTAAAGATAACCTGAAATGCATATTTGAGAGTATGTCTTTTCAATGTATGACATAGTTCATTCTGAAAATAGCCGATCTACAATCTCAAAACTTTTCAGATAGCAACGTGTTTCTGAGCTTGTAGATCGGCTGCTTTCACTGGTTCACTTTTATCTTCAACAGACAACCTCAGCCTGTACAAAGCTATAGCACTATAGGTAGTGTTGCAGCTTGTCAATCCGAAGGTTCAGGGTTCGATTCCTGTTAATGGCAATAGGTTGAGATGTCAATTCCGCTTCCATCTCTCTTCAATCTATTATGTTTCCAAGTCTCTCTCTCTCTCTTCAATCTATTCCGTTTCCATGTCTCTCTCGCTCTCTCCCTCTCTCCCTTCAATCTATTCCGTTTCCATGTCTCTCTCTCTCTTCAATCTATTCCGTTTCCATGTCTCTCTCTCTCTCTCTCTCTCTCTCTCTCTCTCTCTCTCTCTCTCTCTCTCTCTCTCTCTCTCTCTCTCTCTCTCTCTCTCTCTCTCTCTCTCTCTCATTCACCAGGTCAGGTCTGTTGGTCCAATTGGCTTCTCGCTTAAGTGTGTGCCTTAGAACCTCAAGGTTGCCAGTTCAAGCCCCACTTGATGCAGACTTCATTTAAGTTGCATTGCACACAACATGATTGTGTCAATTAATGCAAGTGCAATTGTTAAAGATAACCTGAAATGCATATTTGAGAGTATGTCTTTTCAATGTATGACATAGTTCATTCTGAAAATAGCCGATCTACAATCTCAAAACTTTTCAGATAGCAACGTGTTTCTGAGCTTGTAGATCGGCTGCTTTCACTGGTTCACTTTTATCTTCAACAGACAACCTCAGCCTGTACAAAGCTATAGCACTATAGGTAGTGTTGCAGCTTGTCAATCCGAAGGTTCAGGGTTCGATTCCTGTTAATGGCAATAGGTTGAGATGTCAATTCCGCTTCCATCTCTCTTCAATCTATTATGTTTCCAAGTCTCTCTCTCTCTCTTCAATCTATTCCGTTTCCATGTCTCTCTCGCTCTCTCCCTCTCTCCCTTCAATCTATTCCGTTTCCATGTCTCTCTCTCTCTTCAATCTATTCCGTTTCCATGTCTCTCTCTCTCTCTCTCTCTCTCTCTCTCTCTCTCTCGCTCTCTCTCTCTCTCTCTCATTCACCAGGTCAGGTCTGTTGGTCCAATTGGCTTCTCGCTTAAGTGTGTGCCTTAGAACCTCAAGGTTGCCAGTTCAAGCCCCACTTGATGCAGACTTCATTTAAGTTGCATTGCACACAACATGATTGTGTCAATTAATGCAAGTGCAATTGTTAAAGATAACCTGAAATGCTTATTTGAGAGTATGTCTTTTCAATGTATGACATAGTTCATTCTGAAAATAGCCGATCTACAATCTCAAAACTTTTCAGATAGCAACGTGTTTCTGAGCTTGTAGATCGGCTGCTTTCACTGGTTCACTTTTATCTTCAACAGACAACCTCAGCCTGTACAAAGCTATAGCACTATAGGTAGTGTTGCAGCTTGTCAATCCGAAGGTTCAGGGTTCGATTCCTGTTAATGGCAATAGGTTGAGATGTCAATTCCGCTTCCATCTCTCTTCAATCTATTATGTTTCCAAGTCTCTCTCTCTCTCTTCAATCTATTCCGTTTCCATGTCTCTCTCGCTCTCTCCCTCTCTCCCTTCAATCTATTCCGTTTCCATGTCTCTCTCTCTCTTCAATCTATTCCGTTTCCATGTCTCTCTCTCTCTTCAATCTATTCCGTTTCCATGTCTCTCTCTCTCTCTCTCTCTCTCTCTCTCTCTCTCTCTCTCTCTCTCTCTCTCTCTCTCTCTCTCTCTCTCTCTCTCTCTCTCTCTCATATTCACCAGGTCAGGTCTGTTGGTCCAATGGCTTCTCGCTTAAGTGTGTGCCTTAGAACCTCAAGGTTGCCAGTTCAAGCCCCACTTGATGCAGACTTCATTTAAGTTGCATTGCACACAACATGATTGTGTCAATTAATGCAAGTGCATTTCAAGTGCTCTTCAATCTATTCCGTTTCCATGTCTCTCTCTCTCTCTCTCTCTCTCTCTCTCTATTCACTGGCCCCGTATTATCGCTGCTTGCAGCTATATTGTGTCTTTGTATCTGGATTCCATTGAAAATTAATATGTATTCAATGCATCAACATAGCATAAACAAATAACACAAAAACAAATAATACCATCAACAAATACAAAACACTATGTATGTACAATACAAAGGAGAAAAGGGGGAAAACATCGGCAGTGAATGACACCTCCTTTCTATGGGAAATTGCATTTACCTCCCCTTGTGGTCTCCAGATAGATGTTTTTTTCAGGCTAGTTTTGAAAGAATGCAGTGATTTACATCACTTTTAATGGATGGTGTCAGGGCATTCCACATGGCAGAGTAGTAGAATGAGAATTTTACCATGTTTGTTCTATATTTGGCTAGTACAAGATCATTGGTTGGTTATTGTTTCACTTCCCCCCTGATGTCTCGTTCACCTTCAAGCACATGCTGCAATATCCACCTCCTACACTTGATCTGCTTGACAAGAGAAGTCAGCTTCTCCACCCCCAAAGGCATGTGCCGGGGCTAAAAGTACAATGTCCTTTTAGTAGCATGCAATCATGGAGGGGCAGCAGGCTGAAATCATGTCATTGAGGTTAATTACAGGCAATTAAACGCCAGTTGGCTGTTTGCGCTGACACTAGGCGAGGATGAATAGTGGTTTACTGTCTGTCAGAAGTGTCTGTCCGTGTGGTGTTATTGGAGTGGGCGTGGTGGGTCTACTGTTACTTCCTGTGGTGCGGTTCTATTTTGTTAAAGTGACTTTTGTCCTTCATACATACTTTTGGTATTCTTTCAACAGTCTACAGTATTAGAGCTCATGAGTGTAGAATTGTGGTGAATAAAGTCTCTGTGCGATCGAAACACTGCATTATGTGCACACGGTGCCACACCACATTATATTAAACAATGGAGCTTGTAAACATTAACTTAAGATTCAAAAGGCTGACAGCTTCAAATCAATCATAGCTGACATGTCAAATAACCGTAGGATGCTGTATTTCAAGAGTTTTTTATATTTCTTGTATTAATCTTAACCACATCAGTTATACAGCAGCTGTACTTCGTCCTCTATATCACCTCTCTTCATTTTCCTTTTTTTCCCATGTTTTATTTCCATTCCGCCCCCATCTCATCCTCTTAATCAACCCTATTTAGCCTATGCTCCATTTGAGTTGCGCTACTTGTTTCTGCTGCTTCAGAGATGAGCATTCTGGAGCTGAGTGAGATTCAATATATCTCACATCCATTATTGATCCATATTTAACCAAAGTAGAACAAGGCCTCTCTCTGACTTAAACATTTTAAATACAAAGGTTGGGAACTCTTGCCTGAAGGATTTGTCTCTGTCACAGTGTTAATGGCTGTCCACATGAAGAATTAATAGCTGTAACTATAAATAAATCGTTTTAAAAGCGATATCGTTGGGATCACTTTTAGAGCAATTTGATGGACCATAGACTACTGACAGCTAATCACAATGTACAGGGCATCGCATTCAACACATCACTTATGTACATGTTTAAAGAACGTTATTGTTCATGAGTGTAGATGCTCACATTATTATCATTATTGTAACCTTTATTGTTATCATTCTGGACAGCAATTGTATGGAAAAATCTTAAAATTATAGCTGCTTATTACTACACTGTGATTTTTACAATCACAAGCATTCAATGGTGGACACAAAAAGATCTCAATTATGATCTTTTCCTTGGTGGTGTCGGTGTTATTGTTATGGGTATCCTTATGCTTTATACTCTATATGTCTCACAACGCCTCACATTGTGAGCTCGTAGTTTGGCTATTTTCGGCATGTGACATCATTGTACGATGAAGTATAAATCAGGCTTCAGAAGGGAGAAGCTCACCGAGACGTCTCCACAGACACTGATGTGTTGTGACACTGATGGTGCACACAGCTGACCTTTGGGCTGTTGAGTGCGCTCAGACAACACTTGCTGCATGTGTTTGTGTCCCAGAGACAGTCTAATGAGGATGTGTCTGCCCACTCCAAGAGGAAGTGCCAGAATACAGCTGCTGCCAACAGCGCTGTAATCACAGCGCCTTGCCTGACTCATATTGCATTACATACTTGTCTGGGGAGGATTATTCCTATGGCGCTTTAAAGGGTTGAGATATTATCCCCAAATTAACTTACCGTAAATCTTATATATTTTGGTCATTTTGTGGTTTGATGAACCAGACAATATTCCTGTTTTCTTTTTTGTGCACTTGAGATTTTGAGGCTGTCATGGTTTGTGGGTTTTTAAAACATATACCGGTAGTGTACTGTACAGTGCAAATCTGGAGTGTGAATTTAACTAGAGTCTACAAATGGACTCTGCAGTGGCAGGGAGGAAATGCAATTTTTGGTAGTAGACAACTTTTAATGAAAATTAGATGACCTGGCTCCACCAAAGTACAGTATGACTGAAATTAGATCATTTGATCTATCTTTGCTAGATTCATTGTATTCCATTGTATTCCACAATTTAATTTAATTCTATATATCTATCTATCTGTGTGTCTGTCTGTCTGCCTGCCTGCCTGCCTGTCTGCCTCCCTCCCTCCCTGTCTGTCTGTCTGTCTGTCTGTCTGTCTGTCTGTCTGTCTGTCTGTCTGTCTGTCTGTCTGTCTGTCTGTCTGTCTGTCTGTCTGTCTGTCTGTCTGTCAATCTGGAGTAGAGTATAGATCAGGCATTACAGCCTATGAGACTGTGTGATTGTTCGTGTGCACAGACATTTGCCCTGTGCAACCTGTTTCCATCCTGGGTGTGAGTGCATGTGGATTACACAGTAAAAATGGGTTAATTTAACCCTGAGAGGTGCACAAAATGTCAAATGAACACTCAGGATTTGACAGTGTATTTTATGTTTGATGTTGAAAGAACTGAAGCATGGAGCAGCTTTGGAGTCAGTGTGAAACCACAGCGGCACGCTCCGCTTTATCCGGCCAGTCTGTTCTCGGGGGTCACGTCATATTGCCGCTCCCATTAAATATTCACCTGGCACTCTGAGGAGGACGTCACCTTAGGGGAGGCCTGCTTGGCCAACACCTGTCCAATCTCTGCTCTCCATTTGAGGTTGTTTTGACATACCTGTGGTTCAGGAGAGTGATAGATGTCCTTGGAGGTCCTCGGCCTTGTGATGAAGGGCAGATGTGACATTCTGGGTTAATGGACAGCCGGCCTCAAGTGTGCTCAAAAGAATATTGATCTCCAGGACAGCTTTAAACTGATACGGTTGAGTTGACATATTCTCATAGTGCTATTTATGATGTGTTGAGTGAACGTCCAGAACGTCCAGTTCATCTGCTTTGAAGGTGTCCTGTATTCACATTGTTAAACAGTAATGCTGTATTTCAGGGCAGATTCTGTTATCCTCCTTCAACCAATGAGACTCAGTAGTGTCCTCTACTTTGAATGTCCTTATGTTGGCACTACAGAATGCTGATGAATCTAAGTAAAGCTTCCTCGTTTGTCTTCCATGTTCAGTGGCTGTCCTAAGGCTTACAAGGATTGAGGAGATAGTCACTCTCTGGAGGAGAGTCAGTGGTGTGTATGAAAAAGAATATCACTCATTTAACAGCCCCTCACCACCAAAATGCCAATGGAATACATTTTATCCTCTTAAAGGCTTTGGTAGGATTGGCTGACAAATGATGAGTAGAATTTGAGTTAGGAGTTTCAATCTACAAAATAGTAGCCACAGAAATTGCATTGCGTCTCTTCCTGTGAGCTTCACTTATAGTAGGTGGGTCCGTTTTATTGACGGTCGGTCATCATCCCCAGTTGTCATCTGGCATGGCCTTTTCCTAAAAAGTTAATACAGGCAGGTAGCCTACTGCACTAGGAACAAAAAATGACTTCTAAGTACACTTTTTTAAATGACTCATCTTGCACTCTCTGGTGCAGAAATTCAATGTACTCTGGTAAAAGCTCTCTCTGATAATCTCATTACTGAAACTTTCTGTTTGCCAATTAGCATTCAACCTTGAAGTGTGAGGCATAGTCAGAAAAGTCACCATCTGTCAGTACAATGCAGGGCAACCCTCTGTGATGTTGATGTGCTCACAGCTCTCTGACTGTGTTTGTTTTGGCTGCAGGAACTTCTACTACATCACCATGCTGCGCGACCCAGTCTCCCGCTACCTGAGTGAGTGGAAGCATGTGCAGCGCGGAGCCACATGGAAGACCTCCCTCCACATGTGTGATGGACGCTCGCCCACCCAGGATGAGCTGCCCACCTGCTACAGTGGTGATGACTGGTCGGGTGTCACCCTGACAGAGTTCATGAATTGCCCGTCCAACCTGGCCAACAACCGGCAGGTCCGCATGTTAGCCGATCTTAGTCTGGTCGGCTGCTACAACCTGTCGTCGATGAACGAGAGCGAGCGCGACCACATCCTGCTGAGCAGCGCCATGAGCAACCTGAAGAACATGGCCTTCTACGGCCTGACCGAGTTCCAGCGTAAGACGCAATATCTGTTTGAGCGGACGTTCAGCCTTCGCTTCATCGCCGCATTCACGCAGATCAACAGCACGCGCGCCGCCAACGTGGACCTCAGCGAGCCCGTGCGCAAGCGCATCGAAGAGCTCAACTTCCTGGACGTGCAGTTGTACGAGTACGCCAAGGACCTGTTCTTGCAGCGCTTTCAGTTCACCCGCCAGCGGGAGCACCAGGAGGTGCGCTTGAAGAGGCGCGAAGAGCGGCGCTGGCTCCGGGAGCAAAGAGAGCAGGGCAGGTCCTGGCTCCCCAAACGCAGAGGGGATGGGAACAGAGGTGGGAATGACGGAGGGGATAGAAAAGGAAATCACGGTGAATTAATTACCACTACTGAGGACTACACAAGCCAAGTGGCCCGTTGGTGAGGCTGCGGTTCCACAAAGAGAGAGTGAGAGCGAAAAGAGATTCCACAGAGAACAGTTTCAATACATACTCTGAGTCTCTCTCTCTCTCTCTCTCTTTCTCCCTCTCTCTCTCATATCCTCTCTATCTTTTTGTCTCACTATTAATCTATCTACTGTATCTATCTGTTTCTCAGCTTCAATGTGATCCAAGCGCTCTGCTAGTTTCTTTATTGTTATGAAAACTGCCAAGTCTGTGAGTCTCACAGCAGCTCTGCCTTGGAGTGCCCTTTGGTGTCTTAAATCTTTAAATGGATGGTTTTATTGATTCTTTTGTAATGGTTGTTGATTTTTGTTGATTTTGGTTCGTATATTTTGTTCCTTTATTTATAGGCTTATGCCTTGGTTATTCATCATCATGCAGATTGTTATAACTATTTAAAGACAGTAAAGCTGAAAGACAAAACAATCAATAGAAACCGCTCATATGCTGCTGTGTTTTAATTTTAAATTGGACATTCACTGTGAAGGGGCGAATGTCAAACTTGTTTTTCTCGTAACTGGCAGAAAAATTGTTCCACTTGAATTCTGTATAGAATAATTTACCGTTGCATGTCACATGTCCATGTTATAGTTAGAACTGGGGAATGGAGAGTGACTTCCAAAAAGAAATGATGAAAGCCAAAGTAAACAAATTTACAAATTATATGAAAGTATATCTCCAATGTTGATATCTTGTGCAATACACTCTTTCTTCAGTGCAATATTCTGCTGATTGTAACACCTATCACAGGGAGAGCTTATTCTCTCTCCATGCATTTTCTTTTAAAGATATTTTGGCGTTTTTTCTGCTTTTATTTCTTCGGATGGCACAGGAAACTGGGAGAGAGAGACGGGGAGTGACACGCAGCAAAGACCGCTAGGCTCGGGAATCGAACCCGCGACACGCTGTCAGGCTGCATTTGAGCCTATGTGGTATATGCCTTAACCACTAGGCCATCGGCACACCATTCTCTAGGCATTTTCTTTTCTTTTCTGTCTTCAACTTCAGTTCTGACATTCTGAAGTTGCTTTTCAGCTCCTATCTGTGTACACTGGAACAGGAAGCCAATCATAGAGCCACAAAGGCATGATAAACCACTGACGCATACCATTCTGTCTTGCTCTGGACGAGACATTTACCACTTACTGTAAACCGTATATACTTTGTTGACCAGGGTCCCCCAGGAGTCTGTACTTGGTCCCCTCCTTTTCCCCCCATATCTTCACAGAAAATAGCAGCTGAATATTCACCTATTTTTACCAAAACATTTAATCTAGTATGACACATAGGGACGCTAGGTTTCATATGGTTAAGCTAACATAACAAACTGGGACACATTATCAAGTACTCTGATGTAACCCAAAAAATATATATAGAATTATGCCCGAGCCATTTGAGATTTTATGAAGTAAAATTGGAGATTTGGTAAATATTACAGGTGATGAAATAGGTCAGTGTGGCTTGCGTGTGTGTGTGGCCTGACTACGAATGTAACGCTCAGCATTCGGCAGCCGTGCCTCTCTCCCCGTCACAGCGGCTGCACCATCCTAAATGTTTGTAGATCTCCACGTCAGCCGCGCCATGGGCCGCCAGGAGGACGTTCTAATGTCAGCAGAGACAGCTGGTGTACAAAGACCAACCTCAAAGCAAACAGGGGAGAAATAAAACACGCCAGTCTTCTTCTACATTTCCAGTCCCCCAAATACAATTTGTAGGGCAGTATGTGAAAGATGAATGCGGACATTTTATTTGGTTAAACAGGCATCAAAGGCTATGCAGCTCTCATGTCTCTTATCTCGTGCAATTTTAAATGTCTGCTCATCAAATTAAACGGCAGGTAAATGTCAGCATTTATGTCATACTGTTGCTGCTATTTTTACCATATTAATGCCTTGTCTGTACAGTACAGTACTGTATACTCTTATTGCTCTTACTGGTACAAAGTATCTTCTTTGTTCATTAAGAGCAACCACCCAGGGCTTCATACAACTGTTTTATATAACAATCAAAATACTGTATGACTACTGTCAAAGAAGTTGTGTTCTTTCAGATGTTGGACAAACTGAACTAACACAATGTAGTTATCTATCCACTTATTTGTGTGTTCCACTTATTTGTGTCTTATAACACAACATGGCATTGATAACAGCTACATCGCACATGCAAGAATGCCAATTTAACTAATATGCCAACTATTTATGAGGTATTTGCATTACAGAATGAACATAATGTGTCATAATAGAGGAATGGAATGTTTGTGGCATGTTATTCATGTTTCAGTTTTTAACTGAAACTTTAATAGCATATGAATGATGTACCTGTTTTTTCGGACATTGTTATTAATATGAACCAATTAAAACCGGTAAAGCGTCTGTGTCATTTAAGATTTTAGCGTTGGCTATTAAAAAATAGTAGATATGCAAGCTACGAGCTTGTATATCTTCTCTTTTTTTGAACATGACAGAAAAATATTGAAAGTGTTTGAAAAATGTTGCATAATTTTCAATTACGAAAGAAGTTTGAGAACTACTGATTTAGATGGCATGCACTTGTAGAGTCGGCCTCAGGTCTTAATGGGTTAATATTATTTTTATAATTATTATTATTAATTACATTTGTGTTGCACCTTTTTGGACACAGATTGTACTGTAGCACAAGGTGCTTTAAAGTAACAAGAAACACAATATAAAACTATTAAAAATGTATGAGTACAGAATCTTACATGCTATGCACTGTTGGAGAGCACGTGTGTGTGTCAGTGC
Source organism: Gymnoscopelus braueri (assembly GCF_963280865.1). Taxonomy (NCBI): domain Eukaryota; kingdom Metazoa; phylum Chordata; class Actinopteri; order Myctophiformes; family Myctophidae; genus Gymnoscopelus; species Gymnoscopelus braueri. The sequence goes on from NC_137618.1 coordinate 32,341,882, forward strand.
ATAAATATGCAAGTGAGCGGGTAAACAGGATATGGGGAGGATACAAACCCTGTGAGGCATAATGGTTGGGGAGTTGTACTAGATATGGACCCTGGTTCGATACGGTCATAGGTTATAGCCACCTCTTTGTTTTAACCATCATTCAATGTGCCTCCATAGTAGACTGCAGTTGAAATCATTTATTAGCTATCCAAAGTATTATTTTCAGTTATGGTAAATGCGGCCAGGATATATTTAGAATTTCTTGCTCAGTCAATTGCCTAATTTTTCCCCTACTATTCTAACTTTGCATTCATAAAATGTGCAGGTGTTACAGTATGAATGTGTTCAACTAGACTTAAAGCCTCACTATGTAACTTTTTTTTTTAAATCAATAAAATGTAATTTTGTCCAACCTTGTATGGTAGAGTATGTTAATACAATATAACTTATACAATTTGGGTTGGTTGTATTTTGTCTCCCTGCTCATCTATTGAGACATTTAGATTGTGTCAAATGTCATGTCTCACATAGACACAGGATCTGACATGAATTTTGACCTTGATGGTCAAGATTCAATTTATCGCCCGAGCAAGCAGGTCGGCTCTATTTGCTCAATGGTAAGAATTTCAGCGCAGGAAACCGAGTTCAAATCCGGGGTAGACGAGGAAAGTTACATAGTGCTGCTTTAATTAATATTGTCTAGTACTCAGTGTTAATTTAATTGAGAGTGTAAAAATTGACAGGTTTATTTAGGTCAACGTTTACACTCTCAGAGTTAAATTAACACATTTTGTGTGCTTTTATGTTTTGGTCTGTCTTAACTTGCAAACTTAATAAACCAACCACACCCTTTAACCACTTAAACCCTCTAATCTTAGTACAACAGACCTCACAACGCGTTAACGCATCATGAGCTTGTAGATCTGCTATTTTTGGTGAATGTTCCCCCAAAAATAAGGATGCTGGGGTTCAAGTGGTTAAATTAATCCATTGCTCCAGCATCATCAACATTGGAGATACAATAGCCTATAAAGGCAAGACATATAAACTTGGTCATGCAGTCCAATTAGTCCTCAAACCAGTGTGTGAATCTTTCAAGCATGCTAAAGGTTGATTTATAGTTATTTGCACACCGGTGTCGTGCAACTAAGTATAACTCAGGCATATGGTTAATTTCTTGATTCTCAGCTATAGAGAACAAAATATACAAGGAAGGACTGCCTGTTCTAGTGAAAGAAGGCTAAATAAATTGTATATAACTATTATTACTGTGATTTCATTTTGATATTTACCAAATAATTTCCTGAAACAAACACAATACATTATGAAATTTTAAAGTGAAAACCTATCATTAAGTGAGAATAATGGTTTGTCATTGAACCATGCCATTCCCAGAACCGTGACATGTGACATCTTGTGAAAGAATGGTTTGAATAAACTTGAACAGCCACTCAATGAAAGTGCACATCTCTATGGAGCTGATTAACCTGTATTTGTTTGTTTGTTTATTTATTTATATATTTTTAAATGTTGCAAAATAATGATTTTGCCTGACAGAAAATTATAGGATTACCAACACTGCAATGATGGTGAAAGAAAGCTTTCTTCGTGTAAGAATATGTTCCTGTTAAATTTATTGTGACATATAAAAGGAACGGTTTCAATGCCATTTGGCATGTCATTTTATCTGCAATTTTCTTGTCAGATCTGCAAAAATAAGCAAATACTACTTAAGATATCCAAAATAAATGCATTGAATGGCCATACAGTTTAATCATGTTTGAATTAATTGTGTATGTTGTTGTCCTTTGTACTGTGTCATATGTATGGTATATCTATCTAATTATCTGTCTGTCTGTCTGTCTGTCTGTCTGTCTGTCTGTCTGTCTGTCTGTCTGTCTGTCTGTCTGTCTGTGTGTGTGTGTGTGTGTGTGTGTGTGTGTGTGTGTGTGTGTGTGTGTGTGTGTGTGTGTGTGTGTGTGTGTGTGTGTGTGTGTGTGTGTGTGTGTGTGTGTGTGTGTGTGTGTGTGTGTGTGTGTGTGTGTGTGTGTGTGTGTGTGTGTGTGTGTGTGCGTGCGTGCGCGTGCGTGCGTGCGCGTACACACCCGTACATAGATACAGTACATAGTCATATAGACATTAATAGAAATAAAATATGCAGTTTTTAAAAGATGTATGTAAGATGTATTAGATGTGTAAGAAGACAACATAATTTAGACCGTAAGGCGAATTTATACTCTTATACTATGTACTTGTACTAATTTATACTATTATATGTCGTACAACAACATCATACTACAGGATGTGTGATGTTTTTCACTTGAAAGTCAATTATTTTTGACAACCAACATGGTCCTACGACAAAGTATAATTCAAGAAACATTCAATCTAAACTTTCAACGTTCCAATTGAGATTCCGCGCATTCCATGCATCAAAAGGAAGATATATAAATGAATGTTAATATTTATTATTTATTCATTAGGAATATTTCAATTTTGAGATACATTTAGAACATACGTTCTATAGTTTTTTGTGATCACAATTATACAAAACCAATTTGTTGGAATGGTTAATATTAGATAGTTAGACCTTTATTGATCCTGGAGAAGAAATACAGTATTTATGCCTTTTATGCCATTTAGGTCTTACACACATACTGTATGACACACATGCATTCCATCAGCAGTCATTGAGTTAACATTGACACCGTCACCCTATTGTAAGATCAAGTGAGTCAGGGGGGAAAATAGACCATAAGGACACAGAACAATTTGCTGGAATATTCTTCAGAGAGTTTTTCCGTCTTGCTAAAGGTCAAGTAAGAATAATGTAGAATGTTCAGAGAAGGTTATATGCAGTAATAGTTAGTGTATTCTGTCCTCTATATTTAGCAGTGCAAGAAAACAGCAGACACCGTACCTACCTATCGTGAAGGACATACTGTACAGTACACAACACAACACAACAAAATAATGGAAAAACATAGCAGGACTGTCATGTGGAGGGGGGGGGGGATGAGGGCATGAGAGAAAACATATAAAACTAGAAAAAGTGCTCCTCGGAGCACAGGTCTCCGCCAGGTCAGGTACGTTATTCTGGCCTCCTGGTGGCGCTATAATAGGCCAATGTGAAAAGGGTGCCATTTATTCTTAGGTCTTTCACGGCAGTCAGACACTGCATTCATGATTTGAGGCATTTTGTTCCAAAAATGTGTTTTGCTAAATTAGACCTGCTGGTGGCGCTATAACAGGCCAATGTGAAAAGGGTGGCATTTCTTCCTCGGCCTAGGGGCAAGGTGCGTGTGAAAATTCACGGAAATCGCAAGCTGCGTGCATAGTTTGAGGCTTTTTGTTCAAAACGGACCAATCTTGCAAACTTTGGAAGGCAACCATAGGCAATGAGGATGGAATATGGGAAATCTGACAGATTTGTGTTGATCACATGACTATAGAGATACTGTGTACCGATTTGCATGACGTTTGGATAAAATCTGTAGGAGTAATGTAAAAAAAATGGGTTTTGCACAAATCGGCCTCCTGGTGGCGCTATAACATAATTGGGGCAGAGGTTCTGAATTGGCATCCAGGAAGTGTGTGTGCAAAGTTTCGGAGCGACCGGGCCAACGGTGCCGGAGATTAGCTGCTAACACACAGACAGGACGGACACACACACACACACGGACACACACACACACACACACGGACGGACGGACAGGGGGCAAAACATATTCTCTCGCCATGCCTTTCGGCCTGGCGGAGACAACAACAACAAAAACATGAAACAAATTCATAAATTATAGGCCCAAATGGAATGTGTCATTGAACATCCTGAACAGTATGTTTTTATCTTTGTGGTGAAGGGATGGGATCCTGAAACAAGTGGATGTGGTAATATATACATTTATGTATTTTCTTTCTGAGATTAACTGAGGCTATGGTGGTTTGTTAGAACAAAGGATAGAGAGGATAATGAATTTATGTTTATGTTTGGGGGTGAAGGGATGGGGTAATGGAATGTTTTTATGATGGATATAAAAATGTAATAAAAAGATGTAAAAAAAAAAGAAACACACACAGAAGGAATGCAATAGAATAAGATCCTAAGTTTTTTTAAAGACAAAATAAATAATTATTAGATGATGCATTCAACCTACGTAGGTCGGTCAGCACTTCATTCTCCATCACCTGACTCTGTGGGGACCTATTAGCTATGCTCGCCATCATTTGTTTGTGGACTTCAGCTATGCATTCAACATCATCGTGCTCCTACACTCCAAGCTCTTCCGACTGACTGTGCCTGAACCCCTCTGTCAGTGGATCACCAACTTCCTGACAGGCAGGAAGCAGCATGTGAGGCTGAGATGGCACATCTCAAGCCCACTGACCCTCAGCACAGGGGCACCGCAAGGCTGTGTGCTCTCCCCGCCCCTCTATTCCTTCTACAGTACACCAACACATCTACACTACGTGTTAATTTCGTCTTCTAAAACTATGACGAAAAATGTTCGTCAACTACCTTTTTTCACTGACAAAGTAATTTTATGTTTGGTTGCGCTGGGGTATTGCGCTCTAAAAATAGCAGATGTACAAGCTCACAACACGTCGCAGCATTTTTGTTAACAAAATCAACTGTAGATTTAGTCGAATAAATCTTATGATATTTAGTCGACTAGAACTAGACTAAAACAAAAGAAATTCAGATGACTAAAATGTGACTAAAACTAAATCAAAATTTGCTGTCAAAATTAACACTGCCACGGGCTCCTCTGTAAAGCTTCTCAAGTTTGTGGATGTCATGACTCATGACCCTGATTAGATTTATTCTTAGCGGTAATGAATCTCCGTAAAGACAGGAGGTGACACAGCTGGTGTCCCGGTGCAGTCGCCACATTTTGCTGCTCAACACTCAAGATGGTGGAGATGATTGTACATTTCAGGAAAGCCCCCCATCCCTCCCCCACCACTAACAGCACAACAGGCACGAGTGCAATGAGGCATTCAGGTTAAAAGGAACTTCCATCTCCAAGGACCTTAAACGAGATGCCAACCTCAACAGAGGATGTACTTCCTGTGGGAGCTGAAGAAACTCAACCTGTCAAAAGCTACTATGATGGTCCATTTCTACACTGTCATCATAGAGTTTGACCTCACTTCTGCTATCATGGTGAGGCCGTGACACTTGCTGGGTGTAGTGCGTCACCAAAAATAGCCGATCTATAAGCTCACAATTGCATCTCATCGAGACACGTTGTATTCTAGACCTGCTATTTTTTTAATGTACGAAAATGTTTGTTTGTTTTATCATCTATAATGCCCAAAGGTTGGTCGTGGTTAATGATCTCTACGCTTAAATGGCCGCAGGAAAGAAGCAGGTAAGATAATATATGATCATGCACAATTACTTAATTGCATGGCCCCAATCAACCTGATGGGGCACTGTAATTAAAGTAAAAATATTTGAACATCCTTCGATGAGTCCAATTGATGAAACTTGCTACAGTCCAAATCCTCACTCACACAAATTTGCCTCAACTATTGTCTCAAAGTGATAAAGATGAAGTTGATATCTCCTAAAGGTCTGATTCGGTAGTTGCTTATTTGATCAATCAGCTTGTTGATTATCTTATTTGGCTAACCATAGGGGGGGGGGGGGTAGATTGCTGACTTTGAAAGTGGGATTACAGGTTTACCATCTAAACTTAATCTCTCCATCTGGTTTACAGACAATCATGCTCCGGTCATGAACAAATGTCCCACATCTTAAATGGTTGCCATGTATACAGGGGCCTCTACATAAGTAGGCATTACAGTAGTGGATTTGATATCAAAGCAATGAAAGCATATCTCTTCTATTTTCAGGTCCTCCATCATGCTGTATAAGCATTCTACTGTGAAGCTGAGCATGTTTAGCCTGTGTAATGATTCTGTGTTCTCTAACATTACAGCTAACACCCCTGATGTCGTTGTTGTAAATGAAAACCATAGGGAGGTGTTTGTTCTCGAGGTCAGCTGTACTTTTGATTACAGCTTGGAGGAAGCCTTTCTAACCAAAGTGCTGAAATATGAACAGCTATAGAGTAGACCATCTCACAGCTAGGCTACAGACTTTGGTAGCCTAGCCCTAGGGCACATGCACAAGTTGGTTGTGAGGGGCTTACAAATGACCGGCCTTTCCAAAAGGAGGGCCAAACAGTTTGCAAGGTACTGCTCAGTATCAGCTATTATAGGAAGCCGCTCAATTTGGAGGAGGCGTTGTTTCCTTTATCCATGATTTATGTCCACTGTGTCAAGTATGTCAGCTATATTGCATGTAACAATGTTCTGCCGTCTATGCACTTTGTATCTGGCTGTTTTCCTATTGTCTGACTGGCAGTGTTTATGTCCTTTGTACAAGGCATTCTTGTACTTCTGTTTATGTGGACATAAATAAACATTTCAAATGTGTGTGTGTGTGTGTGTGTGTGTGTGTGTGTGTGTGTGTGTGTGTGTGTGTGTGTGTGTGTGTGTGTGTGTGTGTGTGTGTGTGTGTGTGTGTGTGTGTGTGTGTGTGCGTGCTGCTGGTGTGTGTGTTCTTTGTGAAAGTTTAGTGGTACAGGGGTGCTGCTGGGGCTGGGGCTGTGAGTGGTGTAGACCAGCAGGAGGCAGCACCAGAGGATGCTCAACCCTGAACCCCTTTTTGGTGGGATTTCGATTATACAGGGTTCAGCTTTATAGCCTTCATCACCAAGATCAGCGCCTTGACCCTATGGAGGAAGCCCATATTAAGACTGAAGTGTTTTCAGTTAATGTCAGACACAACAGAGCCTCCCTATCGTTCTATACTGCTAATGGCCTCCTGGCTCCTAAGGTTCCTTAGTATAGATTGCTAGCTCAGCCTTTCAGGCTATTTTCCACCCACATGGCATGATTGTGCCATCCTAGATGTTTAACAGCAGGAATTGCATAATGAAGTGTACACGACTTTGCTCAGAATTTTCTATAGTCAGTGCATACTAGCACCTGGTCCCTGCTAACTAAATAGCTTCAAAACGTATTTATTTATTTAGGGGGGTATTATTGTCATTACTGAAAATATGCTTTTCCAAGTGGCAGAA
>NC_137618.1:32353957-32418957 GCF_963280865.1 Gymnoscopelus braueri
AGTGTGGCCTCGGGGAGGTGTTGTTATGCACGTCCTACATGATATTTTCACCTCCACTGTGAGCTTCGATGAATTGAATACAGTACCCCAAAGGAAACAAGCCATAGTGCTTTCTTGGGTTTAATCCTTTTAGCATCCTTTTGTATAGAACTGTACTTTCTGTTCTTTTTTTTTGGGAAAACTTTTAATATAGTATTAAATCAATTGAATCAACCAATCAATCAAAGCTGCAGAAAGACTATCAATTGTGTTTATCACAGGGGTTTTCAAACTTTTTCATGCCACAGACTCCTACATTAATATGTCCTGGAGATCCTGATATGAAAATATGTGTATTTATTTTTATTAAATTGTCAAAATATCATAAATGTACATTGAAATTGATTCATAATGGTGATATTGAACATTGTTAGAATATGCACACTTACAGATTCTATATGGCAATACATTTGAATTAAATTTAATTATAGTGAAATAAAAGTAATCTACTCATTTGGCAGGGGACCCCCTGGAACCCCATTGAGGGCCGCCGAGGGTCTCCCCCTGACCCCACATTGAAAACCACTGGTCTATCACACTCGATGCTCTAATCAATAAGTGAATCATGGTCGCGCTGCATACAGGAACAGAAAGTATGTCAATCTAAATGCAATATCATGCTAATTAGTTGCCACTGGTCATTTTGGGCAAATAATTGCATGTAGCCTACATTTCAGGCTTCAACCTGAAAATAATTGATTGGGCATTACTTTATTATTATCTAAGTATAGCGAAATTGTATTTTTTTTTTATAGCAACCGTTCGTTCATAATGTAAAATTTGTACTTGCCTACCAAGAAGATTCAACCTGACCAGAGATTATTAGAGGTGGGAAATTAACACATTTACAATCCAAAATATCCTAAATACAATCCATACAATAGCTTAGATTGTCTATTTGTCCACTTCTCGAATTCAACACGGGACAGACAAGTTAGTTACAGGATGCATATTAGAATATAAACAACACATGAGTGTTGGAAGTGGCGTCCTTGTCCAATCTTTAGCTATCAATAAAGTACCAGGGGTGTGGTTCATGAACGAATCTACACAAATCACAATGCAGTGTTTGATGGCGAAGCTCCACTACATGAAAAAGCTGGATGGCATTGCCCCCACATGTACGAACTGGCTACTTGTGGGCATGTCAACTCGTGTCACACTCATGAGTTTCCCTTTGGCAATACCTGGTCCGTTGTACTGTTAATGCTGCGTTCCTTTTTACTGGAGGTCGTTCTGTTTCATGACATCATGCACGTACAGTACGTAGCAACATGAGCTGTGACTGATCTACTTTTGAGGGAACATGCAGATAAACCCTATTGGCCACACATTGTAATACCGTTTTTTCTTCCTTTAAAAAAGTTTGTAACAATTGTATGTGTCATAATGTGAAAAAAGTGAATATATTTCACATTTTGTCAATTCATAATCTCAGATCCACCTGCTGATTCACCGAACCAAACTCCATAACAGGGCAAGACCTATGTCATCAATATGACATAATCAACATGACGTCAGAGATTTACAGGGTAGCCATGCTGTTATTAGACCTTATCTTGTTCTCTCCGCCATGCTGAAGGCATGGAGGTATGTTATCGCCTCTGTGTGTTTTTTATCCTGGGCTAATCTTGAAAATTGCCCAACTGATCCAGTACTAAATATGCCAGTAGAACAAGGAAGCGAGATGTGTGTGTGTGTGTATGTGTGTGTTTATTTTTATGGAAGGCAGTGGTGGTAGAATCAGGCTGAAACCTTGCCCAAATTTGGAATCATGTCATAGATATGTCATAGAGGACTCAGGACTGACGTTTTTGACTAGCCACACTTCCTGCCGGAGTTACTTTTTGCACTCCACTGAGCACATAAACCACTCTAGTGTAAACGTATATTGACCTAGTCAAATAACTTTCGGAGGGTGAGTTTGTGACCCATGATTGCTATACATCCGGATGTAGAGTAAAGAACATCCAGCTGTAGTTCTTTTGTCAACTCTTGCATATCATTGCTGTCATACATTATTGTAGTATTATTGATCAAGTCTTAGTAGTAACGTTTTCATTTACAAAAGAAATCTTGTTCAAGTCGCAGTTTGAATAATAAGCTACAAACGGCCTGCAGCCCAGCAGTCTGGCCTGTGCACACAGCTTTCTACACAGCACACCAGCTTCTGACTTTCTATTGGCCAGTGATTTCTGGGAGGTCTTTCCTGGAGGCGGGCATGAAGGCAGGAAGGGGGTGGCTGGAAATGTTTCAGTCAGAGTTAAGCAGACAGCCTTTTTCCTACACTATTGCGGAAAGAAAATCTTTTTATGGATACCGAGGCCACAGGACGGCAAAGAAAATGAGAGATATTCTCCTGGTGATTATCTTCAGATGGTAACTACTCAGGAGAAATTGGACTACTAACCCAGATGCAGTAAATGAGGTTAGAGACTGTGTTCCCACTTCCCAGTACTGCATGAAGTGGAGGTTAGTTCCCTTGCTCTTGTTTCCTGATTTGCGCTTGAAGGAATTTGCTGCATTATGCTGTTAAATACCATGTGGTGTGGCTAAGGGGGGAATTACAGTAGATGATTTCAGTTTACAGTGGTGTTTGGAGAGACTATTTTGCTACTGTTTGTAAGTTGGCAGTCACTGCTGACTACTTTCACTTCATTAGGTGTGTTCCTACTGTGTAAATTCATTCGGCTAGGGGAGTTAACCTCTCTTGATGCCTGCTCTGCAACTTCCTGAGTGAGTCAACATTAAATGCACCAGTCTGTCCCGTGTTGAACTGCAAGTTTCGAGGTTGTGCTTTTCTTATATTCTGTGTAGTGTTGGTGGGTCAAGAGTCAACATTTCATTACAACACTGTTATGTAGCTACTGGAAAGAAACAGTCAAGCAAAATTGTCTTTTCAAGGACAGACATTATGGGCCTATTTGTTTTGGAAGTTCAGTCATGAGTCCATGACAGTCAATCTGTAGCTAGACATTTGTAGCTCATTTTGGCTAATGGTAGAGTAGGACTACAAGCACAGACGGCCTTCAAAATGTATTTTGTGTCCACAGCTAGCCTACTCGGGAATACTAGATATACTTTTAAAGATTGTACAGTAAGCATTTGAAGCCCAGCTACTGAGTTCCTCACACAGTAGCACTACTATGAACTGAGGCTTATTTCAATTTAAATGCTCAGATAAACATTCCACAAAGTTATCCTCCCATATGTTATAAATGAATCTGTAGATCCAGAGAGATTCATTGGATGGATGGCATCACAAAATAATAAAGATCTCTTTTATATGGTAGTTAATGTGTCCAACATAAAATTACCATTCAGGGTTGTTGTTTTTTTGTAAAATTTTCCCTTTAAGATTATTGACTTTAAATATACCTACTGTATATACTTAGGCTGACTCAGTAAATGGAATGGATGCAATAATGAATGCTTGGTGATCTCAGCACTAAACTAGGAACAGCCAGCAGTTTTTTAAAGCTGCTTTGTATCCCTATGAATTCAAGTCGGAGTTCATTACATGATGAAATTCTATTGCCTAGTATGCCTACTCAAAGGGCTAACAATTGGATATATTTGAAGTGTCAGAGCCATGGAATCCAGCTGCAATTCTATTATGTTCTATCTCTGTATATGCTACATGATTGTTTAAAGTTAATGTGTGTGTGTGTGTGTGTGTGTGTGTGTGTGTGTGTGTTCGTTCATTTGTTATCTTCATAGTGAGATTTTTTTTAATTCTACAATATGGACACCTTGACTTATACATTGTGTAGGTAATTGTTCAGTGATTAACTGGGGTTTAAATCTTTTCTCTAACTATATAGCCAATGAGACAAATACTTCTCAAAATGCCAATTCTATCATACACATAGCTTAGGGACAGTGTTGTACATCTAGATAAGTTAATGGTTGTGGTTCCCCAGTCCCCCAAATAGGCCTATATTTGTGGATTTGTCTAAATGGACTTTATCCAGTTCTGATGAGCATACTAATACTGCATGGAATAAAAATGTCATAAACTCCAGGCTGAAGCTAATTCAAGGCCAGAGATATTGGTCAGTCACATGTATCATTCTGATTTGCAGAACACCACAGGGTTACAAGGCTGACTTGTCAAATCAGACACACTGGATGTCACTGCTTTTCCCCTGGTGTGCTACAATGTCCTTCCACTTTGATGTAGTAGAATTATGGCCTACATCTATTACATCAGTTACAATTGTCCAGAGGAAGTTCTGCCAGGGATAGTACCACAAAATCCAAACTGAGCAATTTAAAAAGCATTAGGGCAAGGCCCAATTAGTCCACACCACCATACATTTAAATGAACAGGGGGTGGCAGTCTTATGTGTAGGGTTTCCTTGAAGTGTTGGGTGCTTAATCAATTTGAGACCTTGTGTTGTGTCTATCCATTCCAGTCTAGCTCGAGTAGGTGAACTTCAAGTTATTACAAACTTGATTCAACACATTGGTATCAGTTATAACCTATTCAGTGGAGATTGCTGTATAGATCATATTAACTTGCTACTGCTAATTACTGATATCTAGCTCTGCCTCTGTACACAGTAAAATCCTCAGTGTTAATTTTAGACTGTCTAAAAATGGAGACAATTGGATTTTTAAACTCGGTTAAATTAACTCTAATTTTACTGTGTATCTAAGCTGTAATATCAGATGAGCACTTGAGTAGAAAACTACCCTACTTACATGCCACGGCAAAGAATTGAGTGTGCACTGCATACTGTGTGTAATTGGGGTTGTCAAGTGGGCACCGCCCATCTCAAATTTCTTGTTGAATCAGGTTCAAAACACTTCCAAATGTCTAAGCTTAGTTGCATTGCATTCGCTCTTAGCTGGAAGGTATTTAAGTATATCTAGTTTTTTTTTTTTCCCTTCTTTTGTCTTGGCTATGAATGCTAATTTTGATTTACGTGTGGTTCTTGGGACTAGCTGTCTAATTTAGAGGAGGGGCCTGTGTGTACGGCAATTTATTGTGCATGCTGCCAGTAGGCCAAGGAAGTAACTGCCTGGATATTTTTCACTCTTGTGATTTTTTTCCTGAGTTTTAGAACTGAAATTTTATACTGGAAGTCAATGGAGGTCTGAGGGCTAAAACTTAGTCCAAATATGGAGATGACTGATTTCATATTAGTGACGTCATATAGATGACAGACGTCATAGACTGGCCACCTGATGTCCAGGATCCACATTGAAGCCATGCCGTTATTAGACCCCATCATCTTTTATGATGTTAACCAACCCTCGTTAAAGGTCATTAACTGGTAACAATTAATGACCTACTTTTTAAAATGAACTAATATCTGTCAGGGTCCCAAATTAACACCCACCAGGCTGTGCTTTTCCCGTCAGCAAACTGCTACAGGCACCCAGTTTAGCCAAATGCAGGTAAATGTAGTATTTGTTTTGGTGAGTAAATTCTGGAGACCATCTGCAACTCTGTGGCTGGTTCTACGTACATGCTCTTTCCTCCTTTCTCTTCTACGAACCTAACAACGCTACTGAACGGAAGTCAGTTTAGATTATCAAGTTGTCAAGTGTAGATCGATGATTCTCTTCACAAAATGTATTCTTTTTCTCTTTCAGATCAACAACAGAAAGTGCCTTTGAGACAACACCCCCAACTTGAAGCTGGTCTGTGAGCCTTTACTCCCACACCATCATAGGATAGATACCTCAGCCACACAACCTCTGCCACCATTTCAGTTTGTACAACAGCAGCACCTGAAGGAGAGATTTGAGGCAGGAGAAGATCTGGACAAAGGACAACGGTGCAAGAAATTGGAACCATTCTGCAAAGTATTTTTTTCCACAAACAGTTTTTTGCTGACCGTGATATCTCTGGTCACTGCCAGTACAGGAGCACACATTGAATGTCTCGCAGAGCAACCGCCTCACTCTTCCCTCAGTCGGCTTTGGCTGTTACAGAGTGATTGACTGGTCATCTAGTTTATTCATTGCAACCGATGGAGGGCTCATTAGTGTGCTTTAATAGAGGACTTTTAACACGGAGCCAAACATTTTGATCAACTTAATAGTTTTCCTTTATTTTTATATGGGATATTAGCCAAAAATTGTTTTAAAGGTTTTTAATTTGTAACACTATCCGGTCTCTGGACATGGCTTTGAATCTTTCCTCGATAAGGGACACAAAATGGCTAACTCTGGAAGTGTGTCGGCAGTTTCAGAGAGGAACTTGCTCACGTAGTGATGAGGAATGCAAATTTGCACATCCACCAAAGAGCTGCCAGGTTGAAAATGGGAGAGTTATTGCCTGCTTTGACTCGCTAAAGGTAAGCAATATATCAAGCACACTATATCATGCCTGACAGCTTAATGATACATTGTTATAATGGCAAAAAAAAAAGGGAAATGTGCAGGGAACTTTGTTGAATAATTGTTTTAATTGAATGTGATTTTCAGCAAGTGTAAAAAGTAACAAGTTTGTGAGGTTAGGCCACACTCTTCCTAATAATGCAGACAAACGTTCACTTTACACCCCTCTCTTGTTGAATAGAGGTTATGGATGACTGCTGGCTTACAATTGGATTTCAACTGATTACCCCGTTCCCCCCCCCCCCCTCCCCCATCACTGTGTGCAGTGTGCGGCCAGTTTTGGGTTAATCTGCATTGTGGCTTTCACTGCTATCACAACACAATGCAGTCATGCCCCCTCGATTATTCTCATGTTGAATCGTCATCTTAGCGCCTCAATTGCCAGTCAACGTGCCTGGCCAAAGGCCCTATTTTATATATATATACAGTATGTAATTACTTACATATGTACTGTATATTTTTGACATGATAGACATCTGGGTTGTAGTGAACATCAGTGAGTATCATCCCAAAAACTACCTTACATTGAATTTAAAATTAGCTAATTGTTCAGAGCTTACGTAGTACAAGTAGAGCAGGTATCCTGCTTATGTCTGCATATCTCCCAGTCATTAATCATCGTGATTATTACGAAGTGTCATACTGTTGCCACTGATTATGTTAAACAGTGCATGTATTGAACTGCTCTTCCCCCATGGGTCCATATCTACTGTCACGTGTTCCATTGTGATTGATGTCATCCCACCAAGAGAGACTGGCGCATGAGGAAACATGCTAAAGTCATTTTACCAGAGGGACATTCGTTTTGTCATCTTTACCTTACCTTAACTAGTACCTACAACCAGTGGTGTAAAGTAACTAAGTACATTTACTCAAGTATTGTACTTAAGTACAATTTTGAGGTACTTTTACTTTACTGGAGTATTTCCAATTGTCTATACTTTTACTTCTACTCCACCACATCTCAGAGACATATATTGTACTATTACTCCACCACAATTATTACTAGTTATTTTGCAGGTATAAATTATTACATTATAAAACATACATTAACCACTTTAGCCCTATTTTATACCTAGGCTATTTGAAAATAGCTCACAACGCGTCGTGAGCTTGTAGATCTGCTATTTTCAAACATTTTAGTACTTCTACTTTTGGTACTTTAAGTACATTTTGATACCAATACTTTTGTACTTTTACTCAAGTCAATTTTTAATTCCGGATTTTTACTTGTAACGGAGTACTTCTACATTGCAGTATTGATACTTTTACTTAAATCAAACATTTTAGTACTTTTTCCACCACTGCTTACAACTGCTTTAGTTGCTTCACAGAAGTCAAGTTATTTGTTTTTTTGTTTGAAATATTGCGGTGAGAAAACACTAGACTAATGCCATCAGCAGCTTCAAACAGGATTAAAATGCCCACAGTCTCAACGCACCCACACATTAATATTCACATAATATTGACATGATTTTAATGTCACACTTTTTGATACTGTAGCTGGGATTATATCAAACCTGCATTGCAGTATTTGGTCACCATCTTTAACCAAATAACCTCCTACAAACACACTACGTCACTGTAACCTAATGGGAAAGTGTATTATTTATTTTGTACATTGAAGCCCTAAGGAAAGTATTGTTGTATTTTCCTGTATTTTGAAGCCTAGTGTTTTTTTTCTTGTTTTGATTATCTGGAATTTGTACAAGCCTTGAAGAATTATAGAGAGTCTGTTGTCAAGATCGAAAGGAAGATTGGCTGGGAAATCTGCTATGACTGCAGTCATGTGATGAAGTCACAGCTCTTCCTCGTGAATAGCCTGTTGTTAAAGAAAGGTTCTCTAACGTTGTCTGTTACTGACATTCACACTGTTATACTGTCAACTAATACTAACTTGCCAACCTTTTGCCAGTATTTATTACAAGCTACACAGTTCCCGCTATTTAACTAATGGTCCTTTTTTCATAGTCCTCTTTTGTCGTATAGCCAGGTATAGGGAATGTGTGATTTTCATAAGCACTTCCAGTAGTTCTGAATGATGACGGCAAAAATGACATTCCATTGCCATACTGGGTGGCTGATTTGAGCGGTCGGCATGTAAACAATTCACAAATGCAGAATGCCTGCAGTAGGTTTCTGCTGATGGACCAATTATTTCTAACATTCTTGAGCCAACTTGATTCTGTGCATGTGGTGTCGTATAGTAACTAGTATCTCATGACTACTCTCAAATTGGTTAAAGAAAGTCCAACAGAGACTTGTCTTGTCCCCTGTTTGCCTCCATCTCATCTTAAAGGGGAAGGTGCTCTGCAGTCTTATTGGAACTGTAAC
Source organism: Gymnoscopelus braueri (assembly GCF_963280865.1). Classification (NCBI taxonomy): domain Eukaryota; kingdom Metazoa; phylum Chordata; class Actinopteri; order Myctophiformes; family Myctophidae; genus Gymnoscopelus; species Gymnoscopelus braueri. The sequence goes on from NC_137618.1 coordinate 32,362,685, forward strand.
CATGAGACATTATGACCGTTTACTCCTTTTAGAGAAGGGGTCATTCCTGTGTCTCTCTTCAATTGACCTATTCACACGGTCCCCCCCCCCCCCCCCCCCCCTCCCCCCACACACACACACACACACACACACACACACACACACACACACACACACACACACACACACACACACACACACACACACACACACACACACACACACACACACACACACACACACACACACACACACACGAAGTAAGAGCAAAACGGCCGCCATGCGGTAAGGGTACATGTATTTATTCAAGCTGTGGTGGCTTTCAGCCGGTTGCAAGTCATGATTGCTGGCTAATTGTAGCTACTTCCTGTGTCCTGCCCTCTGATGACTGTTTTGGGTTAGAAGAATCCCCAGCAGAAAAGGAAATGTTGCTAATTCCCTTAGCTGACTGCTAGCATACTATAGTATCGTTATTTATTAATTTCTGTGTTATCAGTTATCCCCTTTTAGTAAGTAGAGCGTGCGTTATCATTGGCTTCTTTTCCTAAGTGCGAGACAGCTGTACTGTACTTGAAGTAAAGTAGAACCACTAGCTAGACAGGATGGGACTCCTTCACATCACTGTGTAATTACACTAAATGGTCTGCTGTACTTTTAGTGTTATTAAAGCCTCAGTTATAGGCCAATACCAAAACATCCACTTACAAGAGTAAGGTCCAGAAAAACATCGTCCTGGAGGGTTATTGAATTATGTATGCTATTTAAACCACAGCGGCCCAGTGAAAAATAATAAGATTATGTATTTTGTAGGGTTTCTTTCTGGAGCAGAAGAACCATAGATATAAAATAGGGTAGGTTAATGTCCTACTTCTGTGTTTTACACCATCTACTTTTCAGAGGGATGCAAAGATGTTTATTGCTATGGATACAAGAACAATTCCGCATCAAACGGATCACAACAGAGGCCCCCTCGGTTTGATTACTTCCTCTTCTGTGTTTGACACAGAAGCACAACATAGCTACTAATGGAAATGTCCATTCTACACGTGCGTACTATTCATTGCAGTAATTTAGGCTGGCTTCCAACTTAATGCTCTCTTCAGTATATTTGATTGAATGTTTTTCAGGAAAGCAGACGTAGCTCACTAGTTCCTAATGCCATACTGTAATGTCATTGTCCTCATGTCCGATTCTGGTTGGGGGACCTGGCTTGCACCGTGTCATCCCTCTGTCCTTGCTTTCCTGTCTCTCTTCACTGTCTTAAGTAGGGGGGGAGGTTTGTCAGACAGACAGACAAACCAACCACACAAGAATTACTTTGTGAATCAGAGTGGTGCACAAAGGAATTATTTACTAGCTCACCACAATACCAAAGTTAAAAGGCTTTAGGACTCGAGAGACAGGGAATACTTTCACTGACACCAGAAACACTTATATTTCCTTTAACCTGCTTCTAGAGCACCATAAAAGTAAATTCAGTATGATTTTTTTGTTTCGTTCCACTGCAGCCACTCCCCAGCTTTAGGGCTGTCTGTTTTTTGTGGAGTGGTGTTTAACATTCAGTGTGTGGGTGGGGTGCCCACCACACCATGCTGCCTGTTGCACTAGGATTTGTCAAATGGATCTGCTGCAAAAATGTTTCCAGCCATTAAAGTTGTATGTAAAGTAAAGAGTGCTGTGAACACATACAGTAACACAGAGACTAGCACGTTTGACCAATGGCATAAGTTGATGGGTACTGTAATTAACAAATAAGGAAGACATTATGGATACAAACAAAAATAAAAGGACATTTGTCCTTTCCGCTTCCTGCTGATGAGGCACATTATTTGCTTATTTTCATGTACATGATAAAGGATTACAATTTGGGCAAAAGGGGGTCATCAGCATTCTATAATCGAACTGTTGGTCATCTACAGGTATATGCTCTCTTTTCATCTTGTAACGTAAAAAGCTGGATTATTATTATCGTTAATGTGCGATTATGTTAAAAAAAAGCTTGGCGTTGAATTGATCATCTAGAATAGATCAACCTTTGGTTACCCTTTTCCAGATAATGTAAAGAAATGGAGCAGCAGATAAGAAATGTCATGGAAGGTTATGTATTGTTCAGGTGTGAGGCAGGCTATACTCAAACCCTAGGTTTAAAGGTTTGCTGTTGGACATTTTTGGATTCCTTCCACTTATGCGTATGGTTTCACATTGATTAAAGTAGATTGTGTGCATTCAGATAAATTTCACAAAAATGATTCCATGATCTCCAGTATTCTACTTTATTAATCTAGTTTCCATTTTAATACATGTTTTTTTTATTCTGTTTTCCATAGGAATGTGTTTTTTGAGAAGTGTTAAGAAATTAAGCTCTGGCTATTTTATTTAGCTGGTTAGAGGCCAAATAATGTGAGTCATCCCACACATAAGTAGAAACAATAGAGCTCGCACCACTGCTTCTGTGTATAACACATTAACAAGTGTGTGTGTATGAGTGAAGCATCAAATCTACTGGTGGTTTAGATGCAGCATCCGTGATTCGCTTGCAGTGTGCACACATACTGTACTGTAGCACACATTTCATGTAAGATGGTATTTCTTTTGTGCATGACATCAAAGTCCTCATTCAGTATCCTTTTTCGTGATTGAGATGTAGACTGTGATTATATTGCTAAAGCCCTGGAACAAATGATAACGTTGTTGTATAGATTAATGTAAAGATAAACATAGCCTGCTCTTCATGGTTACATTATATGACATTGGGTTGTGTAGGCTGGTTTTTAGTGTTGCCTTAGTGATTGTCTCTATAGACTACAGCAGATCATATCACTCTCTCCCTTATTGTTAACGGTATGCACTGGAATGTATTTGACTGACTTCAGGGCATTTTGACTTAAAGGGCCAATGACATGCTGTTTTTGAAGGAAAAAAAGGTTTAAAAAAAGTTTTTAACTTAAAAAGAATCGCAGCTGCAGGAGCACTGCAGCCAGACACAAAACCGGAATTAGCCACTTCCTTTTTTTTCCTTCACCTGAACTATCTTAGTTTCATCATTGAATATAAACTTTAACTTTAGCATTGTTGTGATTACAACAATGGTGGTATGTAGCTAATTAGCTCAGAAATCAATATTTTTATACATACAGATATACATAAACAAATCAGAAGAAACATGGCGGACGGAGATATAATCAGAATTAACCACTTCTGCAAGTTCCTTTTTTTTCTTCAGAACTTCGTTTCATCATTAAATGTAAACTAATCGCTTCTGTGGTGCTAGTTACAACAACGCTGGTATAACTAAGAAATTCTCTAATTCGCAATTCTGTGTATATGCAAACAAAGGTTACTGCTGGAGAACTACTCTTAACGAGCTTTCATATAAAAATCAAGTACATTTATTGAATTTTAGAGAGAGAGAGAAATTATAGTGACTAATGCTGCACCTGTTGCATGGTGTACTGTTATTGTGACAGTCAGTCGCATGGATAACGTTACTAGAAGCTTGTTTACACGTCCAGAGATAAAATCTTGTAAAGTAGAATTTTATAAAATAACTCTAGTTTCAGAAACCATTCTAGACTTAATGCACTCTAAACTACGTCTTATTTGTAAACATAGGAGCTGAGTGACAAATGACCATGTGTAGTACCACAGTCTTGAGGCATTTTAACGCCCAGTGATCAATCGTATTTTCTTTTTATTCTTCGGTAGCGTTCACACGCCCCCCCCCCCCCTGTTTGCTTTCTAAGGAGGAATGTTACCTCAACACAAGTCATCCTTTTAAGCTTGGATTAAGCAGTGGACATCTGCCTCAGTGGCAGCATATCAAATAATTAAAGGGCCTATCATCCTTGTTTGTACAGCCTAAGACATGGCATGACAAAACCCTAGAGAAGTAGTGTAAGAAGACAGATGAGCATTTTGTCTAATTTGGGGGAACAGGGATCTTGTGTTCATAGACCTTAACATTTCTGTTTAAATCTGGCTATTTAATTTGGTGATGAATAGGGATGGACTGGAGGACACATGATAGATCTCGCTCAATGCAGGCTAATTTAAATATGTGCACCCCCTTTGTTTATGAACAAGGCTAAATTGTGTATACTGACCAGCTGTTTTAGCTCCTGTAGGCCTACTAAACAGTTATTCTGTGTCCCATTGATGAGGAATAGTGTCTCATTCATATGCAATGTAAATTACACACTTCTAGATTTTAAATCTTTTAGCATACAAAAAGGTGTTCTGTGAATCAGTAGTTAGTTAGTTACCATGAAATAGCACCGCTATTGAATAAATAGTGTTCTTGAATAAATCAGGCCTATTTGTAAGAGATAGATTGAACATAATTAATATACTTCTGCACTTTCAACCAAACAAGCTTTTTCCAAAACTCTAGAAACTAAATATTTATTTATTTGTAACATGTTCACTGAACGCAAATAAAATATAATCCTCTTATTTAATTGCTTTGTTTAAGATATGGTTAGGATATGGTATCTGAATATTTGATGTAATATTGAATATAATCTATAGGTGACTGAAACGGTAAGATGATGAGATAGACCTTATGCAATAGCTCATCAAAGTGTCATTCCTTAATGAATATTAATTGTAGGTTAAATCCACATGGACAGTTATGGAAAATAATTATTGAATCTCCTGGGAGAAAATGCAATTGAGTTGAAATTAGTTCTCTGCTCATTTTGATTGAAGGATTTACTATATGAAAATGTAGGACAAAAGAGGCTAATCTCTGATTAGGCTAATTCACTTGCGTGATTGACAGATATGACAGCATTAGGCTAATTATGCTGTCAAGTCCATTAGGATAGGATAGGATATGATAATATCCTGTTATTTATAAGCGCCATGTTGCTAGCATATCAGCTCAAGGCTGTTGAATATCAACCAATTCATCAACTAGCCATCTATTTCAATTGACAGTAAAGAGATGTTTTGGTGCATATACAATGGACGGTATATATACAGTAATATACACCCTTTTAGAGTTTGTATATGGTAGTATAAACACAAATCAGGATTGGTTCACACTACAGTATGAAGGTCACTACCATGATTTGCTGTTGTTTTATGCCCCTTAAATGCAGTGGTGTAAAGTAACTAAGTACATTTACTCAGGTACTGTACTTAAGTACAATTTTGAGGTACTTTTACTTTACTGGAGTATTTCCAATTCTCTATACTTTTACTTCTACTCCACTACATCTCAGAGGCAAATATTGTACTTTTACTCCACTACAATTATTTGAAAACTAGTTACTAGTTACTTTGCAGATATAACAGCAGATATTTACATTTTGATACCAATACTTTTGTGCTTTTACTGAAGTAAGTTTTGAATTCTGGACTTTTACTTGTAACAGACTACTTCTACATTGCAGTATTGATACTTTTACTTAAGTTAAACATTTGAGTACTTTTTCCACCACTGCTTAAATGTCAGAGATGTGTGGTTGGAATCTGCATAGTATTCCCTGGTCGATTAAATCTCACAATATGTCGGCGCTGCAATGTGTTTTGAGCTTGTAGATTGGCTGTTTTCAGTGCGGGACAACCGTGCACAACTAAGTATAACCCAGGCTTAAGTGTGTATTGCTGGAGGATGATAATTGTTGGGGCAGAGTGAAAACATCCAAGCAACAAGGGCCCGTAGGTGGAGGGCTTCATGATACTACAGCTAATGTTTGAACGTGAAGAACCTTTTGGAGTAGCTAGGCCGATCCGACCCATATGTCATAGTGTTGGGGGGGCTTCGTCAGAGTACCCGTTGTACCCGTCTGGCTGTGTCCCTTTTATTCCCATATATGGAGATCCCTGATGTCATCAGTATATACCCATATATTGGAATGCCCATATATGGGCATAGGGTCGCAATGGTGGCTCTGGACAACCAAATCTCATCTGTCAGTCCTTGTCCCTTTTGGAAATCACTGATGCCGTCAGTATATGCCCATATATGGGCATGCCCCCTTTTTGTATGGGCATAAAAGGAACACAGGCAGACAGACAGACAGATACAGAGCTCTCCATATATGGGCACAAAATGGTACAACAGGTGTTATGTCCATTTTTCCCGACTTGCATTATTCCCAGGTCTAGTATCTTATCTTATCTTACTATCTTATCTTATCTTACTATCTTACTTCTTACTACTACTATATAATTGACAAAAGCTCAGAAAGTTCGTGCGGGGTAAGCAAGCACAGGATCACTCCATTTGCCCCGAAACTTGCCACAGACTGTTGATCAGAGCTATGGCTATGTTTTAGGCATCTTACCCCACCTCGATCAGTGATCGGACTCTCGGTTTGATTGATTCTCTGATTTGCCTATCAGACCCTCAGCCTGATCTGGCAGGTTGCCATAGCAACCAGATACAGGAAGTCTGACCTCTTTATCACATGACCGAGGTTGGGAGGATGGGACTAGAGGTTAGGGCCGCAAAGCAAAGCGGGGAGGGAGGAGAGGGGCCGAGAGGCAGGACTTCGCATGACGTGTGTGCAGAGCTATAATTAGGCCAGGTCGCCGTCATGGTTCAGAAATATCTCTTACAGAGGAAATTGACTATTTAGAAGGGATAACAGTCAAAATGTTTAGGAACGATGAGGATGTGAATCTGTTACACACACACCGCTAAAGCATGAGGAGGAATTTGACTATTTAGAAGGAGGAAATGTTTGGAGAGTTTGACGCGGCCCTGACATCTGATGAGTCTTGGACTCTGTCTGGACCAACCTCGGATCGGGCCTAGATGTGAGGGCCGCTCGCGGCCCTCACATCTAACTAACAGTCTAACTAACAGTCTAACTAATTTGCATAACGAGAATGCATCCAATGCATAACATCAGTACTAGTATCCTTGGCCAATCAAGTGGCTTGTATGTCATTAACATTTGGAATTAATGTATTGGAGAACTACTGTCAAGGTTTTATTACAGTGGTTCTCCAAAATGCGGTCCGGGGACTCCCAGAGGTCCTTGAGGCGATTCCCTATTTAACCCTATTCGCACCAAGACACGTTGTCAGTTTGAAGATCGGCTATTTTTTATTTAATATAATTTGGACAATATTAAACAAATGTTTGCAAATCTTTTCAGACGGAGGTCTGCGGCCAAATGCATATCAATATGTCTGTCCTTGACATGAAAATGTATGAGAAACACTAGTTTAGTAGATGGGTTGGTAGAACGCAAAGTACATCTCTGAGTACAGCTCTGATCTGATGTCTCGAGAATCATGAAATACTACTATACTGAAGCATGTGAATTATGTTTCTGCCACTCGTTGACGTCCCCCATTCTTCATTTGTCGTTGTTGCGTTCATAAATATCTCATGGATAATCTCACCACAGTTTTAAAAGAACTCCTACAATATACGTTTCCATGGTAGGCTTGAGATTTGATTGAAAAAGACTTGGAACCACTGGCCCACAACCTTGAGTTTCTGATCTCCTCTTTCTCTCTGAATACAGGGCCGATGCTCAAGAGAAAACTGCAAGTATCTTCATCCACCTTCGCACTTAAAAACCCAGTTGGAGATAAACGGCCGCAACAATCTCATTCAGCAGAAGACGGCAGCAGCCATGCTGGCACAACAGATGCAGTTCATGATCCCTGGAACAAGCATGCAGCAAGTGGTGAGTTGCTCGTACTCATTAAACCTGCAACTACCACAGACTTCTTCTACTCAACAAGTTTTTTTTTACCCTTTATGATTTACCATGTTTTTATAATAAACTATAACCTCTCCCCTCATATAGCACTCGTTTCCTGTATCGCAGGGGCTCTGTAACAACCCTGGTCTCAGCTATGCTCCGTATATTACACACATGAACCATGGTGGAATGGGCCTCGTTCCCACAGAGATCATGCCCAGCGCGTCCGTCATGGTCTCCGGAAGCCCGCCCATCACAGTCCAGAACTCCTCCTCTTCCTCCTCCCCCACACAGAAGCTGCAGCGCACAGACAAACTAGAGGTATCGCAACAACACTTACATGGGTCCATTCAACATGCAGTGCACGCAATATGAAATCTTAGGAAGAGTCGATGCAGCCCACGAAATTAAACTTAGTTTTTACCTGCGACTTCACTTTAATTCGGTCCCCTCTTAGGTATGCCGTGAGTTTCAGCGGGGAAACTGTGCAAGAGGGGAGACGGACTGCCGCTTCGCTCACCCCAGTGACAGCCCCATGATAGACACCAGTGACAACACAGTCACCGTTTGCATGGACTACATTAAGAGCCGCTGCTCCAGGGAGAAGTGCAAGTATTTCCACCCGCCTGCACACTTACAGGCCAAAATCAAAGCCAGTCAGCAGCAGGTCAACCAGACAGTGGCAGCCCAGGCCGCACAGGCAGCTGCTGTAGCCATGGTAAGACAGATGCTTTTAAGCCTACATTTTCCAGCGAAAAACGCATTGTGTTTTTCACTCGAAAATCTATTAATTTTGGCGAGTGACATCGTCATGCGACAAAGTATTTACGTGCTCTCCTGACTTCTGGAGCATATTGGGCTATGACTTGAAAAAACTACTCGTAGCCTAAGTCACATGAACCAAAAACATCATGGAATGTGGAGCACTGCTTTTTATTTAATATATAATATAGAGGAAAAAAAGAGTTGTTGTGATATGGCCTGTTGATAATAAACTGTCACGTAAAAGCTTTATGGGCTCATTTATAACCGCAAAGTGTGGCAGTGACATTTTTTAATTTGATCTGTCATTGAACATACACCAGGCATTTAATACAGTAGAATGGCTTGTTAAGCAGTTTTACTGATGCTAATGAAAACTTTTGGTAATGGCTAGCCATCTTCCACTATGACAAGTGCCTGCCTGGTAAAGTGAAATAACTCCAAATGCCATGGTATTAATCAATGACATAGGCCAAGTTAATTATCTAGAAGTTTACTTTGACCTTCTTCTTGCTCTTCTTACTTTGCAAACTTGTTGAGTGAAACGACTCATTTTCTTATTTTGTCACTGTAGTTGGTACTAATCTGAAAGGTCTTCTTATAGGCCTAGCAGCTGTCATTTTTAGATATTGGGGCTTATTTTTGTTCCTCGTTGATTATTATGGATGCCGCTGACAGACTGCCCTTGTAGACCCACTACTTGACATTGTCTTTTGTGTATTCCATTTTAAGTGGTTAGTATTCCATTTACATGTTCTGTCTTTTATTTTATGCATGCCACTTGGTGCTCGTTTAGAAGCTCTAGAAGTTATTCTGGTATAATACTGTATAAAGGTGATAATTATTTTTACAGAAACCTAAAGAAAATATTAGTGTAACAAATCAACCAAAGGTCATACCTTGGATATTATATCATATTTAATAGTAAACAGAGCTCCACATTCTGTGCTTTTTCATATAAGAGTAATATTATTCTTGTGTGATATTGTGTTTGGCTACCTCTTGGATAAAACTAAGTCATCTTGTTCGTGAAATAATATCGAATGAAACTTGACATTGTATCCTCTTCCTTAAAGCAGTAATGTTGTGGTTGTATGCTTTACCTAATTATATTTTGTGTAGACTAGATTATCATTCTTAGTGTGATAGCTGCAGTATTTCTATTATGATTAACAATCACTGATTAACCAATTATTTAAGTGATCAATCTAAACGATCTGAAAATAACTATGGCACTGTAGAGTATTTCTAAATCTTATTAATTGATGCTTTTAATTGATAGTATATGCTGACATACTAATTGAGAAGTTACACACTGTAGTTAGCCTAGCTGTGTGTCCTTGAATCAGTTATTTTGGTTACTGCGCATGTGTATTGTTTTTGTATGTGGTATACTACATTCAGATTATTTTGTTTTTTGTTTTTTTCCTTCTCACCTATCCACAATGCAATGCTGTTCCCCCATGACGCACCTCTGCTTGCTGTTACCTGTATGTTAATACGCTTGAATCCCATTGGCCCACTGCCATCATGTGCTCGCTGCCTGCTATTAAAAGACTCAGTCGACTGCCAAAGCAATGAAGCGACCCCTCGAGGCGACTGTAGACCTGGTACTTTGACCTTTTGCTTTGCATGTAGCTATTAATTATACTGTAATAACACAAGAGTTTTTGATTTTTGTCATTTTGTTGTACAACCACTTAAATACTCATGTATTGTTATTAGTGTATATTCTTTTTTAATCTCCATCAGTTTATTTAATTAATTTGAAGGATGTTTTTAGATGTGCTTGGTTGAAGCATTATTGCCATTCACATTGTTTTATCATAAATGCTTGCTTGATTTTTGTCATCCTGTGGTAGTAGTAACCTTTTATAGTGGTGTCTAGGCTGTTGTTGTTTTTTAAGAATACTATGTACAGTATTTAGAGTATGCGCCTGCGCTTCTTCATTTAAACTTTGAGGTACGACCGCATTGCTTGCCGAAAGTAAAAGAGTTTCGGTGAGCGATGCTGTTGTATGACGAAGTACTGTATAAACTAGGCTTTTAGCCAGACAAAACGGCTATTGTGAGGGAGGTTGACTGTGTTATATCTCCTCTTGTCACTTGCAGGCCTTTCCCCATAGTATCATGCAGTCAATGCAGCCCCTACCAAAGAGACAAGCATTTGAGAAGAGCAACGGTGCCTGCTCTCTCTTCAACCCCAGCTTTTTGCACTACCAGCAGGCTTTGGCCAATGCACAGTTCCATCAACCCTCATTCTTTCCAGGTAAAAACATACATACATACATACAAACCTAAATAAGAAAAAGAGGTTGCGCATCAACAATGGGTTCTCAGTGGAGTGCTAGACCCAAATTCAGTATACATATAAAAAAAGGAATTAAAATAATTCCAAAAAGGTAGCACATCCAAAAAATTTCAATTAAATGGAGGACAAATTACTCACATTTCCACTTTTTTATTGGCACACCAATAAATTGAACGCTTACGCGTTTCGGCTATGAGCCTTCTCTCTGCTCTGAGGAAGGCTCATAGCCGAAACGCGTAAGCGTTCAATTTATCATCCTATCATCTGATGTCCTTCATCATTTACTGTACATTGTCTGCTTCTTTCTTCTTCTGCATGAGTCAATAATCCTTAAAATATGTATACGTGTATACATGTAAATCATGCTCCGGATTATTTATTGTCTCCGCCAGGCCGAAAGGCATGGCGAGAGAGTATGTTTTGCCCCCTGTCCGTCCGTCAGTGTGTGTGTCCGTCCGTCCGTCCGTGTGTGTGTCATTCTGTCTGTGTACAGCTAATCTCTGGCACCGTTGGCTTGCTCGTCGTGACACTGTGCACACACACTCCCTGGATGCCACAGCAGCACCTCTGCCCCAAATCTTTCACATGGGCCTTTTATAGCGCCACCAGGAGGTCGATTTGTGCAAAACAGATTTTTTGACAGTACTCCTACAGATTTTGTCCAAAAATCCCAATTTTCATATTCCATCCTTATTGGCTAAGAATGACTTCCAAAGTTTGCAGGAGTGATCCGTTTTGAACAAAATGCCTCAAATCATGAACACGGCATACAATTTCCGTGAAATTTTGTCTGCACATTCTCACTAGGCCAAGGAAGAAATCTTCAAATCAGCCTCATGGTAGCGCTATAATAGGCCAATTCTTGTTTTTACCTATAACTGCACCGATCTGTGTAAAACTTTGTATGTGCACCCCCTAGAGGACAAGGACAAACCTTTGCCCTGCATTTTTCACATCTGCCTTTTATAGCGCCACCAGGAGGCCGACTTATGTCAAACAATTATTTTGATATTACTCCTTCAGATTTTATCAACATTTTATCAAGATGGATCTGTTTGATTTTTCATATTCCATCCTGATTGGCTAAGATTGACATCTAAAGTTTGCAGGAGTGGCCCGTTTTGAACAAAATGCCGCAAATCATGAACGCAGCATTTGCACTACGTTTTGCACTGCATTTGCACTACGTTGAGGAACAATTGCCCAACTATAGCACCACCAGGAGTCCGAATTTTGCTAAACAATATTACTTCTACAAATGTTGTCCAAACATAATGCAAATCGGCACATATTATCTCTTTAGTCAAGTGATCAAGACGGATCCGTCCGATTTTTCACATTCCAGTCTGATTGGCGAATTCCGAACATTGCTGGCCCACACTAACCTACCGGAACTGGCGGAGACCTGTGCTCCGAGGAGCACTTTGTCTAGTTTTTATAATTTTTTGAGGAGCAGGAGGAGGTGGGGGATTACATGCTTTTTCATATTTCTGATGCTCACAAATAGACAGTGTAATGAAATGAGATGGGTCTGTAATCAGTGTGTTCAGAATGTGCTTACTAAGCGTAATAAATGTAATTGGCCCATTATTAAGACCTTGATCCCTGGGTATTAGTGCCTAAATAGAGGCCCAGTATGTTGGAGGACATCTGCTTGGTTCCAGACCAAGTTGAGTAAATCACTTGTGTGCTGTACATTGTTTGGAGTCCTGAATTCTAGTTTGTAGTTAAACATGAAACTTAAAACTTAACATCTAAACTTAACATGAACTCCGCTTTTTTTGTGATTTTTTTTTTTAATCAATCGGAGCAGAAAGTATATGAACAGACAGGAACAGTGTGCTGCCTTTACTCATTTATTTGGTGCTTTGTCTTGCTGCCTTGCACTTCTTTGCTTCACAGTTACATTATTAGTTTGTTCTGCATGCTTATTCCTTTGGGAGAAAACTAATAAAAGAATGCCTCACCACTCTCTTACAATATAGGACTTTTTTGTGCATGGCTCACTAAAGTAAATAACGTACTAATGAAGTTTATTTAAATAAATTGTCTTTCTATAGGGGGGCTCACGTCTGCTTTAATGTGGGGGATATGTGTAAATCATGCTTCGAAGTAGTCTCAACCTAACCTGTTTTCCACTTTCCATTACATAATCACACAGGGTCAGTGTTGTGCATGAGTCCCGCTACCGGCGTTGGTAGGTCCCTTGCTTATTTTTTTTGTAATGTCTTGTAATGAATGGAGTCCATGGGTGGAATGTTCGTTCTGTTGATTTAAAAGACATGCTTGTTATTTTAATACGGCATGGATAAACACGACTCCTAATCAAGGGGAACTAAGCAATACACATAGGGGCACACATTTCAGAATCGCCTGAAAGAAATGTATTTATTATGTTTTTTTTGTGTGTGTGCGTAAACTGTGTTACTGATGGTATCTTTGTGCTCCTTAGCATCATTGAACCCCTTCTGATTTCTATTCATGATTTGTGATTATGTTATGCCTTATTATTGTTTGTTTGTTATAGTGGGAGTCATTCCCCACACACTGGGAGCGTTATGAATAAACAATCTGAAAATGTGTTGCGAATATTTCACATCAAACTATTAATTTGGTGATGCCTCATTCATACAGGTTGATGCTTTTATTCGCTTATTCGTTCAAATCAAACTTCAAAACAAAATTTTGTCGCTGTATCACCGTGTAATATTCACATTCTGTATGGATGTACTCATGACACAAACGGCAGTTTAAATTGATGCAAATGAGTCACACAAAATAAACGCTCCCGGTGTGTAAGGACATTTAATCTCTACCCAGATACTCAAAGCACAATACACCTATTCAAGCGTTTTTGGTGAACATCATTTGTAGCTCTTCACAATGGTTTTAGGGAGTTTGATCAGCAGCCCAGAAAACTACTCGGCACTTTCTTATGCTTTGCTAATACTTACCTGCAAAGTAAAATGCTTTTTAAAAAGGCGTTGGATAGTATGTCTATGTCTCTTTCACATGCGAATCAATACTTTGATAGGTTTAGCTTCATTATATGCCATCTCCCTCTTGGGATTTTAAAATATGGACAAATTTCCTAGGCTGCTTCTGTTATTAGCCTTCCTCTATTATGCCCCCCTCCCCCCCTGCTGTCTTGCTTTGCTGTGTGATTGCATGCCATCTGCTGGTCTAACCCAATGATGGCTTGCTGCTAATGTCATTCTGTATTCACCCGGCAAGAGAGAGAGACAGGGAAAACGTTGCTATGGTTACCATAATGCTCCACCTACCTTCTCATTGCTTTCATGGTTCCCTTCCTGAAAAAGTCCCCATGATGTACAGTGCTACGCCTGCTACTGTCTCTGCAGCATCTACTCCTGCCACAAGTGTTTCCTACGCAGCAACAGCACCAGCCAATCAGGTTTGCTCCTTTTTTAAAGCTTCCTTTCATAAATCCTGGATCTCTAAATAAGTGCATATTATTATTGTTATTAGTAGTAGTATTAAATAGGATTAGTGCTTTGTCATCTTAGCACTAACATACTCACATTGTCTATCACAGATTACTCTAGAGACCTGTTGTTAAGCTGTATTTATTAAGTTTGCTCTTTTGCTCTAGCACTTATTTAGAGATCTCTCATCTGCATATAGTAGTTGTGTCGTGTTGCATAGGTTTCTTTTTTGCATGTTTTGCTTTCTTCTGTGTTAGACTTTTTTTTAAATTTGTAATCAACATACAGTTAGAAATTACCTGTTTAGATATGAGAGAATAGAGATGCCAAACAATTCAGACAAGAGTTCACCTGTCTTAACTACTCTACCCTGGTCACAGCTTAATGTGCATCGTCATAATAGATGTTATTCTGAGACAGTGTGTGTGTGTGTACATGCATACATTTGCATGTTTAATTGCGTAAACTGCTCAGCTGTGAGTGAGAGGATGGTTTGTGGATGGATTTTGGACTTCTACTTAACCGCCACTGCCCAGACCAAGTCATTAAATGGTAGTGATAGGTGAAGTGGGTGTTTTGTGTCAGTTAGTTTATTCTAAAAACGAAACAAAAAAAAGATTAACTTTTACTTTCTAATCCCAAGGCATGTACTGTTGTGCACATTTGGTGGTATTCAAATATATTGATGATAATACCTCCTTTCTTCCACGTCACACTGGACTGTGATTTGCTGATCTTTTAGCTCTTCAGTGCTGTATGTTTAATTTAATTCTGCACATTTTTCAGCCATTTTTTCCACGATGATTCCAAATCCATGTAAGCAACTAATTAATACTTTCTCCTTGTATTGATAAAAACAAGACACATGGACCCGGGCCTGTTTAAATGTATGCTCCTGGTGAGTGCAAATAGTGAGTGACATGTTTGTTTGTTTTTTTTTCACCTCTGAAACAGATCATCCTCAAGTAACCACCCGAAATGGACGCGAGTGCCAAGTTGCTGCCATTAAAGGCGCTAAACAGCCCTCCTGTAAATACCACATTAACTCAATACACAGTCTACATCAAGCTGCATGCTGACTGGAAGATTACCAATGTAAACATAACCTTGAGCTCTGGTAACACATTGCATAGCAGGAGTGCTAGGATTATACTCTGTTAGATATACTGTACAGTATGTCACAGGATTATTATACCGCACACACATAATTGGAGATAGTGAAGAGTTTAATCACAGAGATAGTGAAGAGTTTAATCAATTATATTTAACGAGCACTTATTTCCTCCTTTTTAACATTTCTTGTAAACTCACAGAACATGTATGTCTCTCACAGTAATGATTGTTTATCTGGTGCCAGATGGATGTTTTTTCTCTTAAATGATCTATAGAAAAAGCACTAATGTTTTAACCCTGCATTGTAAAGGTCACATTTGGCATCTCGGTCAGTCTCACAGAGGTTCATTAAAAATGCCACCTAAATGGGCCTGCTTTTTGTTCGACCTCTTGGTGTCCTCATATAGTAGAACAGGATCAGTGCTCCATCTCCTGGTGTGCCTTTGCCTTGCATATGTGTTAGTTACATACTGTAACCCCAGTTTCTATGCGTATAGGATGCGCCTTCTAAGAGCTATTGTGCATGTGGGGTTAACCGAGTACCCAGCAAACATTTCAGCGTTGATCAAACGTCTAATCAATGTTGGTCCATGTGTTGGAGGCAATGGGGTTTACTTCATGTGCTGGTGCACAAGGAAAAATATTTCTTAAAAGGAATGCGAGGAAATTTATGCTATAAAAAAATATTAACCTCTATATTGGCCATATTATGATAGCATATTGCGTTTAGAATTATAACACAATGCCGTAAGCACTACCTTTCACACTCATGTTACAATTGTATATTGTTATATTAAACACTATTGTTTATTACCATTCCCCGTTTTCATGTCGGCAAATGGTCGAAATAACATCACATTGTGATTTTTAGGTGTATTAGACTTGGCCTCGACGAAGGTTGAAGAAATGTTTGCTGGGTAGTTATAGATCTTAAAAAGCGAAGTTTATACAAAATAGAAAAGCAGTTTGAATGAGACATTGCTGCTGAATAGTTGTTGTTGTTTTTTCCTGTGTTTAAAGCAGTAAATCAACTGCGATTCTGAAAGTTTTATTCTTGAGAATTGTATATAGTGTGACACCGTCTCATTGGCCTGAGTTTTGGTTTGATTGTTGCATTCTCAAGAAATTCACACTTAAAGTATGGTGTTCGCCCCACTATTTGATGTCATGGGGACTGAAATAGACATAGCTTGTGAGCTATGAATCTTAAATCAAATCAGTTGTTAATCCTGAGTTATTTGAATGTTAGAAGTGCCTAAAGAATCATACAGTGACAACTAAACATCAGACTTTGTGTGAAAATTACTAAACTATTGACAGTACAATTCCTCTTACTTTCAGAGTCTACTCCAATCTAAAAAAATTATTAGGTTCTGTGATACTAATTTGGTGCATTGGTACTTTCTGTAGTATAGATTTTGTCTTTCAGCAGATTGTCATTATTCTTTGAACTGTATCAATGATTTATCATTCAACAGAATTGTATTTTGTTTGACCTAAAGTTGAGCGACCCTAGTTTCCAGCTAAGGAGAAGATATGAAAGATGTTCAGAGGAGGAATGTTTGTCTATTCATGAGTCTCTATGTATAATGCACATTATCTACAGTACACTTTGTCACAAACTTGTCGAGTAGAATGATAGACAAATAGATTTATTGGTGATGTTTAGGTGTGGTATGATGCTTTTATCACATTATGCAATTTAAAGTACTTCATTATGTCATACTGTTGCCGCACTTCAGTGCTGTTTGAAACTAGCACCAGACAGAGTGGACCTTTTGGCTGGTAAGATGTAAATGAAGCAAAATGGAAAAAAATACTTTTCATTTAGATGTGTATTGGTTTTTTCAGTCATCTTTTGTATATTTCATTATCAATATTTTATTTTGCATTTGTGCAAATGGTTTAACTTTACTTTAATTTTACATTATTTTCCCTTCCTTAATATCTTTCGTGTGTCCGAAATCAGTTTGCATACAAACATGGAAAAAGTTATGCGTATAGACAGACAATCCACGTAGAGACTTTGGTTATTCTCAACCACATTCTTTATTAGTACAATATGTTTTCATTGCAAAACTTTTTACACATTGTTGGATGGACTATACGGAATATACTTACAATAGTTTATTAGTTTAGCATTAGTTATAGAACACATTTTATAATGTATTCTGATATTTTAAAAATGAATGTAATTTATTAAGCTGACCTTAGATCTGCTGGAGGTTCCTCAAAGGGCCGTGTCCTGTTACATTAGCCTATGAAAAGCTGCCTGTGTTCAGGGATTGACTGTTGGAGCCATGTCGAGCTTAAACATCTCATCCCTGTCACCGCTTTGCCACCTGTGCAGGACGATACCTAAGCATGAGCAAGGCCGTACAGTTTCCTTTGTTATGTATAAAAGTGTATTGGATAGGTCACATTTTACAAAAAAGAGAAAAAAAAGAAAAAATGCTTTTCTTTATAGTGTGGTATATCATAATAACTGCATTGAGTTGTTGCTGTGGCAACCTGAAGTTACAGTGATGAAAAATGTATTTTTGTAGGTGATGAAACTCTTGTTTTCTTTTTCTGCAACATAACCCATTACATTGTATTGCCAGAATATTTTTGTTATAATGGCAACAATAGCCTTCTGGTATTTGAAAGCATATTTTTGGAGTGTCATGCTCCTGTAACACAGCATACCCGTTCTTTTCATTTAATACATGTTTTTAATGGCATGCTAACATCTCACAGTAAAAATAAGTCCCCAATAGAAGAATCTGATCGCTGACAGAAATACCAAGGACTCGGATAAAGCGTTGTGTTTAATGGTTCCATAGATGTTTAGAATTGCACTTTGTCCCCAGGATTTAATTCATTTTCAAAATGTAGCTTTCTTACATGTGTGACATTTAGACCTAATTTCAATTGCAAACTAAAAGGCATATTTCACAATGTAAATACCAGTATCGTAAGCTGGAAACTTAATTTCATTTTTTGACAAATGCTTGAATGTCATGTAAGATTCATCTGCACATGCGTCATTTGATATTTTAGTTCACCCACTCAAAAGAGATGTGGACCGTCAGAATGTTTGCTCTTACTGACCCAATGGAAACATAATTCTAAGCACTTTCTGAGCAGTTGGTAAACTGAGCAGACAAGTTCTTTTGTGAACTTTGCCTTATCTCTGGCCTATTGTTCTTAAGTTTGTGTGTGTGTCTGTTAATTCTTAAGAAATTTATATAGTATGTTAGATATTTAGTTTTCAGTAAAGAAATATTCTCTGAAATTCTCACTAAGTTTCCATTTTGAGGCCACGGATTGTAAAACAAACTCTCTTAGATAACAATGCTTGATGAATGGACTGGTTAGCATGCCATTATAAATGGCTATGCTAAAGGTTCTGCAGAACTCTTTTGAAAGCCTGATTTATACTTTGTCATTGCTGAAAATAGCAGATCTAAAAACCGCTACAATGATGTGTTGTGAGCTTGTAGATCGGTATTTCCAGTGCACAACAGCTTCATACGACAGTATAAATTAGGCAAAAGCTGCTGTGCCAGTGCCGCTTGGTTCCATCTGTAATGCCATAGACAAGGCCTAAGTATAAATTTGATTCATTTTAAATGTTTGTGATTTTTAAATATTTTATTTGTGTATAATTGTGTTATTTTTATGTGAATAGTTTTGTTCCAGTAAATCCAAAATTGTGTAAAAGCTAATGTTAAAGAAAATAAAGTTGAGTAAATCCATTCTTTGTATCCTGTGTTTGTGTATTGTACACTTGTTGGGGTAATTATTATTTTAATTTCCGGTATATTCTGTAAAGCAAAGACTATGACCAAAATGTATTTACAGAAAAGTATTTTTTCTAGCTGGACATATTACCACATCTTATTTCAGCACAATGTAAGAATATACATTTTAGGCCTAGGCCTACATGGAATAGGTGTGCATATTTTAGACATTTAGGTTGGAGTGTGTCTGTCAGATATGAGTAATAGCTTCACATTAGGCTTTTTTTTGATGCACTGTTAGACATCAGTCAATGATGTAACAGGTCCCCTGCATCAAGTTTATAATGTTAAGCAGCTTTTATACAGACTACTCTCTCCCATTTAAACTCGCTGCAGCAGCGTTACCATAGCAACAGCATCCGGTGCACTTGCCTCCTCTTGGATACACACATCCTCGAGCCGCCACTGTGATTGGACGAGCGCTCCATGGATGTCACCGGGGTAACCGAATGATGGGCATTTTAACCACATGAACGGAAATCTAAGGTAGTGAATTTGACTGGATCCCTCCGTGTGGCATTCAAACGGTCATCACCAGGGTCGCCATGTCCGCTTATTATAAGCAACTTCGGGCTTGTTTTTTCTGTAAAGTTGATTGAAAATATTGGTGGTTTGCGGTTTTCTGGGCTTGTTTCTAAAGTGTACTTATTTTGGGATTGCTGTGTGATGTTTTTTAAACCAGTGGTTCTCAAACATTTTCATGTCAAGGACCACCGGAGTAATATGTATTTGTCCAGACCGTGTCCCCCCTCACCCCCATCTAAAAATACTTTGTGCCAGGGACCCCCGTATTAGATATGTGTTGTTTCCAAAATATTCCAAAATGACACAAAATATGTTTTAAACACGTTGTGAGCTTAGATCGGCTATTTTCAAATAGCCGTAGCCCTTTTCGCTTCTTTTGGGCTTGTTTTCATAGACCTGGTTGCTTATTTCTCTCGCACAATATGGCAACACTGATCATCGCAGAGGTTTAAGGGGGAGCCGAAGTCGCCCATTGGACAGTCGGCACATCTTTCTAGCCGAGGGGAGGTTCTATATCGGTTTTGTTGGTACGGCAGCCAGCGTTGCCATGTCTGCCCATTATAAGCGACTTTGGGTTTCTTTTTATGAAAAGTTGCTTATAAATATTGGTGGTTGCGGTTTTTTGGGCTTGTTTCTAAAGTGTAGTTACTTATTTGGGTCTTGTTTCTATCCTATCGTTGTTTAAACCAGTGGTCCTCAAACATTTTCATGTCAAGGTCAAGGACCCCCAGATTAATATGTATTTGTCCGCACTCCGCAGACCCCCCCATCTGAAAATATTTTGTGCCAGGGCAGGGACCCCCCCATACAAGATTTGTGTTGTTACAATTACCAACATTTTATTAATTTTGATTATTATATTTTTTTTTCTAAAACAGATCTACCGATCTACAAGCAGATCGGCTATTTTCAAATTGCCTTAGCCTAGTAGTCGTCGCTTCTTTTGGGCTTGTTTCCATAGACCTGGTTGCTTATTTCTCTCGCACAATCTGGCAACGCTGTACGGCAGCCGAGTGGGGACCGACTAGCCAGTTACGCAGCGGCGGTGGGGTCTCCGCCCGAGAGAGAGTATGTATGGCGTCTCGGCTTGTATCGGCGAGCGAATGAGAAACGGAGACTTGCCAAGAGATGATGGTGGAAAAGAAACAAAGAGACGAAAGTTGTTTTTATTAACTATCGATATAGTCTTATTTGAGCCATCTCTCCTCGGGTAGCCTAAGCCTCACACTCCGTTCTAGAGGGTTTTATGCCCAGTTTTCCCCCCCCAATGTCTCCGATGGAGCAAGTTTGTGTTTTTATGATGCATAGAAGGAGATGAAAACCCGCACGTCCCCATCATCATTGGGCGATTTTTTTTATTTGTATGCCTTTGCTATGTGAAATAGAAAATTTTGAAATTGCAGCTCGTTCTCGGATGCATGTCTAGTTTTATCAATGCCTGAACCTGCTGCGTGGAGGAATTTCTACAATGAAATTCATCTCAGGGCACCGAGTCTTTGTGCTGCTCTGCCATAGCTGAGCAAAGACTGTATTTATTGACAGCCGTTCAAAATGAGACACGAATGGTGAAATGTACTAGTTTGTGCGCGAGGATATTCTAGCTCGTTTCGATGTCGCGCGGAGATTGATGAAACCTTTCGACGAATCTCTTGATTTGATCAATTAACAAGAGGGAGCGATGCGCGAGTATAAAGTGGTGGTCCTGGGCAGCGGCGGGGTCGGGAAATCCGCCCTCACCGTGCAGTTCGTCACCGGGACGTTCATCGAGAAGTACGACCCCACCATAGAGGATTTCTACCGCAAGGAGATCGAGGTGGATTCCTCGCCCTCGGTTCTGGAGATCCTGGACACTGCCGGCACCGAACAGTTCGCCTCCATGCGGGACCTTTACATCAAGAACGGCCAAGGATTCATACTGGTCTACAGCCTTGTCAACCAGCAGAGCTTCCAAGACATCAAGCCGATGAGGGATCAAATCATCAGAGTGAAAAGGTTGGTACCCATCCTTGCATGCGAAAGAATTTATGTCCAAATATCGCGGTTGGTTCAGTATGGATGTAAATGCACTATTTCCTGACATACGTTGGCCTGCAGGCCCTGTGGTTTCAGGATGGGCCTATATAGGCCTGGCCTTATTGGATATTGTACTGTATTCTCCTTAAGGGGCAGACTACAGTACACACCACATGTCTGTTCTGTGTTTGTACACCTGGCTCACATTTTTTCATCATTTTCTGGTCTTAAATGATTGTCTTCTCTGTTTTTAAAGATGTCTTTGTTGGTCCAAGGCAGTAGTTCCATTCAAGTGCCATTTCCCAACAAGGCCATTCTAAATGTCCCCTCTCCTGCTCTTAACAAGATCTCACCTGCACCATCAACAAACTCAGGGCCAGTCAGCTCTGTTGTCATGACATGGCAGATATTGTCTGTCTTCCATGCTGCTGTTTGTTGCACAGAATGTCCACTGACTGTGCTGGATGCTGCAACCTCTGTGAAACAAGTCAGTCAGAATACTCAAGCTTCAGAGCAACAGGGTCTCTCTGCAGAGAGACCCCCAGACACACAACTAAAGCAATAGGGGCTTGAAGTCACAACATTTGGAAAAAGCACACCACTTGTGTGGCCAGTTTCTGCAGAAAGAGTTTTTAATTAACAAACGCAAGCTGTTTGGAAAGACAAGAGCGAGCAACCCAACCAGGACCCAGCCATGAGATAGTATGAACCGCCACACATGATCTAGTGGTGAGGTCATCACCAGTGGGGGATGCTGATTGATACAGAGGTTAACTGAGGGTGTTTGAATGTTCTGTCATGTTATTAGTATTCCTAGCTCAGGGCTAAATCCCATACAGTTAATATTAACTGATTAACAGTTAAAATAAACCGAACGTGGCATGAAGAATCACTGCCCCAATATAACAGCATAGACAAAAATGTATTTACGCTGGTAGTTTAATTATGGGGGATGGATTCTACTGACATACATGACAAGCATCGTTTTTGTGCATGGGATCCTGCAGAGTGTACTGGAGAGATGGCATGCACTGGCCTGTGTCAGTGAATGAATCATGCAGTCTAGGCCCTCTAGGGTGTCAGAGAATCTGCCTCAGTGGATGGATGTACAGTCAGTGTAAACTTCTAGAGAGACATGATTCCATCCTCTGTGGAAGCTGTCACTGAGGATCTTCATACAGCAGGATAAACGCTGAGTTCTATACAAATGCTGTTCATCACTTGGGGTGATTATTTTATTTTCCTGTGGTGTGTGTGTGTATGCTTTTTTTTTAATAACTACACACACTGTATATAGTAATATACTGTATATTATGGGTTAAATACAAAAAGTCAATTATTATTATTATGATGTTTTGACTTATTTGTTTGTGGGTCAATTAAATGCAGGATTGCCCAAATGGCCGTTATAAACATTCACATAAATCCATGACTGGATGAAAGAATGAGGTCAACATGTTTTTTCTCCCATATAAGCATAGACAAAAGGTAGATGAGCACCAAAAGTGTGTGTGTGTGTGTGTGTGTGTGTGTGTGTGTGTGTGTGTGTGTGTGTGTGTGCTACATGTTCAAGTGTGCGCATAAGCATACCACATATCAGGTGTGGCCCAGCTGTGTTTCAAACATAGCCTAATACCCAGAGGGATTCCTGAAATTCCTGTTATCTTATATTATTCCCAAAAGTCACAGGATGCTTTTTCTAAAACCAAACAATCGCTAGAGTAGCACTTCACCATGAGCCTATTCAAATTGTCCAATATATATATACCCAGTTGATTGTGTTGTGGATGATAATTATGACTTGTATCCAGTGTACAGTCCTTCACTGAAAGTTTGTTTACAGTGTAGAAGATTAGCTATGTTTTTATGACTTTATGACTTAGTATTTACACTAGCAAACATTTACATGTTAAAGGTTGAGCAAAGGATACCTCAGACTGGGGGTCTGAGAAACCATCACCAGTGACTATATTAATCACCATTAGTACTACAACATAGAGCAGTTCTTTTAAATATCTCAGGAAAACCTTGCAATTCTTACAGCCTGACTGCAGTATAATGGGCAGGTATGGTAAGACCTTATTCAGAACCGCCCATTTATGTTAGCCCTGCTTGTAAACCGTGTAATACTATTTATAAGCATGCACCTAACCGCTGGTCTAAACATCATCATGAAGAGAAAAATACCCTGCTCACCTGGTATCAGACTTACCTAGCTGAGGTGCAGGAGTAAAAGAAATGTGCACAGATCATCATCTGACTGAGTGTGCAGATGCTCTTTTCATTCAGTTTAAACATCATGAAAATGTGTATTTTGAAATCATAAATGCAGTATTTCCCTTCTTCAGAGTTGGATGTAGATTGTATGCAGCTCCACAACGCTGTGACGAGTAATGGGCAGATTTTAAAACCAGTCGCTTTAAGAATTCTGCCCAACTTTGTTGTTGTGGCTGTTTCTAACACAGCAATTTGACACCTGTGTTGTATCTAGTGTTTGTGTTAGCTACATTATAATGCACAATTTCTTGCTCAATATCTGCAAACTTCAGAAAAAGCTGTTTTTAAGCAATAAATAGAATTGCTGAAAGAAAGACATTTCCCCCAGTATCGATTCAAATATGGTGGAGCCTTTATTTTCTGTTTGCAGAATGTCAAGGAAGACCACAAATATGCAAGGCAAATGCTTGTGTCACATTGCAACGCGATGTAAGCTTGTAGATCAGTATTTTTGGGGTGCGACACCGGCGTGCAACTAAGTATAAACCTGTCTTTATAGTAGTATACACAATGAACGTCCATGTCACTCACATATAGTACGTTTGGTCTTCACTGTTAGTCTCCCATCACTGGCATAGTCTTCCTACCGAATTAAGAGAGACCACCAATTATTTGACTTTCAAATTTAACCTTAACTGATGGCTTAAAGCAAACCAAATTGTAATCATGGGTAATTATCAGCTCAATTTGTCACTGGTGTCATCTTTCATAAAGAAAAACATCACATGGATGCACCTGAGACGTATCATCGGTGTTGTAGCCTTTCATATTATACCGTAATTGTTCTGTCTCCTGTACTATTTTCACTTGTATTGTGTATTATGTCTGTTTTGTATTGATAGTTATATCATCACTTTTAACATCCTGCTCAGGGAGGGACTGCAGATGAAAATTTGCTCTTTGCTCAATCTGGCTCATTTACATGGATGTGAAAACTGAAATGTTGATTAATGTGTCTCTGGTAAATAAATACATAAATATTTCCTCAAACATCTAGGAGACAGTCTGTTTACCAATACATATGCATGGCAATATCTTATCTAAGTCATACTGTTTTCAGTTAAATATATTTTTTTTTATATATATAATCTTTTTCTGGTATACTTTTAACAATAACCATTCCACATAAATGTGTTTTGGACAACTTTTCTAAGCACAATTAAACAATATTTTGTAATTGCAAGTGTCTGAAGTAGGCACCTGAAGTGTAATGTACCAAAAATGTATGAATTTATTTATTTATATTTTTTAATCTCATAGCTCCCCCATTAAGGTGAAAGTAGACACATGCATATTGACTATTTAACGTTGGACAATATAGTCTCATGTAGAAAGTTATTTTGGGTTATGTTGTGCTTTTATTTTGGGGAATCCTACCAATCACACTCCCTGTTAGGTCTACTTCCGGGAGGCATGTGATCATGGAGTTTTGAATGCAGTCACAGGACTCCCAACTGATCTTATTCACGTTGTTAAGACTGTCAATGTACCAAATGGTCAGGGAAACTAGAGAAGTGTGGTTGGAGGTGTTTTTTGGTGTTAGTTTAGCTGTAGTTTGGTATTTCTTTAGTTCATCATGCATTTGTTATAACCTGTATTAAGTAAATAGTCATTTGTATTGTGTCTGCAAATATTTGTGCTGTTGGATGTCTTCTTGTCTAAAGTTATTGAGTGAGTGTCACAGTGGCTTTCACTGTGGATGCTGGTAGAGGCTGAAGTAAATCTCCAGGAAATCCAGCCGGCCGATTGGTTGCACTGGGAGGCAAACTGGAACCGGAAGTTTGATGGAATGCATTGAGGTCAATGAGAGACAGGTGGACCCGCTTATGAATAAACACAAGGACAATAAAGGAAAATAAAAGAAGACATATCACACATTGTTTTCTGCTGTGTTGCTTTTTAATGTGCAGACTATCATTTTATTGAGGTATCTAAAGAGCATATATAAAGAGTATATTTCTGAATGTGCAGTAAGTATGGGATGTTATTGCGAGACTGTCAATCATTGACAGCCTGTCAACCAATACTTGCTATATATACAGTACGAGCCAGAAACGATAGCAGGCACTGTGTAGATACCCTAAAAATAATAACATAGTGTGCACATCGAAAAACAAGTGATCAGAAAACATTGTGTGATATGTCTTCTTTTATATTCCTGAACCGATTATATGACAAAGGTCGCAATCATTCAATATAGTTTGTTCATAAGCTGGTCCAGCTGGCTCTCATTGACTGCAATGCTTTCTATGGATCTTCCGGTTCCAGTTTACCTCTCAGATGCATCAATGGCTCATGCCCGGCGTCGAAAACCCACTGTGACAGTGTTCCAATTCAAAATACAAAAACACAAGAAACACTGCATGTCCTCAACTTCACAAGGATGGGATTTGGGTTAAAAATAGGCGGAGTGGCCTTTTAGATTAATGTTATACATTATGACTTTATTATGTTGCTCTGATTGCTCTGTACAGCCAAATGATCAGGTTATCATTTCCACAAGTGGTTATAACAGATCTGCTAATAATGGAGCGTGGAGGAATTCTGTAGCAATGTTGAAAACGAAGCAATGCATGTGTGCCTTCACTGCATGTACACACTCAGTCCCCGGCTGCTCAGGACTGGAGGGTTCGGGTTGTGTAGTCGAGTTGACTCTGCTCACTTAATTCCGCCCCCACCCAACCCCACTCTCCTCATTGCCCCACCCTGGTGACCCAGCGGTGGTCACATGCCACCCTCCCAGGTCAGGGGTGCTCTCACTCTGAGCGCTGTCACCACCTATCAGTGTCTACTGTTAGTGGCACAGGCAGGCATTAGCACAAAGGCCCTGTAACACGACCGCTGGGAACCTCATCGCCGCACACTTCAGCAACAGTTAGCTATACACCCAGGTGACGCATTCTGAGGGGTTTGCTGTGGCGGTCCAAGCCACTTAAACAGTCCCTCTCTCTACGTAGCCCTGATACGGTGAAGTTCTCTCGTTATTTTGTTTGATGTTTCAAGATTTGCACTCCATGCTACCACTCGACAACCATGATGTATTTAATGGAAGTAAACAAAGCATATAGTTTTAAAAGGATAATTGTTGTATTTGTCCTGCTTAGTTGACCATATAAATGGCCAATTGATCACTCAACACTCACAAATATAATATTTCAAATTGGCTACAACGATAACATTTCCTTTAGTCACCCCTGGCATACGGCTTTTTGTTATTTCACACTCCAAAACATCTCATTAGGCTATTGGACGCAGTGCATTTTAATTAAACCACTCCTAGTTAACTATATACATCTACTACTTACCTCAGCATTGCAGACAGTGCTGCAGGGCTTTCAATGATGGAGTCATCATTACAGAACTTGTTCATGTGCCAGCTGGTCGAAAGGATCCAGGGTCATTAAATAAATGTGTCAGTGGTCTCATTCTCCTTATTGCAGCACTCCGGGGGGAAAAACCCCCCTTCATCTGTGTCTTGGTTTATTGTGAAAGCCGATGAAAAGTGCAAGACCAAAGTCCAATGTTGAGTACTGTTACGGAATTCATCCAAGTGGAGAAGAATCTCTTGAGGCACAGCCAATCTATGATTCAATATTATGCATGTTTGTATAGTTGTTGAATTACAATGTCGTTGCAAGAGGTCCATTGTCTCTGCAAAACAGCCATGTCTATTTGACCATTGTCTGAGCACTGTCTGCTTTAGCCTACAGTATACCACAAAGCTAGGGTAAGACAGAGTGGATAATAATGGCACATTCTGTGTTATGATCAACCAGCGCATGGAAGATCGTGGCAATATATCATTCAACTATTATTAGAGAGAACTATTATCATTCATAAGACTTTTGTACTGTTGCCATGGATAATGATGAGGTGGAGAAAACAACAGGCAATTATGAAAACCGCAACGGAACAAGCAGCCTGAGAACAAATATCTTTTATAGCTTGTTCTTGTTTTCTAAGGCATAAATGCTTTTGGGGGAAAAAGACATCCAAAAAAGAATTGTAATTGTTCAGAGCTGACTGCCAAACATTCTTAATTGGTAACTAAACACAAAGCTAAATTGTGCTACACTGAGTATTTATAATATCAACAGCCCATCCTCATCTGTAGTGATCCATGGCTATTTGGCCTTCTGTTCTCCACCATTATCATAATGGTAAAGTCATTATGCTTCATGTAGTGTGACTGTCACTTTCAAGTAGACCCAGGAATCAGGAGAGGGAGAGAAGCAAGAGGCGGACTGACAGGCAGTTCCACTATGGCCATCTATTTACAAAACCCATAAATTAGACTCTGCTAACTATAGCTTCTTTGCTTCTCCTTTCCCTTCCAGATACGGTAGTGTCACTTTGCATTTCAGATTCCCGCACATGTAATTTGTAAGACTGGGAATTTGTCTTTGAAAGTGTAATTACCCAGTACAGGCTATGAGAGAGTACGGTGGCTATGGGGAGCGTAGCAAGCGTATCTCGTCCTGGAGTGAGAAGCCTGCAGTATGCAGCTTGTAACACTGCCACATATCCTCACCGCTTGGATCTTGTGCAGTTTTGGAAACCCGTCATCATCTGAGAATAGTATCAAGAGCTTTGAAGGAAACGGGAAGAAAGAGTTTCCTTTTGCTACCTTGAGGGGATCCACATGAGACTTTTGGAAGGAGCCTGGAGTACTATCCCAGCTGTTGTTTTGTTAAATCATTAATTCTCTTGAAGTTGTCTTTTTTATATGCCACTGCCTGGCTCTATGGCCTTGCTGCATTGAGGAGCCATGGCTCCTTGTAAATCTACAGTTAAGTAAATGGGTAAATCTAGAGTCTAGACCTTTACTGTAAATGAGGAGCTTATTGCACCTCCCTTACTCAGCCAAACGCTGTCAAATGACTCGGCTTTGTCCACAAGCTGAGTATTCAGCACACCTTGGCCTGCTGGGTAGACTGAGAGAATAGCACCAGGAAAGCCACAGTTCTGGGCAGCATAAAGCACATCCCTCTCCTTAAGCACCATACTTGCAATGCAGCATAAATATTTCATTGCCTATTCACAGCTTAAGCCGTAGACCGTTTCCTGTTAATGGCTTTATTTTTTACAATAAGTCTCTGCAAGTGATTGTTATATCCTGTCATATCTTTGAAAATTAAACAAACCACGGTATGCTTTGGAACAGTCGTAAATGTCAAGTATACTGTGAGACATAGACAGTGGGCTAAATCTGCCAGACTTCCGGTATGGTACTTTATGTGGGCCAGAGCCAACCCAGAGACTTTGGGACCACCAGGACCGGTCACACCCTGCCCTGGCTAGGTCTATATCAGTTGATGCATCATGCATTATAGATAAGCTATGTCTGGGGGAACCGGGGTGGGAGTTTTTGCTGTGCGAGTGTCTCAGTACAAATGCATAGTCAGACTCTCAAGCTTTAGGCTACAGACAGTAGCACATGGCACAGGTTCTGTGCATGTGAACTTCTGTGCCTGCCTCGTTTGCATTGCTGTTTCTTATTCTCAAACTTCTGCAGTTGCCCGGGACTGCCATTGAAGTTGGGGTCACACAGACGCAGCTGCCCTCTGCCCCTGTAAGTGTTTTATGTGATCCATCCTGGCGTTATCCAGTGTTTGGTTCCGGGCGCAGACACAGAGTGGGCAATACCCCACCCACGTCGCCACCATGCTGAATCCCTGGGAGTTTTTGTATCCGTGGCAGCCGCCCTCACACCTCCTGGGTTTGCAGGTTTCCCCTCTGTTATTATGGCTATTTATAGAACTCCTCCCCCTTGGTGCCAATGACAAGTGTTTTTCTTTGTGCTGCCCACAGCCCACTTCCCTGTGATGAGGCTGGAGTGAGATATTGAAACTGTATGTAGCTTGGGTGTCAAATGTAATCTTTGAAAAGGGAGCATAAATTATGTTCCGATATGATTTTGCTCTCCCAGTGAGCATAACACACATCATGAAGGTCAATTTCTTCAGTCTGGTGCAGATCACAGGGAGGAATGCGTTTGATTCCAGAGCTCTGCGATGTTGGCACTGCAGCTATAACAACGGCACAGGAGAGATCAGCTCAGCCGTGCAACGTGCTCATTGGCAGATCAGAAGTCAGTTCCCACTTGAGCGCCCAGGGTCGTAAATCATAAAGAATCCTTCATGGAAAATAGCAAGTAGGCCTACCATCTTTACGCTATCGGCCAGAAACCTTGTATCTCCATATTTCAACTTTTAATGTTTTGTTTTGTAAATGAATGCCTTACTTCGTCGTGCAAGAGTGTCGCAGAAAAGTACAGAAAATAGCCAATCTGCAAGCTCACAACCTGTCCTATTGTGATTTGTGCTGCGTTGTGAGCTTGTAGATCTGCTAATTTGGAAAGATTTGTATAGTGAATATGGTTGAGTCTGTCTGTGGGTTTTATGAATATTTTAAAAGTGAAAAGTATTAACAATAGCTTGTGACTAAATCATAAATACATTGGAACACAGGTTCTTTTTTTTCCATTTCCATTAAGTAACGGTTTTGGACATTTTGTTTGGGCAGAAACAAGGTTTCTACCCAACACAGCAACAAATTCTATTTCCACCTATTTCAGGAGCGAAGAGCTGTGCTATGCATTTGTCAGCCTCTCACATACGCTCATGTGTAAAACTCTCAATAGAATGCTGTTTCTGTGGAACATGCCTTTTTATATGAGTGCACAGTAGAGGGTCAGGACAGGTTAAAGGAGGAGTTCACCCAAAAAATGACAATTACACACCCCATGAAGCCTTGATTTCATGGATTTATTTTTGTTTTTGTGGCATTCCTAAGACAATAATTTGATTATAATAAATTTGTCCCCATTGATTCCGGTAGGAGACACAAATGCATTTGTGTCTCCTACCGGAATCAATGGGGCTAAATTAATTATAATTAAATAATAAAGGAAGGAATGCGACAAAAACAAAAATAAATCCATGAATTCAAGGCTCCATGGGGTGAGTAATCAATAGAAAAAAAGTCATTTTGGGGGTGAACTACTCCTTTAATGGAAGCTTGGATGAGGCAACCTGTGAACTGATGACAGCGTGAGCTTCAGGCTTGCAAGCAACAGATCAGGCCCAGCGACCGCTTCAATCAGAGCAGAGACTAGGGCTGTCGCGATCATGAGATTTTACTTGACGATTAATTGTCATACAAATAAAATATCACATCTGCCCTGTGCAAGTTTTGTTTACGAAGCCTAAAAGCCAAATGTTATTTTATTGTATATTTTGCCTTAACCGCAATAGCTGAATGGCGCAGCCGCATACCAAATGCCCGCAAAATGCCTTCTTCTGCGTGTCGCCAGTTTGACTCCTTGCCGGCCAGACTGTTTGCTGTG
Organism: Gymnoscopelus braueri; assembly: GCF_963280865.1. Classification (NCBI taxonomy): domain Eukaryota; kingdom Metazoa; phylum Chordata; class Actinopteri; order Myctophiformes; family Myctophidae; genus Gymnoscopelus; species Gymnoscopelus braueri. Next base: position 32,393,914 of record NC_137618.1, read on the forward strand.
TATCATGCCACCTTTCCTCTCTTTACCTCACCGTCGCTGTCAAAATAAAGCAGAAAACTAAACAAAAAGGAATCTTTTTGAACAAAAAAAAAGCAAGAAAAACATCATGGACTTGAAAGTTTATTTTCCATAATATGTTGGTGCACTGCTGGACAAAAGGGAGATGCATACAGTACGTTCACTCACTGTAGTCCATCATACTCTACAAGTTGCCCATATGCAGCTGATCAACTCCTCGTCGCTTTTGGTAGCACACAGAGAACTGTGAAATCTGCCCTTTAGAACCTGGTCGTGTTGTCTTTGGCTGCTGTTGAACAGATCCTGAGAACAGGAGATTAAAGTTCACTGTAGACAATGTATTCATGGGTAGATCAAAGTCGGCTCATTCTCAGCAAGTTAAAGCTTATTTGGCAGCGGGAACCTGCAGCATGTGGCTCCTGTGAGATGCTCAGGCCTCCTTAGTGTATAGGAGAGCATTGCGGTCTCTTATTCTGCGTTCCCTCCATCTCTCCACTACTTGTTTCCTTGTGTACCTGTTACCAGAGTGGTCATGAAAGACAGTGGGTGTGTTTAAGTCAAATAAACAACATAAATAATGTAGGAGCATGAATATTTCATAGAGCGAGGCCAACATTTGAAAACTCTTAACGATGATGAAAGGTGTCTGTGTGCATGATTTCTCTCTCATCTGTGATGTTGCTCTTAATCCTGGTATGCGTGTTTGTTGCTGGTTCAAATTGGCTGCAATAGCTTTGAAGGAGCTTTGCACAAGTTGTGCTTGATCTTTTCTTGTGTTATCTCTTTTTATGTTAAACATAATTAAGGTGAAAGGCCCCACAGTGTTTCCTTAGTATTCTATGGTACCGATGTACCGAATATCAGCAAAAGAGTTTGTGGGAATAATCCTGGCCTCTTCAGAAGCACAGACCGTGGACCCCCCATTTGAAAAGATATGCCAGGGACTAAACCATTTTAATTTCTTGGGGGTCCCAATCTACACTGTAGTTGTGTACTGTAGTATCATCATCGTCAGTGTTAATGTAACTCTGAGAGTGTATAATTGGACAGAGTTACAGACACATAAGGGTACATTTGGTTCCTAACTATTAATTTGTCTGTGGACCCCCTGGAACCCCCTCAAGGACCCACGGGCGGTCCCCGGACCCCACTTTGAGAACCACAGCAGTAACCTACATAATGTGTGTCTTTACTGGCTCTCCAGTAAGTAGCCCAGTTCCACGGTGGCATGCACTGCTCAAGTAACATGGCAGAGAGTTCAAAAGCTCACAGGATTATGGCCACTTCCTGCCCCCAGGGGAGTTGGGGCTATGTCGCCCATTTCCTGTTGACTGCTGGGTCAGGCTTCAGACGTGTAACTCATCATCGTGTCATGAGAATATAGGCTAGCACATGTGGTTCTCAACCAGTGGTCTGGGGACCACCAGTGGTCCTTGGGGGTGGTACCAGGGGGTCCCCAGCGAAATTAGTTAACATAGTGGCACAATCATTTTAACCACTGGGCTTTGGCTATTCAAAAATAGCAGATATACAAGCTCATAGTGCGGCACATGAGCTTGTAGATCTGCTATTTTTGAAAAATCTTGAAAGTGTGTGCATGTCTTTGAATATATATGTTTTTTTAAAGCGAACATTTTTAACTCAAATCTTTGCTTCTGGGGGTCCCTGGCACAAAACTATTTCAGATGGGGGGGAGTCCGCGGCCAAATACATATCAATTTGGGGGTCCTTGGCATAAAAACGTTGGAGAACCACTGGTCTAGCACATGGAGAGAGTGGTCTACTCTTCCAAGCGACCCCGCAAACATTGGATAACTACTATAGGCTCTTTTTGCATGGTTAATTGATTGTCTTTCAGTGCCAGAGAAACTGTCTTGTAGCAGTACATGTAGAAAGATGGATGAGGAGTACGTGTGTCACTACAAGCAGAGTGAAATATGGCTGCAACTATCCATTCGTCGTCTTAGTGATTATTCTACAGATTACTTTTTCAATTAACCAAATAATTGAGAAGCACTTTAGAATGCGATGCATTGTGAGCTTGTAGATCTGCTATTAAACACTATTTTAGAAAATATATTATTTCATTAAAATCTATATATTTTTTATTGATTGAATACTTTATTAGACAGAAATGCACACAGTACAGTCGGGTCCAGTCATACACTTGAGCTAAAAGGATAACCCCAAAAAGTCCGATCTGTTGCACCCCTAGAGTGAAAGCATAATGATCACCGTTTTCCTCCTTAACCATTTGAACTGGGGGGAACACTCACCCAAAATATCAGATCTACAAGCTTGTAGATCAGCTATTTTTGGCGAAGAGATATCGGTGTAGACGGGGACGGGGGGGGGAGGCAGTCCAACTACAGTTGCAACTCGGGTCCGTTTCACCAAGACTAGAGGGTTTAAGTGGTTAAGAGTAGACATTTCTGTTTATCTCACTTTACTCATGTGATGTCTCTCTCTCTCTCTCTCTCTCTCTCTCTCTCTCTCTCTCTCTCTCTCTGTGTGTCTGCCTGGGTGTCTGTGTCAGATACGAGAAGGTCCCAGTGATCCTCGTGGGAAACAAGGTGGACCTGGAGAGCGAGAGGGAGGTGTCTGCCAGCGAGGGCCAGGCACTGGCCGAGGAGTGGGGCTGCCCCTTCATGGAGACTTCGGCCAAGAGCAAAACCATGGTAGATGAACTGTTCGCCGAGATCGTACGGCAGATGGACTACGCCGCACAGCCAGACAAGGATGACCCCTGCTGCTCCTCTTGCAATATACAATAGCCCACAGGGCCCTTCAAGGAGCAGATCAGGCAGGAAGTCTACTTAGAGGAAGTTGTTCCGACTTCAACAGAGAAATATACTCCTAGACACAAACACACACATACACACCTTCACATGTGTACACAAACAAACACACCAACTGAACAAAAACTCGTGGTTGAACTAGTTGGATTTTAACACTCACTCTTTGGTGCATAAAATCAGTCATGGCATAATAATAATAATGACATGTCAGTAATTAATAGAATTGAATGAGGAATGCAAGGAATTTGCCGCAAGAGAAATTGACAAACGCTGGACAAATAAAAAACAAAGTGCACTCGCCTTATGTTACTCTCTGGTTTCTGTTGTTTTGGTGCATTTTTTTTTTAAATCTTCTGGGTTGATACAAAAACTAAACTAAACAAAAAAAAGATCTTGATTCATCAACAGCGTAGAGTTACTTAATCAGGTTTTGTATTCTCTAGGACAGTTGTTGTGCAAGCTGCTTTGGTAAAGGATTTTGTTAAAATTATCCTTCTGTTGTTTTGTTCTGTTTTCATGACCCAGTTTTAAACACAGTATATCTAGCTGGAGTGCTCACGGCATTGTTTCTGTTACCATGCAGCCAAAAAGCCACTGTACACACAGACCTAAGAGCTACTTGTTTTAAACATTGATGAGTAATTGATTAGGGTGTACAGTTTATTTTTCTCTAAGCTTACCTTTTGTTAGTTTTTTTAATTGGTTGGCCAATTTGTTATTATTATTTTTACATACAGTACTTATCACAGACAGAACCAAAGAGGTGACTTGAAAGCGCCTCCATTTATTTTTTAATTAGTATTGGTTTAAGGGAATGGAATGAAAATGGTGTAAAAGTCAGTGTCTTTCTTGAAACATCTGGTGCAAACTAGAGGTGTCATCTCTTTTCCAATTTTGTCATTTTGGAGATCCAATAGTAAGCATAGCAGAGTCTCTCACATATTGTGATATTTTAGTTTGTTTGTTGCTTGTTCTTTTTTATTTATTTTTTTTATTTGTGGGGGAGGGGGGCCTCTAACAGCAGATTACTGTACATTGTATCTGCTTTATCCAGAGGGGACAATGAGCCCATCTCTGAGTATTAATATCTCCACTAACGATCTCTTAAAAAAAATCTTCTCTTCAGGAATGGATGACATTTCAAGTGAAGACGCCAACATTTGTCATAAATGATTTCCATTTCTGTTCTCCGCCACTATCAAAAGTTTTAACTGGGTGTTGAGATTTTCAAACATCCCTATTCCCATTGTTTATGTATTCAGAGTATTCAGATTCATTATAAACGAAATAATAATGATTATGGCGAAAAATAATGAGAATAATTATTGGTAGTGTAAATATTTTGTATTGAAAGTGCCAGCTCCTTTGAAGACACTGACTCAACACGTGGAATTGTCAACTGTATGCATGGCTAGTAAACAAAAAAGGACTTTTATTGTTTGAGATTAATATAGGCTGTGGAAATGTGCAAAGCAAATACATTCACGTCTGGATCTGGACACTGTTCTCAACTGTACATCTATATTGCCACGGGAACCAGACTTTCCCCCGTGTTACCATTTTCATTGTTGATTTTCTATTTTTTTATGTGACCATTTACTCTTTATTCCCTTCCCTAAATGAATGGTGACACTGTTTCATTTGACACCTAAACAATAAAAGTGTGTTCAACACTAGACTGAGACTACCAAGCTTAAGTGACAACATTTCTCTGAAGTGAGTGGATTGACTTCAAAGGGCAGGTAACAGGTTTGTTTCAAAATGTCGCTGGGACACTGGGAGACTATTTTAGAAGGAAATTAATGATTTTATATCACGCTTGTCCTGGTTGTTTGTATTGTACCTTCATGAATAATATAAATTTGTGTATGTCCCCATTGAGTGGTACACAGATATAGATTGATATCTTTGTTGTTGGGTACTGGTCTTGGAATATGTATAGGTTTTTTCTAACCACATTTACTTCTAGCCTGTTCAGTTATGGGCCCAAATACACTGTTTACAGGTCCTTAGACTTAAACCACATAAACACTAACTTCCCTATTCTGGTCATGTCATCATAATAGACAAACATAGATAAACATCTGTCAAACATTACCAGAAAAAAAAAGCAGATCTACTTGCTCATACTTTGTGAGCTAGTAGATAGTATTTCCGCTATTGATATACAATGACATACATAGTGTTTAAGTGGTTAAAAAGGGACAAAAATGTCATTTCCTGTCCTATCAAATTATGCTGTTAGAAAAACATATGCGTTGGTCTGACTACAGGAGCAGTACTGTGCATGGACTGCTTTAATGACATCTACATGAGATTATAAAACAGTCCACTTGACTGTTTCAGATTTCTGAGAGTAATTTTGACTGTATTTTACAAATACTCTGGCACTAGGTACTTCTAGGTAATGGAAAAATGCATTCATTAGGCCCAGTTAAGCTACTTGTTTCCAACTAGGTAATGAGTTATGCAAATTACCAGAAGTGTCAACAGTAATTTGATCGCAAATGCTATAAAGCCATTAAGCTCCTCATCGGCACATCAATGTGGTTCTCAGAGAAAAGATGTAGAAGGGTGAGCCAAATCAAGTTTACTGTAGTTTGTAATGTTTTTTAAGTAGAGAAGTACCTGTTATCTAGTTTTAAACAAGCAAACATACTGTAGGTCTAATGCTGGTGTCATTTAGTATGCACATATCTGTCAAGTATTCTTGTGATTACTTAAAAGCTGAGGGAGAAAAACAATGCTGTTTCTCTCTTGGCAAAACCTTTAAAACTTCTTGCACTCTTATGTTATCTCTCTCTCACTCTCCTTTCTCTCTCCAGGGGGCACTACAGCCTCCATTAGGGGCAGCTCACACAGTGAATACTGAGAATTGTTTTGTTTGTTTATTTAAGATGAAATTATGATTGTAGATATACTGTACAACGACTATGCAGATAGCCAATTTGAGCTGGGATGCATGGAGGTTCTCTTGTTTGATCCTGGCAAATGGATTCCCAGCTTTGAATTACATTTAGTACTAATGAACAGATGTTGCATTGTTGTGGCCACAGTTTGATGTGTTGTGACATTGCAAATATCCAATGAAACACTTTTTTTTGTGATATGAAAAGCTAACATTCTCTTTTCTTTATTTGGATCCCCACTAGCTTCAACCGATGTAGAGTAGCAGCTACTCTTTTCATTTTGACTTTCATGTGATCACTGTACCCAGGGAGGACGAGGAACCTAAAATTTACTTGAGAGATGAAAATGCCAGAAAGGAATGATCAAAGCCGCCTCTTGGTTCCTGTCTCTTCTTGGTTCGCCTCCAGGCTAATTTTAGCAATGGTGTTAAATCACTGATGGACGAGCAAGTGCCACATCAGGGGAATCACTGGCTAATAGATCCAAAGAGGTGTCTGTGTGCATCTCCTCTGGGGCACCTGTCAGCATCCACCTTCGCACACCAATTGCTGCCTGCTGCACCTCCTTAAACCTAATCTATGCTCTGTCGTCGAAACTAGCCCATCTACAAGCTCACAATGCATTGTGAGCTTGTAGATCGGCTAGTTAAATCAGTATCAAGTATGAATCAGGCTTCTTTAGGCTGTCTGAGAATGTATGTGCACAGGGACCACATTCTCCCAATACAGCCTGTTTGTGCTGTCAAGGCTTGTCAAGGTGCCTCATCCAGACAGATGAGACCGGACAGGCGGGGCCTAAAGATCCTTGAGGTCTCAGCGGGGTTCATTAGGAGACAAGGAACCTCTGGCATTGCTCGCTATTCAACAGCATCATTCATGTCTATGGGAGGATTATTTAGGCAATGCGATGCAATAGGATCGGATTATATGCAAAGTCTAATGAGAATGGATTGTTAGACACTGGAGAGCACATCCGTTTGTGTTTGTCATGCATGAACTAGTGTGTGACAATATTGTACACTCCTGGCAAGTTTGAAAAGGTCACCATGCACTCTGGTTCCTCCCTCCCACATGTCCTTACCACAGAGTCATCACAAGAATGACTTTCAGAGAATGCAAAGCAGCACAATGAGAGTTTGCATCCTCCGTGGAGAGGACAGGCTTGAAATGAGAAAGAAAAAGAACCTCCTGAGCTCTGGCGCGTAGGTGTATGAATTAAATAGGAGCTGACTCATGGTTACCTGTTCTCTGCACTGTAGGCCAGAGGGGCTGTAGTGCACAAGCGCTGCAGCTGTGACACATTGTGCATTGTTTGTTCCAGCTGAGGTCCACCACATCAGTATGTCAATTGTCAACATGAAGGCGAGAGCTGCATTAGTCACGCCGTACAGCGGCCCTACACCCCACCTTCCCCTAGACACCCCTAGTCTCTAATCTCAGTTGCTGGGGTAACTACTCTTGGCACACAGCAGCAACAGCAGGCCATGTAAAGTGCTATCGCCTAATTTAGACTTGGTTATACGACCAGTGTTGCTCGCCAGAATTAGCTGAAAAACGTAACATGACGCACTTGTCAGTTATTTTCAGCAGGCGACGTTGTATGACGGCAAAAGTATAGGCATTGAAGTATAATAAAGAAGCTTGTCCCAAGGAGGAGTGGAGCTCTGTTGGGAGTTGGGCATGTGAAGGGGGATCCAATGCAGGCTGGGACTGCACATTTAATTGAATAACAAAAAAACAAAAAGGCAAAAAAATAACTGCTTCACTAACCACAATCAGGTGCATTTTTTTCTGTAGGGAAAATGCCTTCTAAACAAGGTGTTATGTTCTATTACAGCATCCCTACTATGCAAATCAAATTACAATTTGGTAAACAAACAATCTTTGTGAGTGAAAAGCCTTAACGCTAGCATCTCACATTTTCCCTTTGTTTTCATTGTGATTGTTTCCTTCACATTTGCTGAACAAGAAATTAAGTCACATCACAGTTGTTCAGCTAAAGCAATCGCAATGTACGTTTTTGTCAATATTGTACAGCATAGACCACGCAAAGGAGCCAAGTGCATTAATCCTCACAGCGATCAGTGGAGCATTTAAAGTGTCATTTGGGCTGAAATGTGTAGAAAGTGAAAGTATGTTTGTACTTAAGAACATTTTGAGCACAGATGAACAATAGGCATCAATGGGATTAGATCTGAAAACAAGGCAAGTTTATTATAGCATGTTTCAACAACAAGGCAATTCAAAGTGATTTCCACACAAAAAACATGAAAAGAATACATTATAAAAGGACATTTAAAAAAAGTAAGAGTTCAGAAAATAAAAAATTAAAATAAGCTAAAATAAAATAAAGACTAAAATACAAGAATATAGCTGCAGTGCAAGACATGAATCATAGGCCACAATAAAAGGCAGCAGAAAACAGCAAAGTCTCCAACTTTTCTGAGTTGTCGCAGACCTGCAGTTTTCTGCGGGAGTATTCCAGAGATGTGGTGCATAAAAATTGAATGATGCTTCTCCCAGTTAGGTTTTGACTCTGGGGATAGAAGCAGTCCTGTCCCAGATGACCTGAGGGGTCTGGGTGGTTCATAACGGAGCAGAAGGTCGGAAATATATTTTGACCCGAAACGATTCAGTGTTTTATAAACCAACAGTAATATTTTTAAATCAATTCTTTGACAGACAGCGAGCCAGTGTAAAGATCTAAAGAACTGGAGTGATATGATCCACTTTCTTGGTATTCTTATGGAAATCAACTGTAGCTGTTTTAGGGAGACAAGTAGGCTAAAGACACCGTTACAGTTGCTACTTAAAATAAATGCAAGAACAAAATAAATGCAAGAACAAGTTTTTCCAAAGCCTGCTGAGACATATAGTCCTTAAATCCTTGATATATTCTTAAGGTGATATTATAATAGTTGGATAACAGCTTCTCAAAAGAATCACAGTGTACATTCACTCATGGAATCAAACCTAGCAATGTTGTTCACTCACAGCCTTGATGTGTGAAGCATGTTGGCACTGGACGCACAAAGCCTCAGATGGATTTCAGTCGTGCAGCAGAACCCCCCACACACACACACCTCCTACACTATCCTCCACTGCTGTCCCCCTGTGCTGTCTCACACCTTTCATATAACAATGGCGATGTGAGGGGGAGGTTGGGAGAAAGAGAGAACACTCAGGCTAGGCTAGGACCATCACAAGTACCTAATAACTAGGAGTCATTGCAACCAGATGCAAACACATATACATGTCAATTTCACAGTCTAATTGCAACTGTAACAGCGTAAGGGATTTCTGAATTTGCAAACAGCAGCCAGTAGAAATTTCAGACATGTCATAGCGATTCACAAAAAAAATCACTTAAAAATCAAAATAACCCATCTCTTCATCACAGCATTTGCAAAGGAAGTATTAATACCCAGATAATGCAAGGTTTGGAAACTGCTGGTTTATCTCAATATACTATCCATAAATTTGTATTGTATGTATGTTTTTCGGTTGCTTAGTGTCCCTGAGCAACACTTAACCCTTAACCGCTTGCTGTGCTCATCATCATCTGAGTAGCCACCAGCTGGGTGAAGTGATGAATTTCCCCCGTCATTAATAATATACACATATACACAAATCTAGTAAATTGTAGTTTTGTTCTACAAGACAGAAAGAAACATGTTAAGTCATTCTGAGCTTGCAAATACAGTGTTTCATGTCACTGAAGTCATCCCTTATGCTTAAATCGGAGTGCAGATACAGTAACCATGTTGTTATTTGCCTTATGATGGCTAATAGAGGGGGAGAACCAAGTACTTGTGAGACATGATGTGACAGGACAATATTGATAAACCACCATTGCCCATTGACCACTGTTTTCTGATGTATGTGCAAATACACTCAACTGAAAAGTTTCGATCTCTGGTTAGATTGGATTTTTTTGGGCCTTGGAGAAACACAGATAAAAGATCCAGCAGATCCAACTGAACAGGTGTATCGAATTAAACTAAATATCAATCAATCAAACTAAATACTGCTTGTGCAACTGTGTCAACCAGGTGACTTCTTTGTACAGTAGTCTATGTTTCTCCACATGGCCTATTTCTACTATGTTTCAGTCATCAGTCTTGATAGGCACAGCATGGTGAATTTTATGTTTGAATGCTATTTGACTCAGAAAATAAGAACCCTTCTAAAAAGCAAAATCATACATTTTTATGTTTCTATTTTCTAGTCTAGACTCAGCAGCAGTTAGGAGCAGCTTGTCGCTGACAGGGCCTCTTTTCCATTTAAGCTGTTTATGATACAGCAGCACCCCTGCTAGCTGTGGAGGTGGAGGTCTCTGCACGAGATCTGTTGTCGATCTGCTCTTCAGGGACCATCTCCCGTTGCTATGCCTAAAATGGCCTCTCTTCACAAAATAGTTTCCTGCCCTCTGCTTGATCAGCTGTAACAATTCCCCACCCATCTCCCCTGCTAGCACTGTACATTCCAGGGATGTTTGACATGTCTGTGTTGCCAGACATGATCAAGTATCTAAAGTCGGAATGATAACAAGATATTAATTGCTCCATCGCAAATATGACCATCTCATCTGTTGACAGTACTGAAGTATCCAAAATCAGATACCAAGATGCACATGTCACACAATAAACATGAGAAAGTAACTAAATGCTACTGACAGGTTTACAATATTAAGAATTCAGATTTACCATGTTTCTTGAGTTGACGTAGGGTACACTGGGAACTGATAGGGGTCAAATACTGTAGCCTACCAATAGCACAATTTAGGTTTTTACTGCTACTTTATCTATGTGGAAATTGCTATATTACACTTTAATGCCAATTATGAATCTGCTTAAACAAATACATTCAAAATAAATGTACAATATAGTTTTGTGTTGGCATGGTTTGCAGTATATCTGGAAATTATGTCAAAACCATTCACTCTGATTCACTTGATCTGATTCGATTGATCACTGGCTGTGATCAATGGATTCTTCCCATCTAGTTTAATCAAAGTAGCACTTGTGATAGAATATGAGCAACATGGGGATTTGCAAATGGAATTCAGACTGGGCAGGATATTTCTGAGTGAGCTTAACCTAGCAACACAGGCAATTACGCTGGAGTTCGAGTGCAGAGCAATAAGTGTGGAGGTGTGGGGCCCTGCACTCATTCCAGCCTGAGCGACAGGAACAGCGGGGGATAGAGCAATGTAAAAGTCTAGCTCTGGCTTTAATGGCCTGTTATTCAAAGGAAGAGAAATGGTGACTAAGCAGAAGATTTGACTCATGTTGCAGACTCAAAGGGGAGCACTTACGTTTTGGAACATACATTATTATTATTATTATTATTATTATTATTATTATTATCATTATTATTATTATTATTATTATTATTATTATTATTATTATTATTATTATCATTATTATTATTATTATTATTATTATTATTATTATTATTATTATTGTTAACCTTCTCATAACTACATAAGTTGACATGTCGAATCTTATAAATGTATTAAAAAAGTGATGAATGGGATTGGGAATAATGATAAAATAGAAAGGCGGGCTTAGTGGAGGGCAAATCTCTGTTACGAGGAACAGCCTAATAATACTTAAACACTCTCTGATGCAGTAACGTCAAACTGGGTCTCTCTGTCTCACTGTGTCCAGTGCACGCAAATGTATGCACCTGACCTGTGTCATGGGTGTGCAGTGTATGTTGTCACATTGGCATGTTGTCACACCTTAATCAGACATGGGCTTTAACTGAACAGCACGTCTCTCCCGTGAGCATGCACATGCACCATAGGTGCTGCAGTCTGTGTGTGTGTGTGTGTGTGTGTGTGTGTGTGTGTGTGTGTGTGTGTGTGTGTGTGTGTGTGTGTGTGTGTGTGTGTGTGTGTGTGTGTGTGTGTGTGTGTGCGTGTGTGCGTGCGTGCGTGCGTGCGTGCGTGCGTGCGTGCGTGCGTGCGTGCGTGCGTGCGTGCGTGCGTGCGTGCGTGCGTGCGTGCGTGCGTGCGTGCGTGCGTGCGTGTATGTGGTGCACCCAAGTACCTTGGTCTCTTCATGGTGCACACACACTGGATGTGTTGACATACATCAAGTCAATGAATCCAATTAACTTTCTATGGAGAGGATCCGACACAGCCGCACAGTGCATGATGATACAGCAAGGTTTACAAACAGTCCCCATACGTTATAACATACTGTAGTGTACTGCTTTGCTATAAAATGATATTGTGTATTAATTGGCCGCCATGAGTTAAAGCAAAAACAAAACCAAGCACCGCCCAAGGAGGCATATACATAACTGCAACGCAGCATCTAGATCTAGCATCGCTCTCTGGCCTGAGCGTAGGGGGTCCAGTGCATGTAGATGCATTGTAAACTCATTTGGTGTGTCTGCACCATCTGTCCTTTTATCTGTCTGCGGAACGTGGACACGGCCTGCATCATAGATGCAAAAATCGTCATGCGATTTTAGTGCGAACACATGCAAACGTCATAGGTGCCAGTGCCACGGCCTCTCTGTGTGTCTCTCTCTCTCTGTCTCTCTGGCTAATTGTAAAACAGTAGGCCTAGTGTTGGATTACGCACACTCTCACTAGTAGTAGATCTGCTGGATGGACAGCTTCACCCCGATTCACTCACTCCATAGCCTCATAGCACATACATATCCCATAGAATGCGATACAGTGGGTCTGAGAATATGAATTTACAGAAATAACATAGTTGTCGCTGACGGCTTGGAAAAATGTTTGAGGGTTCCAGGGGGAATGCAGAGCTTTTACCACCCCATAATTATAACTGGGCTGTACCATATGCTGATAAACAATATGCCTGACCGAGGTTGGATAAAGTGCAGCAAATGCTAGGTGATAATTTGTTCATCATACAGTATACCCATATTTGTACCCTTATTTATTTACGAAGACAACAAGAAACCCGCTTCTGCACTTTAAATTAGCACATTGACGAAATTAGCACTTTAAATAGATCTGAGTGGTCGCTCATGGTGCCAGGTTATCAACAGCAGGCTATTTTTCATTGTAGGCCTACATGTAGAGCAGGGGTAAGCAACCTTAGGCACAGGTGCCATCATTGGCACGGGGGAGGGTAATCACTGGCACACTGGCAGCATAAGTGTTAGAGAAAGGATTTTATTTTTCTTTCAAAGATCAAGCAGACAAGGCAAAGTAAAAAAAAAAACAGGTATGCAAACGCTGAACTCTGACTGATGAATAAGATGAGGTGGGATCTGGGAGATAGGTGGGCGTTATTCCTCTAATGATCATTACAATGTCCTGATGTGAAAGAAAATGTTTGTATGTATATGATAAATGTCAAGAAAAGAAAAACATGGCACTTCGTCTCAAAAATGTTGCGACCCCTGATGTAGAGTGATGTAATTGTAAAACAAAACGAAGGCCAGGGATCCAAGATCCACATAATGTCCTAGTTAATAACAGATCTGTTGTGTGTGATTTCCGGTTTGGCTCCTGTTTATTTTGTATTATAATACAGCTCCTCCAGCAACTCAACCAGCAGTTGGACAAGCAAGGCACTGTGTGTGTTTGTTGATTAAACTACACCAGTCAGTCGCATTCCCTTTAAGGAGTGCAACAACTACAGTACAACAACAACAGGTGGATATGCTGTTGACTTGCTTTTGATTGTTTCCCCACTACAACAGAGAAATATTACATGTTGAAAATGTACACAGCAGTATGAATGCCTGTTTCTTTACTGATTTACTTACCTTGGCTTTTTCCACTATTATATCAAGATTTCATGTTATTCACTGTTCTCTGGGCATGTCATGTGGCCATAATAGAACCTGACATTATATCAGAATTCTAGTGAATATCTCTGCCTCTGCCAGTGCAACACAGATTTGTGGTTTTGCACATTTTGAAGCACATGTCTGTGTTTATGTCTGTGAGTGCTTTTGAACCGTTGTTTTACTGTCCTTCAATAAGGAGTCATTATTACAGCCTCATTTAAATGCACAACCTGCCACCATGTTTTCATTAAAGGACAATTACTGTAGCTGCTTAATCAGTCTACATCATCACAACCCACCTGCTGATGAAGTCTGTAACGTGAAGACAGCTGAACTCCTCATCAATAACATATTAAAGGACCACACCAGCCTTTGTGACATGTGGGTCCTTTGTCACACTTTTTTTGATAGGATTTCATTCCTCAAAACTGTTTTCATGCCTCCACCGGTGGACAGCCGTGCCAGGACCATCTGATCAACAACGATGCTATGGGATCTCGTCTATTGTCTGTCAGTACATATGGAGGCTGTCAGTCACAAAGCGTGTATAGTGCAACAGGTTTGTCACTTGATAAAAAAATATATATATATAGTTATGTGTAAATATTTTGTTACTCTCCATGGAGTCCAATTCATTCTGTGCTCTCAGTGCTGTATAATAGTGGTTCTCAACATTTTTAGGCCGTGACCCCCCAAAATAATCATATTTGAACTGGGGACCCCCCACCATGACAAGCACTTGGAATTGTAGGAGTTGAGGCATTACATTTAGTTTGACTTGGTTCCAGAGGAAGTTGCTCTGCAGGCCTTTATGCAAGGATTTTGTCCCAACAGCCTCTGCGAGCAGGTTTGCCTATTCAGCCCACAGATGCCTACGAGAAGCAGAATGGATCGGGCACACTAGACTCCATTTGAAGAAGAGAAAGTGCAGAAGGTGTCTCCAGTTCCACCCGCCAGTCACGAGAGGCACCGAGAAGGCAGGCTAAGCTAGGCCTACATTATATAGCTTCTTTAACAACTTACCAACAAAATGTTCTATCTACAGGCTCATAATGTGTCACACCACAATGAGTTTAGAGCTTGTACTGTAGATCTACTATTTGTAGATCTAAACATTTTCAAAACAGTTTTTTATTTTACATTTTCACCTGCGATGACATGCCCAAAACTGACATAACAGTGTTAAAGTGGTTAAGAAATTAAAACATGAATTGATAGAAAATATAATTCCAGGTCATTACCCAGCCAGATCGTGGCTCAAATTACATTAAGCTATTATTCCTAATCCACAACATCACTAGTTTTTCCTCCACTTTCTCTTCCCTGCTGAAGTTTTCCTGCTCTGATTCACACCCCCTGTTTGAATGTTCATCTTTTCCCTACTTCCAAGCAGATGTCTCCAGAGGGCTTCTTGAAGCTGCCAGGACACTGAGTGTGATTTCTACATCTCAGTCCCATATCACAAGGCGTAGGAGATCTCTCTTCCTGCCAGTGAGGAGGTGGGCGGACAGCTAACATGAAATGAAGCCTAGCTCTAGCCTTCCACCACACTGTGTGCTTGTGTCTGTTATGCCTGTCCCCAGACTCAGGAACATGGTGGAGTGGGTGTTGAGGAGGCACTGGTCCAGACCACAGCCCCAGGACACTCTCCATAAAGAGGAGCAAAGAGTCCCTGAGTAACAAACCAGAAGCAGGGAAATAGAGCAACATTATAGCTTGTGATTTGCAATGGGTGGGAGATAAACCCTATATATGCAACCTTATAGTCCCCAGACCACCCAGTTTTTGTTTGTATGTTTTTTCTTCTAAGTCTATTCCTATTTTTGGGATGTGCAATACATTACAATAACTGGTATCTCAATATATCAATAAGCAAGCATACCAAAGCATTAAGCTCAGATGTGCCATAATTTTTTCCAAGATACATTTTTCATCTGTGGAAGGATCCACACGATGATTAGAAATACAGCTCTCCTACTGGCAACTGGTGAGAATGGAACAAAACCACTGCTTGGAAAAGAATGTGTTTTGGGTCCTAGAATTTAGGGCACAAATAGGCTGCGTTGTGCCAGTTAAATTTCATCTGCTTTTATTACCTATCAGCAGTAGTGCAAATTGAATGGAAAAGGGAATAATCAATAGCTTTTGTTTTTTCACTTTTTATTTTTTATCCTAAAGATGTGGGTGTTTTGCTTCTCATTCTTCAAGACTAACCAAGGTGCCCTCTAGTGGATCATGTATGAAGTGCAGTACACAGTTCCCACTAGTGGCATAATAGTAACTTCATAATAACACTAATATTTTCATAAAGTTAATGTTGCAAAGTGTTTTTCACTGTAGTAATGTCCCTCTACGCTATCGCTAAGTCTGTGACATGATTTCCTTGCCTTCCTCACTCAGAAGGCAAGTCATTACATGTCCATCATATTGGAAAGAAAACCAGGTAGGACTGGTTTCAAACGATCAGAATAAGATGTTTGATCTCTCTGCATGATTAAACACTGACATTTGTCACAATTATTAAAATCGACTTCAGCTCTCTCAGCAGTGGGCTCGGGTGAACTATTACTGTTCACTGAAAATGTTGATATACAAGTGACTGAAGTTGACCACAAGAAAAACGGATTCGAAATGAGAATTTATTAAATTCAATTTAAACAATTGTTTTACTTCAGAATAATCAGTCGGTCGGTCAGTCAGTCAGTCAGTCAGTCAGTCAGTCAGTCAATCAATCAATCAATCAATCAATCGATCAATAGTAGCATAAGTAAGTACTGTAAGTAGCCTTGGATATAAAAAATAAATAAGTATAAATTAAAAAATAAAATAAAATAAAATAGAATGAAGATCAACCAATAGCTGTTAAGAAATCAATGTAATACTTGGCATACTAGGAATTTGTTTTTGAATTCCACATGCCACCACTAGATGGTGCTATTGCTATTCAGTCGACGCGGTCTGTTACAAAAGCTGGAGGCACTGCACCTCCTTCATTGTGTGAGTTCGCACCAAGTGGATCTGCCGCTCGCTCCAATGTAATCCCGTTCCAGTCTCTCCTCGGCGCATACACGCAGAGTCGTCCGCAATGGCGACCATGAAAAAGCCTCTCTCCGGAACGTCCAGCATCTAAAAGTGAACCAGGCTCCTGAGCTGCTCGCTGCGACTGAAGGTGGATGTAATATCTTCTGTCAGCTGGGAAATACATACGTGGATTGCCCACATTTCAAAGAAGGGGTAAGATTCCATTATTAATAATAGCTCAAGTTCTGTGTGTAGAAGGTGTGATCAACTTGTTTGAGGAGATTAGACCTAAGTCGGGGAAGTATTTTTTTTGCCACCGATTGATGTGGCTTTAGTGGATTTATGGAAAAATACTTGAAACGCAACGTCTAAGCTTTATTTAGTGCATGTATATGTACTTAAGCATAGCGGTCACTGCCCAGAGCCCCAGACATACCGAAGGTAAATGAATGTAATGCTGCAGACATTTCACTCAGTCATGGCTTGGTGGCGGAATGAACTATGATCCACATTTAAATTACGCTTAATGTCAAAATGTTGCACATTGTGGATTTGCTACTTTGTTGCCTAGTCGGTCAGGTGAGGCAGGCGGTCCATGTCAGTCACATCTACGCGTGGCTGCATACTAATGTCTTTAGGATTACCTGCTGTAGCCTGCTCTCTTAACCTAGATTACATTAATGATGTCAACACACTCAGACCTTTGCGGGAACAGTGTACACATGGAAGGAAGGAAGATCAGCATTGATTTTCATTTTTCTTTGATTAATACTTAACTGTGTAGAATGCGGCTCTTGTGAAAATACTTAAATTCCCCATTCAATTTGGGTTATTATGGCACCAGGGTAGCGCGTTGTTGGGTCATCGTCATCTCACATTGAATCATCCAATGCCCGACGCAACATCTTAATTGCCTTAAATGCACACATGTTGTGCTGCTGTCTCACTGATATCAGCGGGGAACTTCCATACCATGCAAAGGCGAGCCACACCCAAGGATCAATGCAGATCCGTGGTGCTGAATAAAGTGGAAATGGGGGCTTTTGAGGGGGCATGTTTCAGGTAGAGACTCTTGGCTCAACCATGCAGTCCTCTCCTCTGGCCGTTCAGCTGTCAGTAATGAAATCCAGCTGTGCAGCTGCAGAAATGGTGCCTGCATGTGTTGGACTGCACTGAAGGGGCTCTGTGTGTGTGTGGAGTGGAGTGTGTGTGCCCCAGCATACAGACAGAGAAAGCACTGTTACAGTTACTGACTATACACCAGCTACATGTTACACAGTTGTGGGGAATTTCAAGCAAACAAGTTCAAAGGCAGGGTAATTCACCCCAGAAAACGCTCCGCCTGATTTATGCTTCTTCGTACGACGGTATCGGGCGACGATCTACAAGCTCACACAACGCGTTGCAGAGCTTCTGCAATTGTCAGAGTAGAGTCGACTATTAAATTAGACATATGGATTTGTAAATGACCCTCCATCATTGAATCCCAATCTACTGAGCTTAAATTGCCCATGTCACACCACCCCTGTAACAAGGTAGCGTGTGTGGAGCTGGATGCCATTGCCTGGTGAGTGGTGACTGTTTCGTATGTTGTTGTTTTTTGTGTTAGTTTTTTGGGGCCAGATAAACTGGGTTAGTTATTTAGAAGACCTGCATAGACTGAAGCTCATGACTGGTTGATTCATGAGCTTGGGGGCAGGGTGGGGTAGGTGTTGGCTGAAATAATCACTGTCTGCTCTTTCATTGCCCTCTGTTTCACTCATCTTTTGTTTGAAGAGTGTTGGGTTACTGCATGCGTGGGTTCATATAAGCCATGAATCTACAGACTTGACATAAAACACTTGCCAAAAGATCAAGCCAAGGGCCTGCGATGGTGGCATGAAGGGGTACTGTGTCATAATTGAGGTTTGGACTGAGCGATATGCATTTTTCATTCTATGACCCCGACGACCACGTTAACTCTGGTTTCTATCAACCAACCAAGGGAATGGAGAACGGTGGAAAACTCAAACAGATCTCATCTCACGCACTGCCTTGTGATGACAGTGAATGGACAGGTGCAAATTATGAGCACACACACTATCGCTACACATGGTCAGCTGTTTGAAGAGGCAGTTGATTCAACAACCTCACTCCAACTACAGTATGAACTCATTCACTGCATGCAGTGGAGGACCGCTCCCCCCCTCACTGGAAACAAACAGTTTGTTTGATCCGCTCTTTAGACATATGTTAGAATTAAACAGATAGCGTACACTTTTAGCCTGTGCAGGCTCCCTTGGATTGAAATGTCCGCTCTTTGAAAATGTCTTACTTAGCTTTCAGAACCTTGAACTTGGCAACATTGTAAGTTCTAAGTTGCCACGACACCCACCCACCACTGTGTTGTCTGAACAACTGCCCAGTGCCCACTACCACCACACGCCGATGAACCAGTTGGTGGGGTCTTGAGGTGACATCAGCAGGCAGGAATGTGTGATGAAGGGAGAATTAAAGGAGGACAACAGGGCCTCTGGGGGTCTGGCTGTGTAGACAGGGGGTGGGGTGGGGTGGCAGGGGCAGATAGTGGCCTTCTCATGTGTCAACCCAGAATGAATGGCTCCATGACTAGTCCCAACATATTCCAGCACCTGGGGGCTAGCCTTCATAAATAGCCACAGAATGTGTCACATTTTAGCATCATTTAGGAATACTGGGGCTCAGCTTTAATTAAAACATCACTGAGGGCCCATTGGTGACCACAATTGCAAATGTTTTTTGTTATTATTATTATTAATGATTATTAAGTTATTATTCTGCAAATATTAACGCTATACTTCACGTTTCAAGTTATCTGAGCAGCAAGTTCCCCATGGTGAAGAACATTCAACCGTCAACTGCCTAACCAAATATAATATTCACAGCTGAATCTACAGTAGATAACTGAACTGTGGGCTTTATCTGTTACAGTACCTACCTACAGTGTGTACTTGCCAATACATACAGCCCAATTCATTAACGTTGCTTCCGTTTCCACTTTTAGATCGGACATGATGCCCTTGGGAACAATAAAAACCTGTGTCTGTGTGGTACTAAGTTGTACGACTTCCTGATTCAAGTCATTCTGTTGACTCTTTGATCTTTAAAGCCAAGATATGTTATTCAGTTATTACATTTAGGCTGCACTGTGCCTTGAAATCACAGAGACTCTTTGTACAGTAATTGGTTATCCCAAAGGCTTCAATTATCACCCATTAGCTTAGAGTGCAAATACGTAATTTGCAGTTACATCATTAAGCATGATTTATACTGTACTTCAAACGATGGTGTCGTGCAACCAAAATAGCAGATCTACAAGCTCACAACATGTTGCATCCGATTCCGTGACGCGTTGGGAGCTTGTAGATCGGCTGTTTTCGGCACATGACACAGTCGTACAACAGAGAATAAATTGGGCTTTACTGTGACACACAAAGTTATGAAATCTCTCCTCTGTGCTCTAATGTATTTCATGTAAACCATCTACTTCTGTACTTGCGTCCGATAGCAGGAATCTGGAGTGTGTGTATTCTCAAATCAGTTTTAATACATACATTGACAGACATCTCCCTAATTTTGGCATCGCTGTGCATAGAGATACATTTGTGTGTGTTTGAGTGTTTGCACCTTCCAGTTCCTCACATACCTTGGCTTCTTGTACAGGCTGGGCAGCATCAGCGCAGAGCACCATGGTAGAGCCAGAACCAGTGGCCGCCGGAGCAGGCCAGCGTCTTGGAGCCCCAGAGACTCTGGGCATCAGTACCCTGGACCCCGGCCACAAGCCTCCAACCATGCCCCCGGGACGACAAGTCAGCATCAGGGTGCGCATGCTGGATGACACGGAGGAGCTTTTCGACATCTCGGTAAATTGTTAATTTATTCCTACAGGGACATTTCCTGATGAGAATATTAAAGTCAGAATGTGATTCTTCATTATTCGCCCTCCCACACCGTGTGGCTGAGGGAGATTTCTTGTCTTTATCATTGCAGCAGCAGTCTGTCGTTAACCTGGCAACCAGTTGGCATGGCAACTGAATAACTTAAAAGTGCTGAATACATGAATGAGATGGGAGTGATCTCCATAAAGTCAGCTGGCTCACATCTTTAAAGTTAATTCAGACTTCATCAAATTACTGTGTCAGCTGAAAAAAAAAAGAAATTGCTAATTGGCTTGATGTTAATATACAGCTATGTACTGTATATAGTTATAACATCTATAACACAACTATACAGTATACTGTATATATATACAGTATATATATACACAGTATACATTAGGGGTGTGCCGATATATCGTCCCGCGATATATCGCGATACGTTTTCGTGACGATATGTATCGTTTTGGGGAAGAAAAAAAATATATATATATATTTTTTACAATAATAATAATCAGGCATGCAAACATCCCGAGGTGAAAAGGGTGACAACATGTTGTGTTTTTTTCGGGTCAGGTGCCACACTATTGCCCTATTTGGATTCAAAACGGCTAGTGGAAGCTGAAAAGCTACAAGTTTGCATGTCTGAATAATGCAAAAACAGAAATATTTGTTTGCATTTGCTTTTTTTCTCCCCCATATATTTTCATAATAAAAAAGTGCGTATCGTATCGAAATCGTATCGAAGTTGTGTGCCCAATATCGTATCGTTTCGTGAAATCGGCACACCCCTAGTATACATATATATATAAAATATCTGTAAAAAGTACTATTTCTGTCAGCTGGCACAGTCTTTCAACAGAGTATAAAATAGTCTTTAGCATGGTGCAGTGATCTTTGATTGTTGACTAGCAGCCTCTTATCATTCTTTAGACCCCTTGAAACTATTAATACATCCTTGGGAAAGTGTGCTGCGCTAGGAACGACTGAACTGTTCTGCTATCACATCCCGAGTCAGAGACCTGACATCTTCACAACACAAACACTTTGGCTCCATGCACATGGTATTTCACAGTTCTTCACTTGCAGACATAGACGTGTGAGACCCACAGGCGCTGATATACTATACTAATATAGGTAGTTGGATAGAAAGGTTGGTTTTTAATGTTCTTGAATGGGTGGAGGTGTCATTTGAATTGCTTTTGTGATCGATCCCAGGTATTGATTAACCATATTATTCAAACACAATCTAAAAATAGATATTAAACAAATATAAATTTAGATACTTTTTGTTTATTTTGATCTATGGCTTTAAACTTGTATGCAAATACTAGTCTTTACTGCCAGGTAAAGATATTTACATGAAATGGACTGCATCTAAAGCAGATGTTTGTCAAAATGACAGTTTTGGATATGTTTTTTAATGCATATATTATGTTGCTTGATGTTGAGTTGATGTATGCATTCAATTAGGCAGCACCAAACCAAAGTGTTAAGATGTGAGATGTGGAGAGAGAGAGATTAGATGCACTTCCCCCAAGCATTCCTCTGAACTTGTGGTATTTCAATAAGGTATACTCTACAACCCCAATTTAGCAGCACAAACGCAGGGTGGAGTAAGGGAAAAGACTGCTATTTTCCTGAGAATAGACGACCTAGCAATTCTCTGACCACAGTACTTCCGCCTCAGAATGAGGGAGATAGATGAGTAGATAGAGAAAAGAGCAGAGAAGTGGTGATGGAGGGAAATGGAACAGAGGCGTTTTTCAGTGTGCAATGAATGGGGCTTGGTAGTAAAGCTACTTGAAACTGAACTCGGAACGGATAGTGAGTGGGCAGTGTGTTGTGGATATGTCTGGTCGACTGTTTCCCAAGCACTGTGGTTGAAGTCTTTATTCCCACAGTGTGCTATCAGACTTCCTGCTCAGGCCCTGATCAGTCCTTCAAAGCATTGGTTCTCAAAGTTGGGTCCGGTGACCCCCAGGGGTCCTTGCAAGGGGTCCCCAGCAAAATTAGTTAATATAGCGTCACAATCATTTTAACAACTTTAACCATATTTTGTACTTTGGCTATTAAAAAATAGCAGATATACATGCTCATAGCGCAGCACAGAGTGCCGTGCTATGAGCTATATTTTTTAGATGTGGGTGGTCCGCAGCCAAATACATATCATTTTGGGGGTCCTTGACATGAAAACATTTGCGAACCACTGCTTCAGAAAGCATGGAGCCCTAATGTGTCTTGCTAGCGCTCTCATGTGCCGTACATCACACGTGGCTCACTTGAGAATCTTACCGTGAGATTTCAGTCCTCATTTAACTCAGATTGTGCCTGATAGCTATTTTGTGTCCTTTGGGTGAGGTGAGTCATAATAAAGGAGTCATAATAAAAGAGTAATTGGCGTTTGTGTGCAGACTGTGTCAGCGACTAATTAGAAGATCTTTCTATGTGCCCCAAATGACACCTTTTGCTGCATTTTTGGCATTGCATTATTTATCTCAGATGATTTGTAACATTGCGATCTGTATTCTCACAAGTGCACTATACTGTATTTACTCAGCAGTTACAGCAAACCAACATCGTCAGTGTAACCGGATGAGGAACGTATTCATTTTTGTGCACTATAATTTACACTTACTGTACATTCATGCTTTGCCTTTCAATAAGCCCTGCAAAACTGCGGTATTATTTTGTACGGATCATGCATACATTTCACCTCGGTTTGTCAATCATTGGCTGGCATTCTTGCAGACATAACAGTGTCACAATGATTTAGTTGATTTGTGGTGATTGTGCGGTCAGTCTGGCTTTTGTAATGGGCTGCAAGGAGGCTGAGCTGATGCAAGCCGAAGAGACTGCACAGGAGAGAGGAGAGAGAGGGGCCCTTCTACCAGAAAGCTTTTCTCAATGCTCAATTTAACACATATTCAATCTCTTCAGTTGTCGCAGCACTGGTGGAAGAAATGTCAGTGGTCTTTTTGGGGTTGCGTATTGCCTACGGTGTCCTATGGAGACCATTTTCCAAAATCACTGGTGCATATTACGGGTGAGAAAAGGTTGCTTATCTTTCGAACAAATACAATACAAAATTGGCTTTCCTCTCCATTTGCCTAGCTCACTGTACAAAGCTTATCCTTTAAGGATGATAACGAGATGCCTTTCTTTTTTTGGCCTCTGTAGCCAGTGGACCATTTGAAAATGTTATGCTTGTAGCACTCAGGTCTACATCCATTCATCCAAAGTGCTTCCTCTCCCATCCCAACTGATGGGTTTTGTCCTAGTAGCACCCTTCGAAGGAGGCTGGTTGAAACAGATTATTTAGCAGGACTTGCCTTCATGTTGGATGCCACAAGCATGAGGGTGTCAATAACTATCTGCTGTTTACACACGCTCATGATCATGTAATGACTGTGTTTGGTGTGGTCCAGTTCATTCTAGCAAATGGGAATGTCAACCATCTGCAGAGGTAGGCAGGGGATGCTTAAATGAATGGCTAGCTTGGCTTGTGCCCAACAGAGATTGATGTTACCCCTGCAGCGGTGAGGGAAGATGATTGTGTGGTTTCGAAATCACTTTTCACAAGCAGTTAGCTGATGATCTTGTATTTTCATTACAGGAACATTTTGTGCCATTAGTGACGGACTTAATCTGAGATGGATTTATGCTCATTGTGCCTGAAAAAACAACACAAGTGCCAACCCCCAACCGTAACTGATACACAAGGCTATGGTTCCTGTTCCTCTGGCTCAGAGGGATAGGATTCCACCTCGCCAGGCAGGGTATCAGATGGTCGAGAAACAAAAAGGGGCCATCTATCTATCTCGTGGGTCACATACCATACTGTGGCCTACTTAGTACACTGGCTGTGTGAACAAGCGTCTGTAGTGCAGACAAGACAGACTGTTGTCCAGACTATTGACTGGATAGTGCTGCACCACTTGACCACAAAATGCCACTCTTTTCATTTCAAGGACCCCTAAATTGATATATATTTGGCCGCGGTTTTGTGCCAGGGACCCCCATAAGCAAAGATTTGAGTAAAAAATGTTCGCTTTAAAAGATATATATATTCAAAGATATGCACACATTTTCAAGATTAAAAAAAGAAAGCAGATCTACAAGCTTGTGAGCTTGTATATCTGCTATTTTTGAATAGCCAATGCTAAGTGGTTAAAATGATTGTGACGCTATGTTAACTAATTTCGCTGGGGACCCCATGGCACCCCCCAAGGACCACTGGTGGTCCCCGGACCACTGGTTGAAAACCACTGCATTAGAGGAACGGGTCCACATTCTTCTCTGTCTTTCCAGTAGTCGTTGGTCTGACATGTCCTCGAAGGAACTATGTGGATGACGCTGAGGGGTGGTGAAAGCTCCACCAGCAGAGGACCTGTGAGTGGGTGATGTGTTTGAATGGAACTTGTGGAGAGGGAGATGGGAATGATGAGTATAAATGGGGAAGGACAGTGCTCCGTGCTCATTTGTCAGCATGAAGGAAAAAGTCAGGGTCAATTAGCACCGGTCAAACCTTAGTGATATGCAACAAAAGAATATGAACACATTCCACTTGTCTTTCTCTTTCTCAATAAATATATCAATTATTTCTTTCTCTTTTATACT